>NW_028297116.1:19284033-19884033 GCF_055798465.1 Pogonomyrmex barbatus
CCCGTTTACAATTCGTTTCCATCAAGTGTTCCATACCGGCGAATGTTCGCATATTTCGAACATTTAACTTTACACGCGTATCTCTATTTCAATATCACTTTAAATTATCTGTCACTTCGTCTTCGTATCGCTTATATCTTATATATCGTTGTACATTGGTATTCCGTAAAATTTATAAAAGAGTTTATTTAAAAGATACCAAAGATGTGGAAATATATTTTTTTTCATTACAAAGTACGTAGTTATCATCACCTCTGTATTAAAATGTATGAAATAAAGGGAAAAAGATGATTTAATTTCCCTGCTTTACATCTAAATGTTAAATATAAAAATGCTTCATAAAATTACGTAATAAATATTTGTATTTTTTTCAAATAAATTCCGAAGAAGCGGAATTTCAGAATATTATAAGAAAATCTTCATATTTCACAGAGAGAACGATTATTCGAGACGATTTATTTCTTTTCATATTAATTTCAAGCAAGAAGAAAGGTTGACTTGAGATAAAAAAACATCTGCAAATTTTTACGTTATAATTGAATAATTTCAGAAGTTCAAAAGTTTGGTTATATAAAACTGAGATATAAAAAATCCTAACTTCCTAGCATTTTTTGCGGAATCCTTTGAATGGCTTTCGACTTTTGGTATGAATCTCTTAAATTGCTTTAATGAGATAAAATTGACCCTTTAAATAATTCCTTACGCAAATTATGAAATGATTAATCAACATTTAATATTAATATCATTCCCTTTGAGCATTTGCTTTAAATATTCGCATTCGATGATGCAACGGAAAAATAGAGAAATGACAATCAAGGGAAAGATAATCTCCACTCAGCCACAACACCCAAAGCTAAAAGCAGAGAGAGAGAGAGAGAGAGAGAGAGAGAGAGAGAGAGAGAGAGAGAGAGAGAGAGAGAGAGAGAGAGAGAGAGAGAGAGAGAGATATGAGGCTAGAGAGGTGAAAGAGAGGGGAGAGAAAGATGGAAAACCCCTTTAAGAACCGAAAGAAAACTTGAGATCGTTGAAGGAATATTTCTTTCAAATTACGTGTCTCGCGAATGGTTACGGAAGCCAATTACTTGAAAAGACCTCGGTCACGTTCCGTTTACTTTCTCTTGCCGCAATGCTCCAGAAGAATAAGAAAATATTACAGTCGATGAGCAACTTTATTAATGCATATACCTCAAAGTTACTCGATTTATACTTCAGTTTATTTTTCTATTTTTCGTTGTTTGTATGTGCAAATATTCAAAATTGTAAAATATATAACTTAGAAATGCAAAATAAAAATTTTCCACTTACACTAGATGTCTTTTTCAAGGGATATATTATTGCTTGGAATCTTTTGTTGCGAATTGCCACGTAATCCACTTGGTAATGCTGTTAACTTCGTTTTACTGACCACGAGAATGACGACGAGCGGAGGGTGAAGGATGAAAAGGGGTGGAAAAAAGAACATGCTAGAGCATGATAGATCATATTTTAGTCCATCAACGAGCACATTACATTTCCGCGTATCGCGTGTCCCACCATCCACTCGGAACATTCGAGCATGTCACCGGAGCGAAGCGAACGTGTCACCTGTTCGCAGCATCTACTTTACATGCTTATTTCAGTCTCGGCTTATAACGTCTGCCGCTACATCATGCGGATGCGTGTGTGAACGTATAAATGTATGCATATGTGTATTTCGTATGTACGTAGAAGTCCAGTGCACGTGCAGCTACCTCGATTTGCATAACACGACGGTATTTACAGATTCGTCTACGTACACGAGTCCGTTTCTGTTATCGAGTCTGACTTGATGCAAATCCGCGCAATGAAAACGTTGCCGACTAAACCGATTAACTAGTTCGCGATTTGTTAGTCATGTTATATCGTTCTGGTGTCACGCTCTGACTAGTATTAATGTTGAATGTCAAAACCCACTCGTGTATTCGGCACATTACGCGCGTACATGATTTTTAATCAATATCCATTTTGGTCTCCTTTATTCTTTTGGATATTCCTCATATGTCTGCAATCGTTTTACTTAAAGCTTCTGAAATGAAAATAAAATTTTCTTCATTTGTAATATATAATAATAGTCTTCCGATCATCCTTACTATATCGCGAATTAAAGAAAGTTGAGGAAAGAAATTATTATGTTCTTCAGGATGAGAAATGCAATGTATTTTGTGTTATTAAAAGAAATTTCTCATTTAAATTTTAAATACACGTGTAAAGAGACAATCAAAACAATTGCAACGGAAACATTAGCTATCTAAATCTTGCGATATGTCACAGACAGACGTTTCTACCGTGACACACAACAGGAACTAGATAATATGATGTATAATTCTGTCAGTCTTCAGTACACGACCAAATGTCGCAGATGTCGAGTATGAGCGTATGATAAAGCAACGTAGAGACAACGCATAGTTTGATGAATTACGTTTGTGAGAGCCAAACGCCCGGTATCTTCAGCGACCATCGATACCGTACACCCGTAAAAGTTTCGCCCATGGAAAATAAGCGATATCGCTACTCTAAACTGAAAGTAGGTTTAGATCTGACATTTATGGCATGACACTTCTTTCCGACACTCGATGTTGCCGGTATAAATGGTTAATACGTCCGTTTACAACCGGCTTTACCAACGATAAAATCTCGTTGTAAGATACCGAGCGTTATTATATTTCCGTACAAAAAAAGATGGAAAAGGACCGAAAGGGCCGAAAGGGAATGAGAAATACGAAGAATAGAGAAAATGAGCGAAACGATAAATTTCTCCAGTCACCCGATCGATGAGACACCGCGAGTGGATTTAGGAGGAGAACCGGAATTCACCATGAGAGTCCCGCGCCCAGTAAACTACGCCAAACTATTTACAGATTTATCGCCATTCTCGCTGTTATTGTATTTCCATGAAACGAAATCGAATGGAAAATACCGCGAAAGAGTGAGGAAAAGGGAAAAAAATAATACGCTGCTTTAGAAAAGAGGAATCCAAGTTTTGCTGAGAGAAATACGTATTAAAAGCAAGAAGCTTTCGCAACATGACGTTATTTACTTCACTTTAGAAGTTTGAAGAAAAGAAATCTTATTTGTTCGGAGAGAAGTGATTTTATGAAATGTTAGATATTTGATAATATATATCAAGATGACGATATTGCTAATTTAACGTGTAATTTTATTACTAGGAAATTTTATTGCATCGTGTATCTAATATTTTTTCTAGAGATTCGCAGAATTTTCTTATCAAATTTTTACTGTAGCGTGTACTTTGGAACGATCTGTTTGTAGAACGTACATCTAAGAGATAAAAAAATAGTTAACATTACTTGTATCATATTTTTGTCAATGCTCTTCCTAACTTTTATATAAGATTACTTAGAAAAGCAATATTATTACATAACAGAAAATTTTCGTTATTTTCCTTTATTTTGGTTATTTCATTATTTTGTCTTTTCGAGACATTATCTTGACTTTGGATATTGTCTTAATTTTTTTATTAATTTCTTACTTTAGTTGACATAATTAAATTTGAAATAATTAAATTGATAAGATTATCTTCAAGTACATTTTAAGAAAAAAGTAAGCAGTAGTTGAAATCGTCGAATGTCTGGAATCTATTAAAATAAACGATACTACGAGATATTTCAATTCGAAGAAAAAGTTTTGTTTACACATCTTTTGTAAAAAAGTTTTATGTTTTGGCATAGAGTTTCATGAATTCAGACATTTATTGAGTTTTCCCTAGAAAATTTTGAAAGCTGTTTACGTGCCAGTGCTTTGCAGTACGTACTCGAGAATTTACGGATGCGTATACAGAAATGACTAAATTCTAAATAAGCAAAGAAGCTAATATGTGTGTAAATAGATTCGCGATTGGAAATCGTCAATTTGCCATTATCGAATCAGGTACACCGTTATAAACTCATTACAATTTACAACGCGCGAAATGGATTCCGCGTGATTGTCAGTCTCAATGATTTTAATTTGGCGGAGCGTGCTACCGCCAATTCTCGACAACTTCCAACTGCATTTCGTGGGATTATCATATTGTACGCGGCGGCAAATTCGCGATGCAGCCACGCGCGACGGCGGGAAGCTGACGCACACGAAACGACATAATTATTTCGCTAAGTTTCTCTAAACGAGCCGGAGCGGCAGCATCGCGACGCACTTCGCAAACTTGTTTGCGACATTACCATACTTATTCGATGTGCCATCGTTACGTCACTCACATTTGCACATCGAAATCGCATTTTGGTCGCGAGACACGCGCTGATTTCGAGGTATCGAGAAACTGTTATCTCAAACGGTTCAGAAATCAGCGCGAAACGCTTCCTCAAACGGACTCTTCCGTAAGGCACATACATACATACATACGTATTTATATTCGAAGATGCCGACGAGATTATAATCGTCGTTATCCTTATCACGTGCTAGCGTGGAGTTACTGCGACCGCCGTCGTGGCGAATTTAAAAAGCAACTCGCGCACGCCGCGTAAATTTCTTTCCTGAGATTAATTCTCCTACCATTACTCCTCTTCCGTGATCTTTGCACGTAAAACGAGAGATTAAAATCTTATTGTCTTCCTGGACGCGTGTGCACTCTTCTACGTGCAAAATGATAACTATTCTTAATAACGGACGTACAGGACATTTCCAGGCTCCATAAAACTTTATTAGCAAAGAACTTTGTAATTTGTTAACAGGTTTCAAAAACATTTAAAGCTTCTCTAGACATTTTTTTATCGATAAATTCAATCAAATGCAAAACGAATACTAATGATTCTCGAGCAACTAATAAATAAATAATAAATGTTACGTTTTTAAAATATTAAAATATTTCAAATATTTTTTCTCTTTCTTTTCGTTGTATTATATTTGTATAATATTTATGAATATATAATAACAAATATATGTAGAATTTCTATGTATAAATTCACTAAGATTCTAAATACTCTCTCTGCTTATCACAAAAATGAAATTTTGTCTTAGTCTGATACATTTGAACACTTTTTTTTTACTTCACAAATGTAGCCATCATTGTTCGGAAAAAGCTTCCTCCTTCGAGGATTTCCGTTGATTTTCGCGAGAAGTACGAAAAGTACGAAAAGTACGAAACAGGCCGTTGCTCTCCATCGGGAATCGTAAATACTTGACCAGTCAAAAGTCATGCTCAGGGTGGGAATAAATAAAATTAAATTGGAAGGTAAGAAGTAAAGACTAGAGAAGATTTGTCACATTATGGCAGGCAAGCACGTACTAGTTTCCTTTCGTGTTCGCGAAATAAGTTTATTTCGGCAAGCATTTGCAGTTTGTATTCAGTAGATCAAGTGGATTATTCAGTTTGTATGCAACGATTAAGTGGATTGTCTTCCTAGTTTGTAATAAGAAGCGTCGGATGCATTCGCGACGCGTTTGCATGCGAATTCAGACCTCGAAGTTTCGAGTTTGATAAATTTTGTATTCAAGCATTAAGTTCTAAAAGAGCTCGTAAAGGCCACCATCGCTTCTCGGTGAAACTCTGCCTTTGATTAGCGAAACAGAAGGCTTGTTAACTTTAATTAATCTTGAAAACAGTTTTCGACATCTTACTGTTTCTCTTTTATCGAAACGAACTTAAAGAGCGATTTAATATTTTTAAATAATACTGTGAACGACGTGTATTTTCTAACGGAGCTTGTAAAAGTGCAGCATATAATTGTAAACTACTGAAATTATGTTTAATCGTCGCAACATGTAACGAGTGAAAAGAACTTGTCTTTAAAGAATTTAAAATAACAATAGCATATTCAGGGAGTAAAACGTATGAAATGGAAAGCAAATATTTGCGTTCGTGCATGTTTCCGCGTCGTATATTGTTTCAAGCCAGTGTTGTACGTCCAGCCAGTATGTAGGATTTTAAAATGCGTGTACATTTACCTCTGCATAGTTTATTTACGAGAAATGACATTTTTTCTTCGTATGCGCAAAACAGCAGAATATTCGCCTCCGCTCGTTATATATCTCTTTGTTGTGTTGTATTTTTAAAATTATGCTTTTTACAGAAAATAAGAACATTAATAATACACTTTCACATTTTTTAATACAAAGGAAATTCACAAACGAAACATATGTGCTGTGTAGAATTTTGTAAGAATAGGACAAAGTAAAATATATTTTATACAAAATTAATTTACTTATTGTTATGTTTTCTTTTGTTTATAGAAGATTTTAAGAAATTTTAAGTTATTAAAGTTATTAAAGTTTGAAGTAATTAAATTATTTTGTTATTGATAAGTAACGATTGCTAATAAAAATATATTTCGTTAATAAAGTTTTTATTAAAAAAAGCATTCCAAATTCTTTAAAAAAACCGTGACAAAGAAAAGTAGAGGGATCATTTTGTAGATTAATGTAACTTTATCTTCTAAAGCTTGAAAAAAATTGCCTTACATTATATTATGCGCCGCAACTGTCGGAACGCCGAAGGTTCTATTACTCGCGCTTAATTGATGCGTATTAGAAGGATCTCACCGCGACTCCATTGAAAGACTAACGTAATCTTTCCACGTCGCGTGTACCTCGTTAGCGATGCAGGCGGCGTGCTCAGTACCTGGCGATGAATCCGCAGAAAAGCATCGGGCGTCGACGACGACGCTAGATAGCATGAAAGTGGTTTCCGAGACCGTCTTTATAAATTACTTTATTCCCGCCCTCTACCCCGAGCATAACCGACAGGTATAATACTATGATATATTGTTGTCGCCAACCACCCTAGCTTCTCGCGTGAACGCTGGGAAACTCTAAGGTAGGAGAATTGGGATGAGACGAAGCTGGTGTCCGTTTGTATGCGTAGTTCAGTTGTTGCAAGAGAAGGGAAGAAGCGAAGGAGCAAGAACGGAGACAAAGAGAGAAACGATGGAGACAGAGAGACAGAGAGGGGAAAGGGAGGGGAAGAAGTAGAGAGGGGGTGAGAGAGAGAGAGAGAGAGAGAGAGAGAGAGAGAGAGAGAGAGAGAGAGAGAGAGAGAGAGAGAGAGAGAGAGAGAGAGAGAGAGAGAGAGAGAGAGAGAGAGAGAGAGAAAGAACAGGATAGGATCAGGACAAGAATGAAGAAAGAGAGGAAGGGTTGGTTCAAGAGGCGAGAAGACGAGGGTGGCTTCCTAATCAGCTTACTTCCGTAGCTCACACCTTTTGTACCCCACGCCAGTCCTCGGATTAAAGCATTGCCGTTGCCGGTTATTATATCACGAGATACGGGCGAGCGGTGTGCGCCTGTGGGGCAAAGTACACAACAATAACATGTGGTTCCATGCAGATAAACTGCGCCAGCGGAAACAATGCCGATCTGACCCTCGTGGGGTCGGCGTTAAAGGTATACGCCACTGGACCGAACAAGAATTACGGTCTCGCCCCGGTAATTTCAGAACCAGAGCTAACGGGATTAAGCTGCCTAGAAGTTCGTGAATATGTGAACAGTAATGAGATTCATAATATGTTTAAGTAATTTTTTAGTATCTATCATTAAGGAAACGGTTAATTAGCCATTCACGTTTTAAGATACAAAATCTCCATTAAAAATAAAAAGTTTCTCACGATTTAAACAAGATTCAAGCTTTGAAAGCGCAATAAAATGATAAAATATTATTTAATCCTATTACTATTTAATTTAATATAGATTTTACTTTAATAAAATTTTAATTTAAATTGCGCTAAGGTATTAAAAGCTTCAAACTTCGAAAGATTATAAATAGTAATGCCTGATATCTTTTATAGTCTTATCTGAAGATATGAATTTATTAATCGCATTATGTTACCATTTTTAAAAATTGAAAATGAATAATTTTTTTTACGAAAAGTATAGAGAACTTTATTCGTAAGAGTACATAAACTTCGAAAAATAATATGATATTCGGCACTTGCGGATCGATTGAAATTTATTTCGTCGCAAAAGTCGTCGGAGAACCTAGAGTCTTATACGCAAAGAGAGTAGCTTGTAGCTATATTGCCTTCTTGCGCGACCGTTCAAAGTTTAATGCATGCAAGAAGGTCGGCTTGTTTGCTCTCGAGAAAATTGCTCCTGTAAAGCAGGATGTATCCAGATGAAATGTGAGTTCATAGATGACCTAAGGGACGTTGATCGTTTTGCGAAGAAGTGGCATTTAGATTAGTAAATATATAGTAAACTGAATCGCATTAAACTGTAAAGATAGACTCACAAGATTTTCAATATCAATATCAATTTTTATTTTGATATCAAGCGTGTTACTCGTACCTATTTATTTATAGGTATTTAAAATTTAAGATTGTATAGATTGTATATCTTTATTATATTTATCACTGTGATTCGGAAATGTATATATGTGTATATGTTATGTAACAAAACAAGCGCTTTGAAATAAATTATCTTTGAAATTTATTATGTATTTATTACATATCAAAATTATAATATCAGTAATATATATTTATTAATCAGCAAGTTTTAATAAAAAAAAATATATATAGCATGATAAAATAACAGGAGTTATCAGAGTTATCATTCAGATAAAATGTAGCAAATAATAATTAAATAAAAATTGAAAGAGAGAGAGACATTTTAAATATATATATATATATATATATATTTCTAATTTATTTATTTATTAAAATTTTATTTATTCAAAAATTATAAAAGATTTTTATAAAATAGAATAAAGAAAAAACTTAATTTTTCTAATTATTTTGTGGCTGTATTTAAACATAAAAGCAACATTTTTAATTATATTATTTATTTATATTATGGTATATTAAATTGATATCTCATTTTCTCTATCTATCTATTTTTTTTCCTTGGCTTCTTTCCTCGGGCATATATGTCAATATATATATAATATCTAATGTGTGCACATGCGGTAATTTTTCTAGTCCTTTATCTTCCGCAAACATATATTACTTTAGAATTGGAAAATCATATAATAAAGTAAAATTAATTTAATAAAACTTTTTATATATAAGATATTACAAATTAATTGTTATTATAAATAATAATTATAACTGATAACAACTTATTATTACAAACAATTTACTATCAATGTTATCATGAGTACGTGTGTTCTATCTTATTGATAAGTATAAACATGCATGTTACATGGTAACTTTACAAAGTTCTTCTCAAGGATGCTTCTACTTTGCGAGTCACAGTCTCGCACTGCAGTCGACGTTAATTAATGTAACTCGACGAGGAATACGAGCATAATTACTTTGCTCGAGTAGCCGGAGCCAAAAGTTTGCTCGTTATCGAGGCTCCACGTAGTTACACATAGATGACGCAAAGGCACATCGATAATCTAGCCTTAACACCGGATATTATGATATTATCACCTTTCCTAATGTTCTACTTGCATCTTATGCACAATAGTTAGACACAAACGGATTGTGTATAAAGAATTAGTCTTTACCTGCTAAACGCGATCTTGTTTTTCCAAAATAAACTACCATATATAATACTATATAATTGAATCATCTTTTCTTATTAAGAGAAATAGAGAAAATATATAATTTTTATTTCCATTAAATTTATAGATGTAATGTAAAAGTTTTGTGTAATAAAAAGAATATGTAAAATAGCAAAAAGAATGTATAAAGTAAAAGAATGTAAAGTTCTGGTTTAAAGCAAAGTAATTATGTAAAATCTACGTAATGTAAAATCTCTCGAATTATATTATATAATTCATGTCACTATTCTATTGAACAAAAATTCGCCACGATGTTCTGTTAGATAACTTACGTAAAAATATAAACCAAATACATATATAATTATTTAAAAATGTAAAATATATAATTTTAGCAATACATTTGTTTGGAGAGATGTTAACAGATATTCTAACATGTCGAGTATCCAATTAATGTAAACGAATGATTGAACAATTTACCTGCATAATCATGTACACTGTTACAATTTTCAATAATAACACGTATTATTAATTGTCACTCAAAGTTGTTATTAAACTGAATTTCCTGAAATAATATTTCATGAGATTTAGCGCTGTCATGTACAGTATTATAATATTAGCTCAAGTATACATATATAACTAACGTATATATATATATATATATATATACTTTATTATATATTTTATGTTTGATATGACGAAATAATAATGAAAACAAAGTAAATAATTAAATATTAATGTTGGTGCGTTCTAGTTTATATCATATTGTTACTTTCTTATCTAATTACAAAAAATAAATAATTTTGATCTCGTAATTTAATAACCGATTTCGAAATATTAAATTTAAAGAGCTAAATTTATCATTTCTTGAAATTTAAAATACAATTTTATTCATTTTTTGTTTAAAAAATTAATGTAGTATTTATGTAAATGCCATATTTGATAAAATTATCTAATTTTCACATTTAATTTTTATGACGGACGTGCAATGATACAGTTCTCCGGGTAATCTATTTCCGTCATGTGTGTTCCCATTCTGAAGCTTTAAATCTATTTGTAAAAGGGCTAGCTCATAAAGCCACACGGCAAAGACGTTGTCAACAAACTTTACCTAGCGGCTTTACGTTTCCTCCTCGCTTTCTCCTCGCTCGCACAGCATTTTTCGTGCACATGCAGGTGTATTACTATGTAACCCGCAATGACGCGGTTTGCGCGTCAGGGGTTGAAGGGTCGTGCGTTAGGCGGTCACCTCGTGACAGTCAGGCCCGTGGCGCTGAGGAAAGTTGAACCCGCGCAAACATACGGTAGGGCGAACGCACACAGTGTTTGGCGACGGCCGGATATACGAGGGTAGCAGACCACATCACTCGTCGTCCCGGCCGGATGTTCCGACATTGAAATACAAGCGAATTCGTGCGCGTCCACCGGGGTTGCTAACCCCTACGATTCTTTATCGCTCTTCTCCTTGAACTCTGTGTCTTTACAGTGCTAAAGTCACTTAAACTGACCACTAAGAATTCCGTTACCATACTATTTTGTAAATGAAATAAGTTATATTCTATTACGTTTCCGTAATAAAATCATTATCAATATAATTGTTATTTTCTAAAGATTTAACAACTAGATAAATATTTTCCATTATATTTATTTTAAAATAACTATATCTATTTGAAATATTGTATAATCAAAAGTTCTAATTGTTTCATTTATAATATTATAGCAGTTTAAAGATTTTTACAATTTAATTTTATATGATTGTTACAAATAAAATTTAAAAAATCTTAAATTTTAAATGAAGTTATTTATATTTTATTATGATCTCTATGATAATATATCATCTCCTTATCTTACAAACATGTTAATATTAAAATTGTCATATATTCGAAAAATATTCCAAAAAATACTGATAGTTGGTGGCAATATCTCACTGCCTTATACAATACTTTCCCACAAATTCCTTTTTTCTCCCGCATTCCCGAATATATCTTCCTCACGTGCAATCTTTAAAAGTTCCCATTACCACTCGGGGTACAATCCTCGTTGTATCGTCTCTACCCATTGCGCCCTGTCAGAGTTCATAGTGGTGCCGGCACTCGAGCAACGGTCTCCTTCGTCTCAGGGGTATTTTATCGTGTCGCCTGTAATAAGGTTTCCACGTGTAAGAAACCACCGAGGTGTTCCGCGGTATAGGTGGTCGAGGAGCGGTACAGAAAGAGACAAAGGAGACGGCGAGCGCGGCTACGGGGTGAAAGCGGCAGAGTAGCGAGAAAACGAAACGGGCGGGACGCAGTGAAGTTCACGCTACAAGCAGCCAGAGAATCCAATCGCAATAGAGTTAAGTGTTCGAGAGTAAAACCTTGCCGAGGCACGACCTCGATTACTTGCGGAGGATTTGTTACGGCCACCTTTTCTGCCACTTTCTAGAGCGGGCAACCTCTCCGCTTCTCCGGCACCATAGAATCGTCCTGGAGTCTTTCTTTGTCCACGAGCCTTCCTGAAAGGCAAGCAACGTAACACGAACGTAACACTAAAGGGAGTAAAAGAACGCTTTGCTCCCTGCGCTCGGTCCACCCGAGCTTTTTTCTGTCATCAAACACGAGAGACTTCCGATTGGCCGAGTTTAGTCGGTCACCAATACCCGGCATCGCCGTCGAATAACGTGTCGTAAAACACAAATTTTTTCGCTTGACACCCTCGCCCCACGCCTTTATTGGCACTCATTCCTATTCGTTTTGGGAATCGATCGCTCGCGCCTCAACATCAAAGAAGCTCTTTGCGATGGAAAACCCAAAAGATATGTCTTTGATAATGAACACACGAACACGAACGATACTCACTGGACTTTGCTTTATCTGATTTCATATTGATGCATATAGGAAAAACTGATATCTTGAAATATTGAAATTTGCCCCTGTTTTCTTAAGTGTCTTAAGTTATCAATTAATGATTCACAAAGATATAAATCTCTGATTGACTACAAAGAGATAATATTTGATAAATATAATTAATAAGTATTGAACATTGGCTTTTAAGATAATATTGTTGCTAATTTTGTTACTTATATGATAAAAATATAACTATTAAATATAATTTTATTAATTATAATTTTAAATAAATGAAATCCGCATTAATAGAAATAGAAATAATAAATATAAAAATGATAATAACTGCAAAGAATAAATAATGTTGTCTTAAAAATTATTTTTTATATTATAGAAATGAATATTGCATTTATATATAAATAATTATATAATCAAATAAAATATTAATAAAACTCAATAGTAACTCAATCATAAAAATAATGTATAATGTTTATCAATCAAATCAACACTTGAGATACTATCACCTGTCATATTTGTTTTTATGCTCAGTGATTGCACATGGCACAGATGGTTGGTTTGTGCCTAGGAACAATGATTTTTATCATCAGCGATAAGTATAGCTTTAATTATTAATAAAAGATTATATCGCAATATGTACATAATTAATTAAATTATTCTTAAGTAAAATTAATGCAGTTGAATTATATCAATTAAATTTTTTATAATAAATATTAACAAAATTTTAAAAATGAATATTAATTATTGAGAAATTACATAATATGTGAAACTTTATGCAAAATTTCTTTTTACTTCAAATATTATGGATATTCGTGAATGCTTAATTAAGTGAAGGTGAAGATAGCCGATACTATAAACTACTATAATTAATATAACATTTTTGTACCATCTTGCAATTCTGCATCAAGATTCTAAATACATCTTTATACACGCGTTTCGCATCTATTATTGCGTACCGGTAAAACAACGATCGAAGCAGGGATTACTCGCAGGGATTATTCTGCCTGACGGCAAAAGCTGCCTTAATGCAATTCCGAACACATTTTCTTAGTTGGTTCTTCTTGTTTTACTGTGAAAATCCTCGAGGCCGTTACGTCGGTAACGATAGAACCGGCACAGCAGGCTGTTACCGCCACATGCCGCCATAATATCGGGCAAAAGTTTTCTGGCCAGCAGGAGAAAATAATTTGATATGATTCGCCGTTGTGCAGGTGGAACTTCGAAGGAAACGGAGATCCTCCAAAGTACAATTATGAAGCCGATGTTACCGCCATTGCCAATTAAACATAGCGATACAAAAGATTTCTAAATTCCGTTTTTAAAAAAAAGAACAGAAATTAAGGAAAATTAAATTTATTTAATTAATTAAGTTATCTTTACGGAGCAAAACTGATTTATTATAAAACATTATAAAGTAATTAATTATTATTAATTTTTTGCAATTAAAAGAACATCGACAAAAATTTAAATATTTTTAATATAAAAATATTAGAATTGAATAAAAATAGAAATAGAAAAATAGAAAAAGAATTTATATATTCTCTTATAAATTATTCCATTAAAATGTTTTACATAATTTGTTTTTAAACCAACGATTATATTATACTTCGACTATAAAAAAAAAATAAAAATATATTCATAAAGTTTTTATATTAGATTATTTCAAGTATTAGTAAAAAAATTATTTTAAATAAATATCATTCTCGTTTATTGCCATTTTATCACTAACACAAACTTGCTTTATGTATGCCTTATGTATTGCTTTATATATGAGGAAGGAAAGAAATAGAAAAAAAAAGAAAACAGAAAGAATTTATCTATTGTGTTAAATCTTTTGTAAAACTACATTATAAAATAAGCTATATTGCAAAAAAAGAGATATAGTTCGAACTCCTCATATTGAGTGGAAAAGTTAAGAGATCGCGAAGACGATTTCTTCTCTACGCTTTTGCGTTTCTTCCCCTTTGTCACTTTCCTTTCCTTTTTTCACCTCTGCACGGCCTCTTTGTCCGCAACCCTCAAAGACAGTCGTTTAAGCGTCCGATTTCCCCTTATTCTTCCTCTAGACTCTGTCTCCTTTATTTCATTCTATCTCACTTATTCTTCTCACGCCTTCTCATTACGACGCGTCAATAGTGAGTTCCGAGGCTTATTAAATTGTAACAATTTTAATTATATAAGCACCATTGGTCCCTACCTTCTTCCTTTTCATTTTAAAGTTGTCTCTACTGTTTTGACTTTGTCTAAACGTAACTAATTCACAAATAAAGATATTCTTTTTACTTCTAATATAAAAAGTCGAATATTAATTGTAGCACTTTTTAATCTTTTTTTATGTTAGTGCCACATCTGCGCTAATATCATTTTTCTATAATCAATAGGTGCAAGCGTCCAAAGTCATTCGTAGCACACGGCGCATAATTTGTTTTCTCTTATAACTTGAACAATTTTGAACATACAAAAAACGCAACAATAATGCTCAAGCTTTTGCAGCATTGAACAAATCATTGACAGAGTCAATCAATCTCTTAAAATGATTGTTATGAAAAAGAAAAGTTATATTTTAATACATTAAAAAACGTTTTGGGATTATATATAAATATGATTCAGAATTATTTGAATCAACTCTCAATAAATTTAGACATTAAAGAATAAATCTTATTTGTGTATATAAACAAAATTAAACAAATTAAAAGCAATTTCCCAAATATTTCAGATTCTATGTAACTTTTTATATAAAACGTCCTTTTTATCTTTTTTACAATTTGTTTTAAGGATCTGACAAATATTTTTCAGAAAACGTATTTTAATTTTGGCATCACTATAAAATTAAATAATGTTTTATGAAATATTTTTTGAAAAAATTATTTCATAAAATGTAATTTGATATTTCATCAGAGACTTATTTTATATTAATTATAGGGGATTTCTATTTTAATGACGATATGACGCATTGGAAACTTTTATCATGCATTTACGCGATAAAAAAGATTTACTATATAATATGCAATGGATAATAAACAACGAAAATGTCAATTATTTTCGATAACTTACCTCTTATCAATTGAATTTTAAAAGTAAGATTACAGTTGATTTAATTTATATTTCTTTTGATAATCTTAATATATAATAAAGAATAATATAATATAATCTCTATAATATAATATTTTAATATAATAAAGATTGTTGAATTTGAAGATGTTTGAATTTAATGTCACAAAGAAACGTAAAATATAATATTTCAAATTTTATGTTTTGTTCTATTAATAAAAAGATGTTGACATAATACATTTTTTTCTCTAAATAACTTTTTCTAACAAATAGCAAAAAATAATTTTATATAATTATATATGTATTCCTTATATAATTTGTATTTGTCATAATCTAAATAAATTATCCTGTTATTAAACATTATACAATATAATAACGTAGTACGTAGTAAGCATCTTATATGTCTAAAATTAATATTTGATTCTTATTACCTATGTTTTTTTAAAATATTAATTTTTTCTCATATTTTATTATATAAAATTAAAAGATGTGAAATACAGAATATATTTTGCAAATTAATAAAATTATAATTACATTAAAGTATGTAATATATTAAACTATAATTTGCCAATGATTAAATGTGCCAATGATTAAAAACAGAACATCAATTACAATTTCCTGTTACATTGTGCCAGATCACTGAATATTTTTATTATTGTTTATATAATAATTATTTTGCAACATTCTTGCACATGTAATTATAACCGATTCTTAACTACGTAAATACTAAAGATGCATAATTTATATTTTTTCTATAGTTGAAAGGATGTAAATTTAAAATATCTTAATTTTTCATATCGCGTATTCATATTATCTGCATAATCTTATCATTGAATCAAACGAACAAGAGTAAAATTCGTATATAAACCAGCGGCAGAAATCACAAAGCACACTTTCCTGGATCACAAGTGAAAGTATTACAATAGCAATACTTCTAAGGTGAGTAAAAACAATATTATTAATAATTAAACCTTTTAAAAAATTGTAAAGGATTCTCAAATTTTAATTAAAAATTATATATAAATTATATATAATCAAGCATTAAATATAATAAAAAATTCATCTTTAATTTTTTAATTTTTTAATAGTAGCACATAAAACTTTCTTACTTTTTTGCAAAAGATTTTTTATTTCATATAATTAATAAATTTATTTATCCAGATATCATCAAAGATAAAACGAATTTTTAAAATAACTTTTATATGATTAATTAATAAATATGTAATAAATTATTCACATTTTAAATATATTAATCTAGTATGATGTTTGTGTAGTTACTAATATAGAATAAAATTAAATATCTGCAATTTTTATAAGGATTTATATAATATTACGTTAAGAATGACTAATCAATATTTTTCAAAAGTATTATGCTATAAAATATTATGCTATAAAATAATGTTAAAAGTTTATTTTTATTAATATTTATTAATACTTTTATTAATATACTAAATCAAAGATATTAAAATTAATTTCATGTATTATTTAATCTTTTAAATTTTCTTTAATAAAATATAATTATATTTTATTATATATAAAACGTTTCTCCTTAGTTGTAAAAAAAGAATCTAAAAGTAAAATTTGTTGTTGCAGATGAAATTTGCATTGGCACTACTGGCCTTCGTGGCCATGTCCAGCGCATGGACAATCCCCAATATTGGCCATGGTGAGCTTGCAAAGGAGCTTCAGGATTTCTTGAACATTCTACCTCAGCAAGAAATAGCTTCAATCATCGACCAATACGCGGCCCAGGATTCGGAATTTAAGGCTATGATCCAATACTTTAAGGCCGACGACGTCAAACAGTTGGTGAAAAATGTTGAAGAAATGCCTGAATTCATAGAATTGACGGAATATATGTATAAAGCTGGTATTGATGTTCATAAGTTACAAGAAATAGTACACAATTGGCTTGGACTCGCTCAAGCCACTTTTGATGTTAATAAACAAATCACTGGTGGACTCCGCGGATGCGTTGATGATCTCAAAGCTGCCATACGCCCATACAAGAATCAACTTGATAATCTCTACAATCAAAAGATGCAAAGTTCCGAAGTGTTCAAAAATTTCATGACACAACTGAGATCCCAGAATTTCAAGACCCTCGTCGAAAAGGTTCATGCCCAGCCCAAATTCCAGGAGCTCTTGAAACACGCAGAGACTACTGCAAAGATTGATCTTAATCTTGTCAGAGAAATACTGAAGACTATCCTTGGCTTCGATTTTCCTTCTTATACTATTTATGAATATTAAATAGATGTCATCGTTATCAAACAAAAGTAGCTAAGTCGATGCGGTAAAAAGGATATTTCTCTGTTGTTAAATATATCAATAGAATTTAAAAATTTCGAAAGATATTATGAATTATTTGGCCATTATTGTATACTTCACTTGTGCAAAATAATAAATAAGAAACTTTGTTCTTATGCATATGATGCTGTACTTTTCTCTTATTACCAATAATCTTTTTCTATATTATATTAAAATGAATATTTAAATATTACTTTAAATTTAATTGAATTGATATCTTATATCATATATTACAAGTATTTGAAGTTATATGATGAAATTTTAAAATTTAATTATTTATGCTTTTACTTTATTAATTTTAAGAATATATAAAAAAGTATTTTAATATTATATTTCATTTGTCATTACAGGAATTTATTTCCCGTGTTGAAACATATTCTACTAAAATATATTTATTTTCTCTCTTTTTATCAAACAATTTATTTTATATTTAAATTTTTTAATTAAATATTACTACAATGTGTTTAAAAGAATTGAAATAAATATCTTTAAACATTACATAATTATTGCACATAATCGATTTACGTACAAAAAATATAAACGCTTTCATATGCTGTATCAGTAAATTGTAACATTAATTTTAATAAAAATATATGCAAAACAAAATAATTAACTTTTTAACGAAACATATATACATATACATGCTCTGCGTTCTTATTTCATAAACTATTGTATAACTCATACATATACTTTATTTTTATGGCTCTATTTATTCTTGGTATACAAGAATTTTTGATGATGTTCTTTTTGATAAAGTCAAAAATTCAAAATTTAAGATGGCGGATCTAATATGGCCGTCGTCCAAATGGTCAAAAAAATGCAAATATTGTTCAAAATCTATGAAATTTATATTATAAGAGTTTTGATGGTGCTCTTTTCGAATTTAAATTAAAAAATTTGAAGTTTGATTAATGTTGCGTTGATGAAGCAAGAAGCATGACTCAAGAATTTCCAGTTTTACTGTAAATATATTGTGGATATTTTTTATTGCATACTATGTCAATAAGATGTGAATATTCTTTATTCCAAACTGTCAGTAACAAAAGTTTTTGTGGTATTGAGGTGCAAAAAAAGCATCAAAACCTCTGCAATATGAATTTCAATATGGTTTCAAGCAATATTTGAATTTTTAACCTCTTCAACGTTGGATATATTGGATCCGCCATCTTGAATTTAAAATTTTTGTCTTCAGAATTAAAAAGAGCATCGAATATTTCTATAATATAAGTTTCATGGATATTGAATGATATTTGTATTTTCGACCACTTTTACGATTGGATGGATATTGAATCCGCCATCTTACGGAATGCTAAAGTCAAATTCGGATTCGGCGAAAAATTATCTTTAAACACTACTTTTCTCATAATTTATTTTTTCAGCAACCCCTCGTCCTCAAAAAGTTAAAAAAACTAATTGTCTTAGATTAGAAATAGAATTATGGAGAGTCTATAAATTAATAAGATTGATTGAAATGCAAATAATATTTATTTATATTAATATTTAATACAAATCTAGCCCTTTACTTTGATATTCAAATTACACAAAATAAAATAACTGCTCATTATAAGACAATGAAATTATAATTTATAATTTTTGAAAGAAATATTTATTTAACATAAAAATTCCATTTTTCTTGTTATTATAGGTCAGCATGTATGTAATAATATAAAAGAAAAAAAAATATTAAGAGTATATGTTTAAAATGTCACATGTCAATTTTAGTATGGGAATTGAATACCAAATATTCTAGCCACAAGTTTTGTCAATTCCTGGAATTCCAATCCTTTTTCTCTGCATTTCATGACGAAATCCTTGAAAGTTTGATTTCCATACAAATTAGTTACTATTTCTTGTAGTTTTGGAGACTTTAGCGCTGCAATAAAGTCGGCAAACACCTTGGAATTTTCCAACTTTTGTTTGTAAAGAGCATCAATTTTATCAATAGGTAACAGATCATAAAGATCTTTGATCATTCCTGCCATTCCATCACCGACCTTTTGTATTCCAATTTGAGATTCAAAAATGTTTTCTACTTTAGGAGGTGGTACATAATCTTCCATACCAATTGTTTTGTGAAATATTTTAATATAATTGATAACATCCAACCCTGTATTCTGCAGATACTTTACTAGAGCGTCATATTCCTTAAGAGCTTCGATGGAACGCAGCAAATCATGGAATTCAACATCAAACAAATATAGCAGAGCGCTTTGTACTTTTACATCTTCGTTTATGTATTTCGTCATCACTTCAGTCCATTTCTCTACCGGTATAAATTTCATAAAATCTATTAGTTCGTCTTCTAGCAACGTCTGTTCATCGTAAACAGAACCACTGCCGAAATTTGGGAGCTGGCGAGTTTGTCCCAAACCAATAATGGCCACAATGGCAAACAGCACTGACATAAACTTCATCTATAAATATAATATATTTGCATATAAGAAATTAATATTATGTGTACAAATTTATTAATAATAATTACAAAATATATATGTTTTATATATATAAGTAATATATATATATAAGTAAAATGTATATAAGTAAAATGTAATAAAAAATTATTCTTTAAACAATTAATGATAATGATTTTATATTAATCTTAATTATAATTATTTAATACAAAATATTCATAACGATATTAATGCAAATTGAATGTGACAAAAAGTAACAGTTATTATGTAAAATTTTTTAATTATATATATATATATATATATATAAATTGCTTACTTTTTTTCCTTTTTTTTAGAAATTACAATTTTATTTAACGCACTTTTTATGTATATATATATATATATATATATATATATATATATATATATATATACATATACGGATATATACATATACGGATCTTATTTGTTTAAAAAAAATGGCTTCTTTTACTCACCGTGACAGTTGTGGATGAGCACAATAATGATGATTTATGAAATTGTGATAGATTTATATATCCAAAGTTTATCTTGTTAGACAAATCAGTTAATAGAGAGCCAGATAAGATTTGATGTTGGAAAAATGTAGATTTCTTGATAAATAATGAACAAGCCTAATGAAATATCATATTGTTTATTTTCCTACATGTCTTCTATTTAAAAAAAACAAGATATTTCATTAAGTTTTATTTACAGAAAATATTAAAGCAATTTTATTAATAATTTCCACATGTATAAATTGAATGTATTTTATTTTTTTAATGTACCTTTACATACGTCTACTTTTATGAAAAAATTTATTACTTAGTTTAATATTATTTTTTTATTTGATTTTGCTAAATTATAAATTTTATTTAAAAAAAAACACCGTTGTTATTTAAAAAAATAAGGTCAATATCCGTTATCAAAACTTCTCTATTTTATTATTTTAGTAATTAATGTTTTCTACAATTAATGTTTTTATATATGTAATATTAAATATTTTTTCCAATATAGAATTCTATATCTTTTATTAACACAAAGAATTGTAGTATTATAAACAAGGTATGCTATGTTTTTAATATTTTTATTATAAGTCAAACTAATATTTTTGATAGGATTATACTTTGTTCTCGTTATTTTTAATGATTGCCATGTTACTATATATAAATTTACAAATTAATAAAATTCCAAGAAATAAATTGTTTTTATATATTACTTTGAACAATTCTTATTTAGCAAAAAATAAAAAAGTTCTTATCAATAATAATGGCTTTTAATAGAATTGTTTGAAGTATATGTTCCGATAAATTGATGTGAATCACAGCTTGATTAATATCAACAGTTCCGGAAAGAAGATTTGATTATGAATACCTCTTAATAAATTATATGATGAAAATAAAAAATATATAAGTAAAATGAAAAATATATTGTAATAAATAAACGTATCTATATCTAAACCACAAATTATGTCTCTTTTATAAAGAAAAAAGACATAATCTGTGATTTAAATACAGATTAGCGAATTCAATTTATAACAATTTGTCAACTATCATATAATAAGATAATATACAAATTAAAGAGATAACACAACTCATTAAAAATTGCAATATCATAAAAGATAGATAATTATGAATAATGAAGAAAAAATTATAAAACGATATAAATACAACTGTTATAACTAAATTATCTTTTAAACAAAATCAATTATTTATATAAAAATATGCAAATCATATACTATTAAATTTAATAAATTAAATAAAGGCAAATATAAATTGTTTAAATGTTTATTATAATATGTAATAAGAAATAAAGAATTCTGTTATATTCTTATATAGAATAAGGTATAAAATAGATTATATAAGTTTATATTTATTACGGGTAAAAAGCTTATCAAATTATTCTTAGATTTTCGCATGTATCAATATCTCAATCTGAAATCGCAGGCTCTTATCTAATTTTTTAATCCTTGTTACAGATTAATTTAGTATATAAATATTCGATTGTTATTCACAATTATCAATACGTATCCACACTTGCCACGGTAAGTAAAGTTTTTTTGCTTATATTATTGAAATCTTTAAAAAAATGTATTATAAAATTATTACTTCTTTTATTTTACATATTTGCTAATTATTTATAATTTAATATAAAATCAGTATTTTTTTGTTGTTAAAATTTTTTAAGTACATAAATTCTTTTTTTTTTAATATAAATAATTAACATACAATTATATATTTTTATATTTTCAATTTTAGTTTAATGTTTCTCTTGTATATCTTTTTACATATTTTTTTACATATTGTAACATTTAAATTAATAATCTACTTTAAATAAAGTTAATTTAAAACAAGAAAAAGAAGAAACGTGTATATTTTTTCATATTATATATTTTTACTATAAAATTTTATTTAGAAATATTTTATTTAAAAAATTTCTCGGAATCGAAATTTTCTTACTTTACTTATCTATATATAAAATAATCTTTTATATAACATTAAGCAATCTTAACGTAATAATAACTATTATTTTCATTATTTATCTTATACTAATATACAATTGTAAATCCTTTATACATATAAATAAATTATAATAAAAACACTGATACATTTCTCAAATATAATATTCTTTGGATTACATCACATTAATATATGTTAAGGAGCATATTGTAATACATGCAATTTTAATTTACAGATGAAGTTCCTATTAGGACTGTTTGCCGTTTTGGCCATTATTGGCTTGGGACAAGCTCATCAGTTTCCGGACTTCGGCGAAGGTCCTCTTCATGAGGATTTTCAAGATCTTCTAGATTTAGTTCCTGTAGAAAAAATTATCGATGTCGTTGTGGATTATATAATGCACGATGATGAGCTATTAGAACTTTTCCAAGATCTGCAAGATAATCCAAATATAATCAAAGATCTACTGGTGGATGTACAAGCCATTCCCGAATTGATCAAACTTTTGAACTATTTACAAAAGGAAGGCATTCATATTTATCCCCCAAAGATTTTGATAAATAGAATCCATAATATCAAGGAACAAGTATCTAGCTCTTATGATTCTCCTGCAAACAAAAGGACCGGTGGACTCGCTGGATTCTTCAAAGACATCAACAAACACATCGATTACGAAGCCTTCCTCAGCGTATATGTGGATAAACTAAAAACCTCTACAGCTTTCGCTAAGTTCATCAACCAGCTTAAGTCCGACAATTTCCAACAGCTCATTAACAAAATTTGCAAAGTTAAATCTGTTGAATATATCCTAAAGCGTCTCGACGCCAGATTCGTGAATTTGAAATTTGCATCAGATGTAATGTATCTTTTATTTGGAATCAATATACCAAGCCTTCCATCTAAAACGTTAATGGAAGAGTTTCTAGATTTTGCCTTACTTATTCCAGTGGAGAAATATCTCGATATAGTAATCAAGTATATAAATGAAGACGAAAAAGTACAGAATGCTCTGTTATTTATGTTCACAGACGAATTTCATAAAATGCTGCGTTCCTTCGAAGCTCTTAAGGAACATCAAGCATTAGTAATATATTTGGAAAAGATTGGAATTCCTATTATTGAATATATCCAGTATTGGCATCATGCCATCGGCATGGAAGGATATGTGCCACCTAAAATAGATCTTAGACTTTATATTAAGACTCAAAAAGTTGGTGATGGAATGATTGAAATGATCAAAGATCTTTATAATGTATTACCATTGGACAAGATTGATGATCTTTATAAAGAGAAGATGAAAATTTCCAGAACTTTTGTTACTTTTATCACAAAGATCACGTCTAAAGAAATGATAAAAATTCTCAATGATCTAATTGCTCATACAACCTACAAGGAATTCATCACAAAAAGCAAAGCAAAAGGATTATATCTTGAAGAACTTGGAGCTATTAGCGTAAGAATGATTGGCCTTAAATCTAAATACTAAAATCGATATTTGTAATTTTTTTCAATATGTTATTAACTTGCAATTTTATTAGACATAAACAGATTATGCTGATGTAACAGTAAAAAATTATTAATTAAATAATTATTTTTTTCTTAATTAATAATAAGTTATTTTATAAATAAATTATAATAATGTATTTTTATTTCTTTCCCTTCCATATATACTTCTAAATAATGAAATAAATAACGAAACAAGAATTTTTTATATTTTGTTAACTTAACATCTTTAATCATATTTGTCTTTAATAATTTTTTAATTAATATATATGTATATGTGATATGTTATATTATCTATACAAATCGTACATGTTAATTATTAATTTATTTAATAAGACAAAAAATTTATATATCTTATATGTATGTATGTATATTTACAAATAGATTTTCTAAATCAAAATTACTTCACAAAATTACTTGTATAGAAACGTTTATACATGAATAATGTTTTAACTTTTTAAAAAAGCAGATGGCAAATAATTTTTATTGTTAATTTAGTTCTTGCGCTTTTTAATATAATCAAATCAAAACATGAAACTAATATTATCTAACTTTTACATAACAGCTTTTACATAACAGCAATATAATTGCATTAAAGATTAAAAACAGTTGAAATTTATTTATAGAAAGCAATATATTTATGTAAACAATATTATCAGAAATATTATTTTTGTGATTTTTTTTTCAATGGCATAAAATTTTTATCTCATTTCTAGATAAAAATGTTGAAGCCATTACAAGATAATCATAGATGTTTATGAGATATAATACACACCCCCCCTCCACACACACACATACACACACACGCACGCACGCACGCACGCACGCACGCACGCATGCACGCATGCACGCATACACACACACACACACACACACACACACACACACACACACACACACACACACACACACACACCGTTGCTGAGATATGAGTGAAAATGAGTACGGTTGTTGTCGGAATTTATGTAAATAGAACTACGAATGTTCCATTCAACTCCATTATATATATTATCCTATAACTAATGTATAAATTATGTATAAATGGTAATTATGTATAAATGGTATGAGATATTACCTGTATTTTTTGCAACAAAATTGAAATTAATATTACTATTTATTGTGAGATGAGATGTTCAATTGCGATTTTTTAAAAAATCCTTGTTTTTATTAATAAACAACAAAATACGCATTTTATTAACGTTATATTTTATAACATTTAAGGAAAGCGATTGTTTCTTTAGTATTGTTTTTTATTCTAATTTTATATTTAAAAATATAGCAAACAAAATTTTAAAATAGAAAGTATAAAAACGAAAATATGTAAAATTTATTGCTATCTTCTTTTGCATATATAAAATTATGATTACTGAACGATTCACATTATTTACTTAATATAAACTAATAATTTATCACAAAATTTTAGCAAATCAATACGATGTCTTTTTTTTAAAAAAAAAGAAGAATTAAATCTACTATAATCATGATTTTTAATAAACATTCTTTCATTATTAGAAAATGATTTATTTATTTATTTATTTATTTATTTGTGCGATTTCTTGATTATAAAAAATATTACATATAATTAATATTTTCTAATTACTAATCTATTTAGATTAACGGTATTAATTCTCAGTGATTATCGAAATAAATTTACAATAAATATATAAAATGAATATGAATATCACTTGTACTATTTTTATACTCATGTCTTTTATAAAAATTTCATAGTAATAATTTCAACATTCTTTAACTTCTCACGTTACTATAATTAATTAAATCGGGTTTTAATCGCAAAAACAGTAAAGATATTGCATGTTCTTCTGATAGTAAGATTGTTCGGTTAGCTCGAAAGAACGACGGCAAGTATTTTAAGGGGAGACTTTTACCGAGTACTAGATCGTGATAGAAATTAATTCCTCTCAGGATGTCAGAAACTGTATGAACGCGACGATGCTCCGTCGGTGTGAGTTTCATGCTGAAGCTACGATAGTAGCAGCTAGAGACGGGGGGGGCAGGACAAAGGAAAGCGCTGCTAGAGGTATAGGATTCAGAAGGGCGCGAGGGCAAGCGGCTCGCAGTGTCTGCAGCAAACAATTCCAATTAACTTGTTGGAATTGGAATAGGACTCGTACTCGCCCGCTCGGCCGACTCTTGCTTCGTAGATGCCTTGGACGACAAGGACATGAGGCATTCCTTCGTCCATCCGCCGCGTTTCCTCATTTTTCTTCGTCAAATTTCCGTTATGCTATTCGCCTAAATTAGTAATAGTGCAGCAAAGCCGAAAACTCATTATACTTCACGAAAATTAAGCACTGGAGAACGATATTGTTTTCCTATGTATTCTTCCTATGTTTTTTCAAAGTATTCTGTCAAATATTTTAAAGTATATTAACTTAGAGCGTCTGAAAAATTGTCTTCTTAATTAAAATAAGAAAATCTAAAAATTTTAGAAAATCTTGATATCGATAGATTAAAAGTATATCGTAAGAAAGTGTGTCAAAAGTAAAATTTTTTTCAAGTTCCACGCGAATGATAGAACGTGTCTGTCTACGAAATATACTTTCTTTCCAATTATATTGACAGCATAGCCGCTAACAAAAGCCATTATCTGTTGCATAATGCTTGTCGATCGCTCGAGACAGTCATAAAGTAAAGAAGAGGATTGCGTCCTTGCCGCTCTAGACAATACTGCTTCTGAGCTGCTCAGATATTGAAGATGGCCGAAAGCTGTGTATAGCAATCCCGATGTGTGCACAACGTCTAGCTCGCCTCTCAACATTATTAAATCCTAGCTTGCTCGTGGACCAATCGTGCAGGATAATGACGTTCTTTAAGCATCCGTCACGTCACGATAACGTCGCAAATTGATAATCGGTCGGTTGGATGAAATCTCGTGGCGCATCAATTTCCTCTTGTTTAGCATATAGTTTGTAACATAAGCGTCTTAGCGTGCAACATAGTTCCTCATTAATTCTCAAATAATTATAATTAATAATTAATTAGTTAAAATATATAAGTCTTGCTTTAATTAATTAATCTTGTGTAATGCAATATACTTCGTGTTTTTTCTCTATTGCTCTACAATTATTTAATTTGTTATAGATTTCGTTCCTTCAATTATCCTTTTTTTTCGAGATATTATATAATAGAAAAACATAAATTATAATCATTATAGAATATGATCATATACGATGTACAAGTATTTTTCAAAAGATGTTTTGAAGAAATCTGTTTATCCTTTCGGCAGAAATTTTATTCCTTATTATTACTTTATCATTTTATTTCAGAATATAAGTAATTATCTCGCCTCCATCAAGTCTAATCTCTGTTTTGATCCCTGATCTTCCATACGAGAGAACATTTCGCATCATATGACCACGGCAAATCGACAGTTTACAGGCAACGGCGATCGTTTACGGAGACGTAATTGCCCATCCAATGATCGCGTAGGCGTCATATAATCACCGGCTCGTAAGCCTCGAACAGTTTAATCCATGAGGCGTCGCATCATTACCCGCATCGTCAGTACGACGTCGTCGGCAATCGTTGTCGACGCTGTTGAAATCCCAGTCAGGAAGGACATTTAAAAGTAAGTATAGTTAGACAGATCCGCCTAGCGGATTTAAAAGTCAAGAGCGCAATTTATCCCATCTATTCGTCGGAGGGAGAGAGAAAAAGATACGCCGTGAAGTGAACGGCAGTTGCATGAGAGACAACAGGAGAAGAAGACTCAGAATCGCGAGCTCTACTCCTCCTTTTACCCCGAACTCGTTACGCCGGCACTACGATCACTTCATTGAATGACTCATTTTATTTTCCAGCAAGAAAAGTATCATTTTTCTCACTTGAAATTCTTTTTGCTCATATCCGAGCCTTCATATTTCGTCCGCCTCTTTTCGTGATCCAACAAGGTCTTGTCTCACCTGCTATTCTCATTATCTACCCCTCGTCAAGCAGTTACAAAGAATAGCTTTTGTTTGGAAAGTGCAAATTCTTGTAAGATACAACTTTAAGTAAGAATATGTATATTTCTTATTACGATTGCTTTCAACTATTTTAAAAACTAATATAAAAAATAAGAGGCGTTTATTCTCCAGAACAATGTCTTTAAGAAAACAAAATGATATGATAAAAATTATATAGAATAATATATCCATAAAATAAAATCGCATATGCATATAAATAATAATTAATTTTAAAAAAGTTTGAAAGTTTTCAATAAGTAAACAGATAATATTTTCGAGTTTCTACTATGAAATTTTTTTTAAGAAAGTTGTAGGCATTGTAATGTTTAGATAAATTGCAAAATCAATAATAACATTATATGTTTATTAAATATCTAATTATGATACGAAAGAGAGAGAAAGAGAGAGAGAGAGAGAGAGAGAGAGAGAGAGAGAGAGAGAGAGAGAGAGAGAGAGAGAAAATTTTTGTTTTAAAGATACGTGAGAAAAAAAATAGGAAATCAATAAAACGAAAAAGACAGTTAATTTTCTTTCTGTTAAAATTGAATTATAATGAGCTACATAAATGGATGTAAATACAATTCATGACTTTTGAAAGATAAAAGATGCCAATTATGATGCATCATTGATCGCACAGCGAAGATGTCGTGATAGCTATCATCTGCCTTCATACGGCGTGAGTGTATCCAATATTGGAAATTCTATACTGCATGCTCCAAGCGGATGTGGTTGTAGCCGTTCACACATACAACCACCATCTCGATACAGATATGTTTATTACCGGGAACGACATAGACACCCCCGTTCTAGCTGTGACTTATCGGACGCGACTTGTTGCGCGTACACGTTCAACCGCGAAACAATTGTTTCCGGTCTTTCCTAGATTACGACGTTACGTTGTAGCGATTAATAACGCGATCGATGATAAACTACTGTTGCGAACCCGCGTCACGAAATCGCAATTAAAGGATCGTAAAAGTTCGATAACGGATGATCAATTTTTTACAGTAACTTCTTTTACAGTAACCACGCGGATGCACATCCGAGAAATAAGACAACTGTGAGAGTCGTTAAACTTACAAAAGATGCGCACTTAAACAATAGAAAACACTTCCTCAAAGTCTTAAAAAAGTACTGTATTCTACTTCCTTCATAAAATCAGCGATTATACGACCTGACGAGAACAAAGCTTAAAGTTTTAGTTTCGTCGTAAGATTACATACACGTTCTTTTTTTTTTAAATTTGAATCACGTTTGATATTTCATTTTGATGTTTAATGTATTAGTTTACTAATTAGATAGAAAATGATAAAAAATTAAAAGAAATTCTTTAAGTGAAATAATATTAATAGCTTTTCTTTATGCTTAAATTGCATAAAAATTTTAGAATTAAATTTAATATTACGTTTATTATATATAAATATTATATAATAAGCAAAAGAGACTAAATATTTTATTTACAAATTGTTATCAAGTTTGTCAAACTATTTGTTAATAAATCCGCTTATGAAAATGATTTTAAGTTAGATAACTTGATTAAAATCAGTGTTATAAAAAATATGTAATTTTGATTTTTTAAATCAAATTATTAGCTTATTCTTTTATGCAACTAAATGTGAGAGGAAGAAAGCTGTTGAGAAAGCAGACTCAACTATCCAACATGTATGTCGACTGATGAGCGCAAGGTTGTGCAAGACAGGAAACAAGAAAGAGTAGAAACATAAGAAAAAAAACAAGAAAGAGTAGAAACATAAGAAAAAAAGAGAGAATAAAGTACTGAGCAAACGTCGCAGAAAGTACGAGTGCTGTTAGAATGCGAGAAGTACGTTCGCAATCAGCAGAGCTGCTGTCTGCGCCAGTCCGGTCGAATTCGCAGGCGTATCACGTTGTTATATAACGAGATTATATCATTAACCATGGAGATGCAGACAACGATTGTTGTCGATAACGACATAAAGTAGAGCTTCGTTTTTGCTGATTAATAATCGTCACATGCGCCGAATTCTCGAAATGTGTAACGCTCGATAAACAAAATTACCAATTAAAAACTTCGTCACTGTATCACGGATCTTGCAAAAACATAATGAACAATGTTATAGAAAATAGAAAAAAATATTATAGCTATATATAAAATATTATATATACCGACAGAAGATATAATGCTGAATTTAATTTATGCATGAGATGAAAGAGATATTTTAAGGGACATCAGGAAGCCTCAGCTCTTTTAATGTATTAAATAACTTATCAAATGATAAAAAATATATTAATTCTCTCACATTTATTGCACATATTATATATTATTTATTCGTAAAGATTTTAATAAAATTTTATATTTTATTTTTGTATCTTCTTTTTAAACATTATTAACATTAATGAACAAATACGATTTATCGCATTGGTTTAAATAAATTAAAAGTTATAAATAAATTTCACATAACAGTATGAAAAAGCAAAATAAATAGCGTGTGATATCAATATAATGTTCCAAATCTTAATTTCTCTCTCTATATTAATGACATAATTTTAATATTGCAGTATCGTTAAATCAATTAAATCTTTTTTAAGCTTTTTAGATATATTGAATGTAATATTTCGAATAGACTATAAGAAAGGATGATAGAAAGCATCTTCAATATTTCAATGACCCTCCTCGATCGTCTTTCGTATGGCGATGGTGATTCTAATAAACTCATCGATTCGACCATTTCTCTGAGTGACCCATCCCAACAATTATGAGTGAATAAATGAATTTCATGCGTGCCTCTTGGAACAAGTACTGGAATGCAGCAATGAAAATGATCCATGGAATATCGCATTCACACCATTTTCAAGCTTCTCCGGCTTATAGGTGATTAGTACGATTTAATAAAGAATTCTCTAAAGAAGGAAACTCTGAGAAATAAAAGTCAGATAGGAAAACAAATGCCATTATATGAAATAATATGTATGAAAAGAAAAATGACACGTTATTTTATATTGATGCTTAAATTAATATTATATAAAATTTTTCATATTTTATTATATTACATTAATTTTTTACAATTTTTATATTAAGATATTATAATTAAATTTTTGTCTTTAGTTTCTCAATCTTTTTACAACAAGAACATTTATATTTTAATGCAAGTCACGTAAACGATGTTGTAAACGATACAAGATATAAATTGCAATCAAAGTGTATTACAAAAATATCTAAGAAAATATTATTACGACAAATAAATAATAAAATGAAAAATTAAAAGAATATTATCTATCTCTCGATTGCGACTCGAAGTCACTGACAAGAATATGTAGGTGGTAGGTGAAGGCTTTTGAGCATTGTATACAAAATTTCCATGGGACAGGGAGATGGGGGCGAATTCATGGGGTAATTCCGTGTTCGATACATCATGCGCGCTTAAGGCTGCGATGTTACTGGCGTCACATAAGCGTAATACCGGATAAGCCGCAATAATACAGACCCGCTGTGCGTGCATGCGAAAGCGGAATGGATCCTGCTGCTCGGAGAGTTTCAAGAACCAAACGTCCGTGGCGTAATCATTGTACCGAAACATGACGGGAGTGACGTAATATTTCACGATAATCCAGTGAATTGAAAAATTCTGAAATTTTGTAATAAAGACAACAAAATGAAATAAAAACGATACAAATTATATATATATATATATATATATATAAATGTAAAAAAGAAAATTATAGCTATTGGAAACGTAAGTTCTTTATGCAATCCTTTTATGTCTTTTACGGTTTTAATATCATGCTCTTTTCTTTCAAATGCGTAAGAGTCAAAACTGATGATTGTATTTAAGGAGAGATAAGAAACGTTGAATATTTAATTTATGTTCTGCTAGGGCGCGCGTACGATGAATAACGGACGAGAGATTAACTCAACTTCGCGTTATACTATATAATTTCACTTAAGAATCTACTTCTCCCTTGTTGTCGGATTCTTATATTCCAGCTTTTCTTTATTGCACAGGGGCGAAACAATACATGGCAGCCGAGAAATTTCTCTCTGGCGAGAAATGGTGTATCGCTCGAAATTAAATCATAAAAAGAACCGTGGGTTCTTCCTGAACCCCTGCCGACGTAAAAACGGCGAGAACAATGAAAGAGCAGGATCCCACACCGAGGTAATTAGCGTGAGAAGCATTAAGAAGACACGAGGCAATTTTGGTCGGCCATTTTTCATGGTAATCTGCGGCATTCGCGTGGCGTCGGCTCGCTCGAATCGGCGTCTTCATTTTGCCACAATGCAACCGTGAAAACGGAGACAGATGAGAGTCTTGAACGAAGGGTTAGAAATTGAGGTAGGATGAGCAGCTAGGACGGAAGCAACAATAAAAGAAGACTCTTTATAAAGACGAACAAATTTAAAAACCTCGACGATAGATTCAGACTTTTACAAATTATAAGTTTTATCGCAGTGCTTTTATCAAGATAGAAAAATGTTAGAATTGTTTTCTTTTCTCTTATCAGCGATTAGATTATTTATTATTAATTTATAATGGGTAATTATTAAATTTAATAAAAGTTTATTATTATTAATTTTATTTCTCCTTTTCCGAATATAATACAAATTTTAATATAAACATTCATACGTAGATATTGATTTAATAATTTGTTATAGAAAAATAAAACATTATATTATTTTTATTATTTCTGTTCATAATATTAAAATTATGTTATAAAAATGAAATATAGCAGTCATTCTAGCTGATGTACGTCGCCTCATTAAATCTTACGAACATCCAGATCGTTCTGAACTCGTGCCGAAGCTGTAACGCGATTATTCAGTTTCGTTTCTCCGTCTTCTCATCGGACAGATTCTCGTTGAAGAAGACAACGCGGCTAAAGACATGGAAGTAGAAGGGACGCATCTGCGATTTGCTTGAGAATTTAACTTCATTTGAGTTGGAAAGGCGATTAAATATAATTTTGTCTGATTATTCACCAGATTTTCCCAGATTCGAAATTCGTTAATCTTCTTCTACACAGTAATCGTTTTTCTAATCAATTTACGAATGATTGACAGCTATAGAAATTGTTTCTAAAATGTGAAGAATCTTAAAAGAGATTCTTTAAAAAAGATTCAGAAATAATTTTTTAGAAAATAATGGAATCTATTATCAACACCTATTTTTGTAATTAAATATTAAAATACTCTACAAAGTAGCTTAATTGCAAATATGTGTATGTATATAATTCAGGATGTTGAATGCTGTATCTTTTACTGCTATTAATTCTAGGATGTAATTTAAAAATTAAATCAAGCTTCAATGATTATTTTTGGAACTAGTCAGAGACTCGTCACGGTTTATATAAATTTTATCCAAACGTCAACATAGTACCCCATCCTCAATACGATCCACCCAGACGGCGGATAATCCGGCTTTGCGCGATCGGTTCGTAGTTGAAACGATTTGGATACTGGACGTGAAAACCGCATTCCGGATAATAACTAGCTGCTTATCAAGCATCTAAGACGATTTCGGAATCCTGCATTTACCAAAGATCTGGACCATGAATCGAAGATCCTCCCAAATTTAGTTTGGCTCAATGTTATCTCTGTAAGTGTTCGATTTTGCCTTATCCATTGACTTCTATTGAAACTGCTGTTTGGAGAAAGAAGATTGTTTGTCTATAAGATTATATTCGCAATTCATTTATTATTCAGATTTGTTATCAGATAGTATTAAAGGAATTAAGATAATGAGATATATAATAGATACAAGCAATTTATGATAAGATCTCAATATTACTGATAATTAAACATATTCGGACAACTTTAACTCTTTTAACAGAAGCTCTCCAAACAAATAGCATTTGTGTATGTGTGTCATCTCAAAATTTATCTCTTCTTTTCTCTTAAATCGCCTTTTTATGTCTAGTATAAAGAGTAAAAAAGAGTATAGATACAAAGAGACACTTTAAAGCAATGCTGACTTCGGACAGAAAATATAAAAAATATAAAAAATATAAGCAGCGAAGCGCGCGCACAAATAAGTCCGTTGTGAAAATAAAATAAGAGTTCCTATACTGCAGAAAATGTTAAAACTTTATTATAAAAGCACATCTTAGTCATCAATCAGTCAGATTTTCGTCTTTTATCTTTACTTAAAAACTACTTGACATAAAATTTCCGTCATAAAATTAATTTAGAAAGAACGTTATTTGTCTTTTTCTTTCTATTTGATAAACGAAAATAGACATAAATTTAATATTTTTTAAAGAACAAAATATGATAAATGTCATTAATACGTTTTTAATTTTTTTGTGCTCTTTATGTTTGTCCAAATATTTATTATATACATATAATAGGAAAATAACAAAGTTATAATGATAAAGTTAAATTTTTTTTATATATAATTTTGTACGCATATTATCTGATTATATTTGTTATATTATTTCGTTATATCTCGTTATATAATTCTGAATTCATCAACATAAATATTTGAGTAAAGAAAATTTAGATTAAATGAATAATTAATGTAAAAAGTTTCAAGTAATTAAGGCATATGCTCGATTTCCTAAAGCGCCGAAAAAGATTCGCAAAAAAAACAATTTGTGTTTTTATATACCTTGTGAATTTCATTTAATTAATTGCTATGCAGCACTACTATCATTCTCTTTTATACCTCAGCGACCTACTCTTCTTCCATCGGCCAACCAGATTGAAAATAATCGGATGACAGTCGCGTCTACGTTTGTCTTTCGTCGATTAATTAATATTTCCAACATCAAGTCCGATCTTCATTCAGTAACATGCTGCGGCCAGCTGAAGCAACATCAAAGCTGGATTTACCTTATCACACTCGAACTCAATTTCATTAACCGTAAGCATCTCGTTCCTTCCGCAACTTTATGAGATATTAACACGGAAGTGTATAATATCAAAAATATTAACGATGAATTACTCGACACAACGTTGCCATAAATGTATCAAATGATAATTATAAAAAAGACAACGGTTTTGCTAAAACGTATAAAAATTTAATCAGAAACAGATCTGAAAATAATTTTGTTAGACCATCAAAATGATTATATAAAACGCTCAAGGTAATTGCTAAAATACTAAAAGTTTTCACTATATTATTATTATTCTCAAGTGTATTATATAATTATTTTGATGGTCTGACAAAATTATTTGCATCCGGTCAAATTTTAAATTTTTCAGTAAAATCATTCTTTCTTCGGTGTAATGAATTCATTTCAGCGTCGTTTTATCATCATTTTATCATTACGCGAGGGAAGTTTTAGAAAAAGCGTATCGTGTATATATATATATATATATATATATATATATATATATATATAAAACTCAAGTAGGGATAAACACCAAGCCATGTTTTGTATTCACCCTCGAAGCGGCGAGTTCTCATCGTTATAAAAAAGCAAAGAAATTTCACAGTGACTCGCTTATTTGCCAAGAATGACGACAAAATCCGCACACACGAGCGCATCGGCACATTTTAGGACACTCGAGGCGGAGAGCCTCGTATCTAGCAGGGCGTATGAAGAAAAAAGCAGTGAGGAGCTGCATACACGAATATTTACGTACATACAGTCGTGTATAGTCGCGCCATACTTTCGCGAAATATAAAAAGAGATTGCATGGCTGATTTATGTAAATACCTTTGGCCCGCGAATAAACAAGTTCTTGCCGAACCGAAGAGGAAAGCGGAAGGATAGGAACCTTTTCGGGAGAGAGCCGGGCAAGGCAACCGAAAGGGGTTGGCGCAGTTGGGGTACGGCAAAGGCTTACGGTAGGAGGTGTGGGATGCCTGACGGGCGCGTTCGGGGAGTAAATATTTTTCGACGCCGTCACTCGTGGGGATTCGCGAAAGAGTTTATCGTATTTCGCGCCCAGCTGCCTCGTGAGAACCTGAGAAGAAGCTTGCCGATGCAAAGGAACGACGGATGGATGGAGGCATCACGAGAAGCGAGAGACGGGACCGGGTTGGCTCGCGTAGCCCAGGATGCACGCTCATCCGGACAAGCGTATTTTGCCGTCGAAAGTCACGACCTACTCAATTTGCGAGTCGACTGCTTATATGCATAACCACCGCATGCTGGCGAAGTTTAAATAATCTCGACGTTTCTGCCGGGGAATGCGAGCGCCACGTAACGCGAGTATCTGGAGCGAGATAAGTGTGTTCATCATGTTCATGTTCCTGAATTAATAAGAAAAACACGACGATAATTTTACATCGCATTATTTTCGATATCTTTATGGCTCTAAAGAGAATTTAAACTATTAAATTAAAAAAGTTATCTTTAAGGAATTATATTTAAACATCATAATTAAAAAAGTAGAATTGTTACAATTTGCTATTATTGCGTGTGCTTACGTAAAAATATTTTATGAACAAAGCAAAGAATTCCTATATTTGAAAATCAGCTTACTATTATTTATTGCATTTTGATGCAATATCAGATACATTAAATGCTCAATGCAAATTCATTTTCTCTCACGAGGAAGCACTACGAAGGGCAGTCAGTCATCGCGTTATACTTTGACGTTTCCGCATTTCGTGGGGGACATAATAAAAACGTTTATCGTACAAAGCTGTCCCGACATCCCTAGCATTGCGACATCTCTCATGCGCCTTTCGACGCGATTAGAACACATTTGATTAAGCAATTTGCGGATCGCGAGCGCATCGAAGAGAGGACTTTGCAACGGCAAAGTTGGTATACGCGCAATTACGCAACGCCTCGGGTCAGTTTTCCGCTTGACGCAAGGTACATTTTCCCGGCATTAATACCCCGGCTGAAACGAAGGTACGAAATGAGCGAGCGACATCGCGCTAGCCCGCACAATTCACTCCAACGGGCGTCCGGCGCTGAAACCGCGGCTAATAACGCTTGCCCGATACTCGAAAATCGTTTGATGTCACGCATGACTACAGCCGAGCGCCTGGAATCACGTGTAACGCGATTGTGGTAAATTTACAGCACGCTGTAACAGTGTGCCCACGGACGTTCTCGGAAAAGAAAATTTAACACGTTTGACGTAATCGCGCGGAAGTGCGCAAGAAGACGCGCGCGAAACTGCGTTCGGCCTGCGAAATAATTTCCATCGCCATAATTTACGTACACGCAAAGAGACACGTATTATGCGTCGACGATATTTAAATTCGTAATCGGAAACCGTCTGTGCGATATTTGCATCACGTTATTACGAGACGCGTGCAATTTGATTATGGCGCACGCCACAGTATTGCGAGCAGCTGTCTATGTAAGGACGACGCATTTGACGTTCCTGATGTATACATACGGCGCCGAATATATTCCGCGGCGCTATTACAGCACTGAAATTACATTATCACCGGGACTCCCCTGCATATATGCTTACCGACATTCGATGCTCGTCGACTATTTGCTAATCGATTTCGCCACGAATTCGCAAGACGAATCAATCGAGGGATGTGTATATCGGATATGTGTCGCAATGTTGTCTTGCGATGAACTTAACGCACGAGAGAATATATTTCTATTTTTCCAAATAATACATAAAGTTTTTACATGAACTTTTATTTAAATTTTTCTTGCATCATTGAAAAGTTTATAAATTAAAAAAATTCGTCAGAGGATGTATTTGTTGACTGATAAAGAAAATAAGTTCAACTGTACTGTGAAATATACATTTTGCATAAATTTTTAAAATTAATGGAATATATGTAAAATTGTGTGTACAATTTTATTTGAATAGAACAAGTTAAATCAGAACGATAAATACGTGCTTTGCGAAAAATTTCTCGAATTAATTTCATTTGATCCTGTATTTCCTTCCCTATTCTTGCAGTTATTTGGTAGCTTGTCATTAATCTTTTGGTCAGCCATCATCGTGCTTTAATGCTCACTCTTGCGCTATATTTCCTTTCAATATCCTAACGCGATCTCGGCCACGGAATAATTAGATCAGTCTTACGCCTGGAGCAGATGGAAGAGGTCAATATTGCGACCGGAGTGAAATGAGAAAGGGCCAAAAGAACCGGAGAGGGAGAATTATCTCTCTTGTGCCGCGTGAAAAAGACTTAATCACATTTCAGCACAGCGGAGTTCTCCTTTTTTCGCGTTCCACCTTTTCCATTAACTAATAACGGCCCAGCGCGGGTAAATGGTCTCGGGAAATAATTTGCGAAGTATTATAAAAATATCATCGGCTCTCCTTGGGCGATGGTGACGCAAAGTTTCGATGAAAGACGCGCACAAAGTTATGATTGGAAATTAACGTTGCTCTAATTACAGAGAATCTCTTGAATGTCACTTCGGGCGACGTCGTTTAATTGATCAAAGTTCGACGTTGATGCACAAAAGCTTTTACGATTTCAGACAACCACCTTCGAGAAAATACAACGTAGGTATTTATCGAATTTTCTATGTAAGAAATAAAACTCAATAAAGTAGAATAATAATTTGTGAAAAATATAAATAACATGATAATATATCTGTGATATTAATTAAAAGTAACAACAATAGTAACAAGTATTGTGCTTAAACATTACATAAAACATTTCTAGGAAAAAGCGCAATGAAAATTTTAATATCCTATTTTCAAGCGGATAATGTCGCTTCCGCAAGTGTTGGTTGTGTTATCTCGCCGTAGATTGCGAATGCTTTGAAAAATCGGAGAATCCTCAGCAGGAAAATCGCTTCGCCAAACTACCGCGGCAAGCCACAAATCGTGGAAGAAACCGAGCCAGACCCTTCTGCCTGCCGGCACACACTGCCGTGGAGGATACGAAAGTTTCTTCCGCAAAGAAAGTTTTGAATATTCAATACTCGTCTCCCTCCCCCAACCCGGCGAGCGAGATCGCGGAGTGAGACGGACGGTTGCGGGTGCATGGAGAGCAATTTCATTTCTGTTATTTCTTTCTCCTCTGCATCTTATTCGTAGAGAGTGTTTGTAGGTGCGGCCTACGGGGGAGGGAAGCGGTCGGGAAAGGGAGAGAGGATGATCGCACAGTATTTTCTATTGGCGATGCGTCTGGCATTCTGCGCGACCCCATTCTATCCCCGGCGCCTTCATCGCGATCTCGCGGAGACAGTTCTCGGGCCCCTACAAATCCTCTCGCGAGGGATGTCGAGGAGGCACCCAAGAGAGTTAGATGTTTTCGATGAATCGATTCGAGGGCACTTCCGCTATGCAAACTCCCTTTCCGCCGGCAAGGGCTACGCCTAGTGCACATTCCGCCTTGGACTATCTCTGTGAAAACTAACCCCCTGCAGGCTTGGCCCCGCTCCCTTTTCTCCTCGATCTGCCGCCGGAGTTAAGGCTGCACTCTTGCGAATCCTTCATCCTGCATCCACTGGACGCCGTGCATCGTCTGTTGAACGAGGAAGTTCCGGTAACGAGGTTGATTCCGGACTGTGACCCGGTATTCCCTGGACGTATGATCTCGTGGAATCTTGTTTAGAAAGTGTGCGATCGAATGGAAACTCTTTCACTAGCATCGCTGGCATATGCCACGGAGAGAAATGTCGTGCGATGAAAACATAGTCGAATGGACACGAATTCTGTGCGAATCACGCACGTATCAAAGTTTGCTCGACACATCGTATATCTGGAATAACACTACTACGGAGATTCTTTTTAACCCGAGAAAAATGTTTTTCTTTAGCATTGCATTGAAATATTCTTTTAAATTATTTATTTAATTCGAGAGTATACTTTTATATCAAATTGCCGATAAAATATTAACTAATCCATTAGATTTACATAATCAGAAATTATCATATTTATTTTAAAAAGTATTGAATCTGAGAGAGAGGGAGAGGGAGGAAAGCATCAATGCTTCGCATAGTGTTTTAAAAAATTATCAAATATATATTTAAAAAGTCAGAGAATTATAAATTTTTTAAGTATGTCTCGAAAAAAACAAAAATTAGAATTAATAATTACATACAGTCTTTTAATTGAAACAATTTTATATTGAACCTTTATTAATTTCTTGTTTTCCTTTTCCCGATATTCCTACTGATGGTCTCAAAGTCGCGATAATAACTTAAGATCTTCGGAGAGTATACCGTGTATACATTATCGATATTGATGGTAGCATCATGTTTGCAAGGATTAACTTCAGTGTAACCATGTAGTAGCCTTCCTGGTGTAACGTTGCACACCAGCGGTTTTCCTCGAGTTCGCGAGGAGAGAAACATAGGCGGTTAACTTCGGTTTGAATTAATAAACGAGGCTTGGCTTCTAATACTGAGCTTAACTCAGTTTAGTTTGCCGATCGAGGTCTCCTGCACCGAATTCTAATCCGATTGTGCAGATCACGTGCAATATGGGACGGCGCGTATATAACGTGTTTGAGTAAAGTTATATCCGGTAAACGTGACTTTTTAATGAAAATATGACTAAACGGCAAAGAATAAAGATAAATATTATACATTTAAAAAGAGATATATTTTAAAGCAGTAATTTTGAAGACAATTAAGTTTCTCTATATTACTTATGTCATAAAGAGAAGAAACTAATCAATCTTTGCAAAAATTGATATATATTGTAATATTTTATCTCAACGGAACAAATTGATTTAATTTGATATAAGACAACTTTAAAAATTATTTCTAAATGGATAATTAATTAATAGATCTCCATAATAGACTCCATGAAATTAAAAAAAGATTCATAGAGACTCATAAAACTTATGAGATTTCATCAGGAGCAATAAGACACATCTATAGTGTCTCGATTGCTATCGTACCATCTAAAAACATGCTCGTAACACGCCACGATCTGAAATCGCATTGCAGAGGGGACCATCGATGGTTCCTCGTCGAGCTACTAGATGCGTGTTTCTGCAAAAGTGTAGCATCAACGGCAAAACGGGAAGAGGTGCGGCAAGGACACGACAGGTTTGAATCGAGGATATAGATACCGGCAATCGCGAGGGAAACCATTAAGGGCTGTTTCTGAGGCTTATCGTAGTCATGCAGCGAGAACGCCAAAGCAAGGAGGGCTCGACCCATTCAATTGTCGCGATAACGTCGGGATTCGAGTCAAGACGCATCAGATTTCGGCCGGAAACGACCACGTCGAAGAGCTTCCTCCCCCGTTTAACCATATCCACGAACACTCGTGTTTCCGACCTTGCACCCTTTTGGTTCGTCCTCCATAGGAGATTACGGCCTTGAGATGTAATATAGATATTTGGTCAATGCCACTTCCTCAATTATTCCGGTCAATCAAGAATTGCTGATCCGTGATTTAATTGGTTAGATATAATATCTAATCGTTTATCCCATATTAAATCTTAATAAAATAAACTTCGTACTAAAATTTTAATAATAAATTAAATAAATTTTATAATAAATTCCTCTACCATTAATTCTAATAAGGAATTATTATAATATGATAAATAAAAATAGTTTATGTAAATAGTGATATCATTTTTTATATGTATTATTTTTGTATTTGATTATTTTCTTCATATAAGAATTTATTATAAAAGACTAGCCTTGTAATACTAAAAGCATGAATGACAAGTAAGAATGGACGGATTAAACATCCGTTGAAACGCTTGGGCGTGTAATTAAAAGCAAGAGAAAAACGGTAATTTGGCTTTCAAGAGACGGAAGAACGGCGCATTTCCGACAAGAGAGAGCCGTGCCATCGATTTCCGCTTTGGCCCAATAATCCCACCTCCATTCACGCCGACTTCCGCTCAGAAAGCACGAAGCGTTCCCTTCCGCCCAACGTAGTTCGTCATGTGTACATGACAATAGAATCGCGAGGGTTCATGCATAAATGCGACGTAACAATAAACAGAAGCGGTAGCGGCTAAAGGCACGGGGGATGAAGCGCGAGAGGGAAGTGACCCTTCAAAAGCCGTCATAGCCGGAGGATCAGAAACCAATATGAGATTCGGGCCGTATATGAATGATGTATCGCGCTTCCACACCGCGCTACTATTTCTGTCGTGTCGTTGCGCGAGAACGCGAATAAGAAATCGCAAAAATGCTTCATTCGAAGCGTACAAATGCGTTATACATCGATATGCATTCTCGAACTTGCTGAATATACGATCTGATTACCATAGAAATGAAGAATTTATTATAAATTATATTTCAATTACTGCGCACGCAACAAGGCGTTTCGCACGATTCACGATTTCAATAATTTAATATTGAGATGACAATAATTTAAAAAAGAGAAGATTTTTATAAGATATCTAAAATCTATCATTTACGATTCAATTAACCAATACATACATATTATACATGCAAGCGCAAGCGTATGTGTGAATTTTACCCTCTTACTAGTTCATATGAATCCAAGAGGGTAAAATCTTAAGGATGATACGCGGTAGATGGTTGCCGAAGGAAGCATAGTAATAGTTTATGAGACATACGAGCTGCTTCGCGCGCGCAATCACGGTAATGCTTATACAAGGATCTGCTTCTTTCGTCCTTTTATCTTTTATGTGGTCCCTTCATTTTCTTTCGGATCAAAGATATTTCGACTTGTCCCCAAAAAAGAAATGTGCATTATTTTTTCATATCGTGCTTTTCGTTAAGATTTTTGCGAGACAACTCTAGCTATTAAAGAAAACATAGATAAACACAGTACTCGAATGAAATATATTTATTTATTACATATGCTCTAATTTTTTTAATTAAACGCGACAATTTTTAATCTAAGTTTATAAATAAAAATTTAATTTTAAATTGAGCATTTATAAACAAAAGTAGAGATACCGTACATACATACATATTTCTTAATATTCAATAAAGATAAGAAAGTATAGAATATATAGGTTTTAATATTGATAAAATTGATAATATTGATAATATTAATTGATAATATTAATAAAAAATATTTTATCAATAAATATAGACTATGTCAGATATCAATTGAAACAAGTTTTAACAAGTAAAAATGCCTCAATGAATACACTCTTAAAAAGTCTTTTAATCAAATTAAAAACTTAAGGCGCGTTGGTTGCTATCTTAATTATTTCTAATCGATACCAATCGAGATCAAACGAAGCGTTATACATTTCTGGATGGAGATCTTCCTTGCTTTATCGAGGTCGCTACGAGAGTGATGAGGAACCTCGTTTACAGAGTAAGTACGGCCCCTCTGCCGGATTAGATACTCGTAAACTCTTACAGGTGACAGGAAAAGGAGGGACGCGGGGCAAGGAATAGGAAGGGGTGGCACTCAGGTCCATGAAGATGCGAAGAAAAGGAGCCGGAGGGGTTGATGGCACGCGGGGACCGAGGTTGGCTCGAGTGGCGAAACGGCTGAAAGTTCCTTTCATGTAAAGTAATTAACTACCGGCAACTGTTGACAAACACCTTACCCTTGTTCGCGGGCCTCCTAGCCTCGAGTGTCCTGGCGTCGTTTTCCTAGCACAAATCCACCGCCATACCTTTTACCCTTTCAAGAGAGAAAATTTTTGTATTTTTCAACCCTCCGACCTTTCGTTTTCCTCGCTGCTTTGGTCGCTAACTGGTCCGGCTTTATAGCCCGCGTTCCTTTTCGTTCTTGAGGCTTCTCTTCCTGCATTAAGCTTCTATCATCTTTGATCCTCTTCGGCCTTTGCACAAACCACTGGCCGAGGAAAATCGACCTAGCCCTTTTGTTTTATGAGGCTCTTTTATTATCATATATTTTCAACAAGGAACCCTTACCTCAAAGCGTTATAAAAATTGTATGCACGTGTAATTTTTCATCTTAACGTACACAGAGATTAGTGTGGAGTCCCTTGCATATTTAAATACTGGCCAGGAGAAGAACCACAATTTGAATTGCAAATGTTCAAATTAATAAAAGTTTTAGCAAAACATATGTCCAACACTTTTGTACAAAAACAACTCTCTCTCTCTCTCTCTCTCTCTCTCTCTCTACATATCTTATTTTTTAAATGGCAAAAATATACCGAGATATCTGAGTATCTCAAAAACGCCTATTATTTAAAACTTAGCTATAAGTCTACTTATGATCTTAGTAGCTTTACCCATTTTCACCCTGAGAATTTAGCTTTCAGCTACAAACTTTCACATCTCCAGGATATTCAGACTTTTCTGATCACCTATTCTCAAGAGATATAAGTCTGTATTTTTAATCAGTATACGATGAGCGCTTCCATTTACCCATCCCTTTCTTAACTTTATTGTTCAGTTACCTTGCCTTCTATCACGATGTTGTCTACTCCTTCCTGGTCTTCTACTACTTCGTCATCGGCGTCCCATCGGGCCAATAAGCGTCAAAGTTTCTACGTTAAGTGGATAACAGGCTTGACAAATAATTATGAACTTCGTAACGTCGCTAATGTTATTTCAATTAGTTGGAGATTTATAAATTATATAAATAAATTAATAAATTAATAAACATATTCAATAAGAATACGACATATTTAATAATATAATACAAATCACAATAAACACATAAAAATACTTGATATTATTAATTCAACTTGATATTTGATATTATAAAACTCGAAAACAACCATTACTTAGTAGGTATCGTTATTCTAGACGTACTATTCATACTCATATTTTAATATAGAAATTGTGCATAATTATTAGTGTCATACTATAGTGTCTAATCATTTAAATTAAACATGAAATGATCACAATATATATTCATGACAAAACATTTGAATTGAATTATTATGTATTCACATATTCTATTCTATCTATAATAAATTGCATTGTATTTCGCATTATAAAAAAAAGAGTAAATATTTTTACATTATTTTGTATTCTAATGTAACATTTATGATAACTTTTGCTACGTGCTTTCTCTAATACCAATATAGAGATATTTGTAACCAATTATGCGATGCATAAATATTTACAAAAACACACACTGTCATATTTTCTCGATATGTAGACAAGAAAGGTTGTTACATAAATTAATGAAATCATCTACATGTAATTGAACTTCAGTCATTAAATTATCTTAAAAAGAAGAATTTTAAATATCTCTATAAACATATATCTACTAACATAGAAACATAGAAACTATTAATCAATGACATAATAAATATATCTTTTTGCTTAATTTCATGATGAATTTAAGATTAATAAAAAAATAAAAAAAAGAGACAAAAAATTTCTTCGAGATGACTAATACGATATCTATCCCGTATATGTCATGTCACTATGTCATGTTAATACAGTTTAACCATTTCGTTAATTAATAATCTCTCATAAATACAAATTTATCAGTGAACATTTTTGAAATAACTGTTATTTCCACTAATGAATTATCTTCGCCACCAACTCCTCTCCATGACGAAACGAACCATCAAGGACAAAGCCATGAGAAAGATGATGACCGCCGCTGCCACAAGGATAGCGCCGTATCCTGTGAAGAATTATTTATCTTAGACTTTTTGTATTTCATAATTATTTTTAGCATAATAATAGATATTATAAGAATTTGTTGACTGATCTTAACTATGTTTGTTATTCATGATGTAATGAAATGTTGCCACAATCACTTGTTTACCAAGTCAATCGATGTTTCTTCATTAGCTGTCAGAATTAAAAAGAATAAATAAAGAAATAAAATGAAATAAAATACCAATAATTGAATGCGATAACAAAATGCCTCTATGCTTCGTAACGATTTTTACATAATTCTATAGAAATGCGATAGAAAGATTCAAATGTAACTAGTAATATTTTTACAATTTCTACGATAAAAAATGCAGAACACAAAAATCACAAATTTCAATCATTGATGCTCACTTCGTGATTTTCTATCGTCGACTTTCTCCGCGATTTCATTGTCCACCGTTTCTCTTGTCAAAGAATTCATATGACTACCAAACTTGAAGAATCGGTGAGGCATTAAAGGCATCTGATACGACAAGTATTGATTGTTAATCCCTTCGGGATGAAAACCCGTGGCCGGTGTTAAGTAGGCTTGGAAAGGTGTCAATGGTATTTCCATCCTACAAGTCGTATCGTCGGTGGAATACGGATTGCCGAATGAAAAAAGTCCGTACGGCCAACCGTGATCTGATGACGCAAATGTGCTGTAAGGTGGCGGAATTACGGTGTAAGGCGGTGGATCGTCATTAGTCTCATTGCCGTTTGCAATAATTGAAGAGGAGATTATCACAGACGTCGGACCGCTTGAAGTCTCGTCGATATGTGCGTTACTATTTAATTCCACGGATTTGTCCTGAGGCGACTGTCTTAATGATGAAACGCTACTTTGAAGGTGCGACTCGTTCACGGACAATAGTCCATTTGATTGTAATCTCACACATGTGTTTGGCATGTCATGGTGTATGTCAGCAGGTAACAGCTGCTCGATCTCCGGGCTTGCCGAGAAATCTGTAACCGAAGTCAAAATGTACATTTCTCTGATACTTTCCTTCTTCGATTATCCTTGACCGATATAGATTCTTATTAAAACAAAACTAAATATATTCAAACTACGTTTTTGTAAAATATATTGCAATGATAAAAACACTGAAAGTTTATTTTAAATTCTTAATTATTATTTATTATTATGTAAAAATCAGATAAATATAGTTGAGTTAATTTACAAGGCTTTTTGAATTAACTAAAAAATTTCAAATTAATTAATTATAATATTATTCTAATCTATATTATTTATATCAAATTAATAGCTTCTATATTGCTTATAAATAAAATGTAACAAAATATTTATGTCTTTTGGCTCAATTAATGATATTATCAATTTTATTTATATTTTAATTAATTCTTTCATGTTTATAAATAATAATTTAATAAATTACTGTTATGTTAGATCAAAAATTTATTATGTATTTGTTTTATTGACAAAAAGTTAACGTTATGATTAAATATCCTATAAAATATTGTAGAGAAATCCAATCTTAAAATCTTGTTTGTGTATGCAAGCAAAAACATGTAAATGATTATGTCAATAAAAGTTAATAATTAAAAAGTTAAATATTAAAAAGTTAAAAAGTTAATAATTAAAGTTAATAATTAAATTACAATTTTCAAGGTTTACTTTTACCATTCGTCTAAAAATCTTGATTGATTCATACTAATCAGCTAACGCGAATGTTACAGGATACAAAATATCTGATAGTATATTTTCTTAGATTGGAGAACCGTTTTAAAACTTTTTATATATTATCGACGCTATCCGTTGTAAATCTCACGTGACAAAATATAAAGCATAGGTTGTTTAAAGATAACCATGTGCACGCTACATGTAAATTTCAAGATTAACTTTAATTTACGATATACACGATTAGCATAATAATGCATCAACTTTGAATTTTGAATTGTGAAATTCAAAAATATTTCATATCATTAATGCACGTTTCACATGATAAATTTTAAACATGTTTTCCACGAAATTATACAAACAATATGTCGACAATTATAAGTTTTACGTTTCCATTTTTTTTTGTTTCCAATTTTTCTTGTTAGTCGACGCACGATTTCCTTATTTCAGACGGATATAGCTAACTTGTAAATTTATTACGTAAATACAGTATTCAATATGAGTATAATTGTGTATATCCGCTGTATGGGTACATACATTGCATACACAATTAGCAAACCTTGAGATTACTTTCATCCATGAAGGACAATTAACCAATTTGACATATGCAAGGGTCATATCGTCGACTTTTTTAAAATCCAAATTCAAACATTGCATCTGAAGACTGAAAAAATGTGTAAACGTCCTTAAATATGTAAGTTTAAGAAAATTGATATATTACATTTTTTTGTTATTATATCAATCAAAGCAAGACACAAGAAAAAGCTTTTTGACAGTTATCTTACAAAGTTTATGAGCGTTACACGTGCTTGTCATTGTAATGCTAATAAGATGACTCGTTTAAAGAAAAATTTAAAGCAATTTTTTATAATGGCTAATAAATACGCATGAACGTATTCTCAAGTCATGCTTATCAGACATTTAAATAGTAGTAGTGTTGACTGACTGATTATCCATTTATGCATATAACATTTATTCCATCGCTAAGTCCTTGAGAACTCACAGTCGATTATCATCACACTGTTAAAGCGCAATAGCTGAAGAAACACTTTCTATCATCGTATATTTGTAAGTGGAAACGTGAATCGAATTTCCGCGTCTTTCGTTACGTTATGCACATGCATTTATTTTAAAGAAGAGTTTCACCTGAGGCATTGGACACTTTCCACTCCGTATAGCCTAATCTATTTATAGTTAAATAATGTTGCTATTTTTTATAAGTAAATCTCTTTATATTTGTGTATGTAATGTTTATATAAGATCATCTTTACACGTCTATTCTCTAATGAAAAATTATATAACAGTTTTTACAAAAGAGATAATTTACAAATAATTTTAAAAAAATTTAAAGAGAAGAGAAATTTAAAATAGTTAAAAATAATTTTAATAAAATATTCACACATTTGAAAATTAAAAAAAATTGTTTTTTATCAGAAATTATTTTTTAAAAATAAGAAATTGCAATTAATATGTAAATATAATATATAACACTCACTATTTCACTCATTTTATTTAACGACATTCATGAGTGACTTAAACTTTAAAGAAAAAACTTCATAGTAAAAACGTTCAATGATTTTATAAATAAGATCTGTTAAAAATGCAATCAATAACTTGATCGGTAATAAATTCCATTCGGACGCATTTTATAAATCCTAAAAACTGACGAATAATAATACTTTGTTTTTTCTATGCTCTTTCTTCTTTTCAAATTCCGTATCACAATTACACACATATTGAATATTGTATTTATGTAATAAATTTACAAGTTAGCCAAACTCGTCTCGAATAAGGAAATCGTACGTCGACTAACAAGAAAAAGTGGAAACAAAACTGATTACTGTCTATGACTTAGTTACGAGACTTCGAGACCCACTATATTGTGCATTTCACTCTTGTGCAATCATTGGCAAATTATTTGATTATCCTATATGTTACGAGAAAATCGTATCGCGTAATATCCTAGATATAATACTTGTTACTAAATTCAGCAAAAATCAATAAGAAACGGAAATTACGGCAACAAACGGGAACAAAATTTACGCGACGCGACAAATCGCGGAACCGGCGGGAACTCATCTCGGGGCAAGTGGCGCCAGTATCAAACTCTTTCAACGGAACGAAAATTCGTAAAAATTCCACGACGAATTTATCGTAACGCGCATACCTTTTCCAGCGTTTCTCGACATTTTTCCATGCTATGTAACGTCTCGAACAACGACTGAGCGATAAGAATGTCGCGCGTGTCTGTGATACTCGTGATTCGATTGGCGATCACGATGATCCACTTGACGCGTAGATATCGCAAGTACGCGTGCAGGTATCCACTCATGCACGTTCGCACGCAGGCATGCACGCACGCGTAGCCATGATTGCGGAGCGGTGATAAGAGATGCGTCGCGAGGATAACGCTTAAACACAACTGAACGGACGGCGCGCACGGCTCGGCAAAACTACGATCACTAACGCGGCCAATCGGCGAGCGATACTCGCTGAACAAGATGAGGGGGTGGACACGTGACCAGTCGTAGCGATCCCGCAAGATCGTGGAAAATTCTCAATGACCGTAATCATCCAAAGTTATCAGGTACACTGGTTTCTGTGTGAAAAGATTGCGAGATCTGATCACACGAGAAAAAACGCACGTTGTTAAAATAGAAAAATTCTGCTTTTCAAACAGCTCGGACAAGTTATTATAATTAAGCACAAGTTCAAAACTGGATAAAACAGATTCAATCGCGTGTTATCAATTCCACATGGAAAATTCATGTAAATTGCAATTGACTTGGCTTTCATGAATGTTGTTATTATTGTTTTTTTATAATAAATATTTTAGCTTGTTCAGCGAATATACGAAATCCGACTCACAACCATGAAACTTTATATATTGTGAAATGAGATGAGGCAATTATTAATGAATTGTAAACAACGTTGAATATGATCTCTGCTGAATTAGCATAATCATATAAGAAACGGGTTAAGGTCGAGTTTAACGGATGGCCTCGAAATGAGAGCTCCAATTATCCTAGAATAGACTTATATATGCTCAAATGAACGATGTTGTGAACTGTGTATCGTTATAGAGTCTTTCGTGCAGAAAATTATATATATCGATCAAGTTATTGAAGTACAATCGTACTTTGAAAGCAATTGTACTTTGTACGTATCGCGCATATACATTAAAAAGAGAATAAAAAATGAATCGTTTGCAAAATTTTGTTCTTATAAATATTAATGATATGTATATTATTATTTATTACGGCTTATAATAAATCATGGCAATACACGATTGCAAAAAGTTTAAAAGACCTATTATTAAGTAATTAGATTGAAAAAAATTACTGATAATTAGAAATGACGTAAATAATTCAATAATCATTATCAATGAAAGTATGATAAAAACATTTTCATATTTTTCTAAAAACGAACTATTTCTTAGAACAATGTTAAAATAATTTTTTTAAAAGTTTTTTAAAAGTTATTTCTAATATAATAACGCGCGTCTGTATTAAAAGCATCATTTGCATAATGTATTCGCGTATTTTTATTATACATTCTTTAGAGAAATATTCCATCAAATTTATATGATATAAAAATTTATATAATAAAACGCGCGAGATGCGACTTCATATCGCGTATTAATATCGTATCTTTCGCACGTGACTAGTTATAATTACAAAGGACGACATATTTACGATTAACTTTGGCGAAACCGGAACAACAGTCCGGTAATTTTAATTTTCGGTATGGCACTTGTAAAACTCGATCTCGCGGTGACGTGAGAGCGGTGGTATTCATAAAAACTTATTTCGCGAATCCTGCTTTTCATGCGACTCACACAGTGCGGATGACGTACACTTCACACGGATACGCGTTATATTCGCGATTACGTGTCTCGCATGTCTTCCACCGACGAGACGATCCCTCCGGAACGACGCTCGTTCCCTGGCCGGTCCTTTTACGGTCGTCAGAATAACTCCGTCGTGATTTCTCGCGAATTCGGAAAGACTCAGCCGAGCGACGACGATTTCCTCAAGTCAGGTGTCATTCTCGTATGTTTTATTTCCGGAGACGACCGACAATCGTAAACCGACTACGGAATGAGACGTCACACTTTTTCGCAACACGATTATGCGAGCCGCAACAGTAAATGCCCGGCTCGATTCTTCACGGATAATTGAACGTGACATTATTATTAATTAAATTAAATTAACTAATTGGAAAAACACGATTCATTATATTTTTGGTAAATATAATATAACATAGCAGCTTTATAAATAATTCCGTCGAAAATAAAACACAATGTTATAATAAAGAAATTTTAATTTAATAACAGCTATAATAACATTTTTCTTTTTAAGTGAGAAAGCTCGAAAGTTAATACTAAAGTAATACCATCGAAAAACCTAGAACCTAGCTTTTTATTAAATACAGGTCTATATCGCCAACATAATTCATATGAAATATCATTAAAGTTATAATTATAAAAGGAGCCTTTAATCTCCTAGGGGGTGTCTTTTAAGACGATCTCTCTCGCCTTTACTACAACTGCGTAAATGATATGGCGTAACGGGGAAAGAGGAAAACGCATTTTCCACGAATGTTGGTCATAAAGGTGGGTTACTACCGGAATGCGCGAACTACGACTGCTTCGCCTGCGTGAAACTGCTCTCACAGCACATTCGTGTCTTCTTTTCTTTTCCTACGCGCCGTATGTATAACTACTCATGTATCCGCTGTGTATTCTGTAAGCGTGCAGAAGATGCCTGTTAAAGTCGTGAATGCACGCCATGCCCGCATGCTCGCACGATGGATGCTATATTTGGGAAACAACTAGCGGAAGAGATGACGTTGCATCTGAAGGAACGAGTTATGAGCTAAGATTAAAAATATACATATATTATCATAAATTGCTTTTTTAATTTAAATATATATATATATATAAATAGCTTATTTCCATTAATTCTGAATTTTTTTATCATAAGTTTGAAACAAATTCATTAAAAATCAAAAAGTAATATTTTGTTATTTAATGACCACGTCCAATACACTGGATAAAATAATAAAACAAATAGTTTTTTGAAAAACGTTGCAGCTTATAAGCAGATTGCAATTGCAGCTTTGTATTAGACTCCCTTATCGATTTCCATTCTTTGGCTAACAACTTTGCTGGTACAAGCGAATGCTAACGACTGTCACAAAACAAACGAACGAACGACTGTTTAACCACAAAGGGCGAGAACGGAAGCTTGCGCTCTCACACTTTGTAGCAATTTTGCGAAGTTGCGGGCCAAGTACACAAGTTCGATGTTCCGGGCTGTACGAGTAGATTAGATTTGGCTTAAGAGTGGATGAACTGTCCTGCGATAAAAGCGGGTAATTCCGCGACGCTCGCTAACTTCGACACGACTTGGATGCCCAGAAAATAATCAGCCATGGGAGTTGAGTCGATGGACCACCACGTAGACAAACCCCCTTGTTCCAGAGAGCCGTTACCTACGGCAGCCCAACGAGAAGAGATGGTCTTTGTGCACTGTAGAAATCGTAAGATTGGTATCGTCGCTCGGCTGCCACTCGGTATTGCGCTTCACAGCGGCATCACCCTCGTAGTGGTCGTCGCCTTTTATTTCAAGGGAAATTAACGACGACCGCCGAGTAATTGTCGGGCGTTAAGCTTCCGCGGAACGTAATTACGCGAGGACAAAGTGGTGCGCGAAGTAAATACGAAAACGCGGCCGCGGGACGAATTTGTCGCGGCGCTTTCGAGGCGACGAAACTTCTTCGGAACTCCATTGTCGGTCGTTGCGCGTCGTTTGTGTGAGTCTAAAGTTTTCTAATTGACAAAAGAGTGTCTTCACAACAAGTCCGACCGAACAATTAATAAAATTTAAACGATAGACATATCAACGTAGCAACTGATAATGTTGATTTCTAAATATATACGCAGGTATATAAAAAAGGTATATAAAAAATTGTTTTTTAGTCATAAATTTCACAGTATTATATTTTTATCAGATTATTTGTAAATGTTTTTTGAAGATTTTTAAATTCTTTTTTAAATATAAGGAAATGAAGAAATAAATTTAAAACCTATCTAGTTATATGATTTCAGATATAACAATATTATATTTCTTTTGTCAAAAATATAATAAAATTATTGCTGTTATCTTGTAATAAAAGAGTAAAAAATATTTATTTATTACTAATTTATACTATTCTATTTTATTCTTTCCAAACAATTTTATCTAATTTTTCGATCTGTAGAATACGTACTAAAAAAAACTACTGTACTGTACTAAAAAAAGTTACGCTTATATAAAAAAATTATTTAATATTTAAATATATGTTTATTCTTTTTAATATTTTGATGATTCATAAAATAAATAACATAAGACGTGAAGAGTACTAGTGGCAATTATAATAAAGTAATAAAGAAGAATTCTTTCAATTTATCTTCCAAAGTCGTGTATACAAAGTTATTCGCTGATTATCTCAGAAATTCGCGGATATCAGAGGATCGATTGCGGCGATTATTTCGCGGGTACGTGCTCGTTGCTCCGCTGGTAACTTCTGACGTGAATTAAGCGTCGTGGTGTCGTAATTACTGCGAGAACAAAGCGCGAGGCACGCGCGGTGTGCGCGTCGAAGTAAACACGAAGATATAATGGCACGAATTTGTCGCGGGCCGGCACAGGCGCACCGCTGCATTCGTTATCGGTGGCCATTGCGACTACAGGTGGGACCTGCCGCTGCAATTTAAAAGTCCATTTGTTCCTGGATAACGTCAGGAAACGCCGACGCCACCGGCACGCGCATTTTATCCGAAAAATATTGGGACTGAAAATAGTATACGAGGCCGACATGTAGAAAGAAACGCGACATGAGTACACAGCGCACGCGAGAAGGTCGTAAAAAGAGAAGGAAGTTAAATACGCAAGAATAAAGAAACATCGTTTGACAGCTTTATCGTCTCAATAATATAATTTCCGATATATCAGCCATTAGACTTATAACAAATAATAATAAAAAAAAACAAATGTTTTTTTATCATCTATCTTTATTAGTTTTAATATAAGAATGTAATTATACTAATTGTCAATTTTTGAAAACAAAAACATCATAATTAATCGTGTGAAATTTTAATCAGATTACTGGAATTATAGTACTAATTATAGTTAATTACAATTTATATAAAAGATATATATAACAATATTATATTTCTTTTGTCAAACGTGTGTATCTGAAATAGCTTCTTTGTTAATATTTTATTCATATTTTATCACATTTTAGACAATAAGTAGACATATTCATCACATATAAAATATTTATTCTTTTTTATTGTTTCAAGGAACAAGGATAGCAAATATTAAATTAAATACATGTATAAAGTTTTACAATTCCATAAATTAACCTTAGCAAAATCCATCGCAATTCTGAAAAATTCAAATGGATATATATATATATATATAAACTGTTCATAAATTTTTAATTACTATTTTTGCATAAAACAACAATTTTTATATAATATATATAATTTTTTTAGATTAAAATAGTCTCGACATTAATGATAAAATTTTTCTGAGGAAGAGAGAAGGAAGAAGAGAAAGTTTTGTTTTTAATAACCGTTCATTAACATAAGTTAACCTATTGGCATTCATTAGCAGATTTCGCGACCATTGCATCAGTCTTTTTATCATTCTGTAAAACCTCTAAAGAAATACGTGTCGTGAAAAGATACTCACGCGTGCGCGTGCGGTATTTGTGAGACCTTGATGAGACACACATAAGAAACTGCATATGTTTTATTTGCACATGAAGTGACAGCAAGTGTTGTGCGTAACACCTTTCACCAGTTGCAGTGGTTATTTTTTGCACATGACGTTGAATTGAAAAAAAACAAATATATAAATCGATCTTAATATATGCAATTAATATATCATTTTAATTAAATCAATAATGCCATTTAATAACAGTAAAAATTTAGCTTCTTTCGATTAGCTAAATTATCATTTAGCTTCTAATCAATTCTGTAGAACCTCATATTCACGCCAGCTTAAATTAAACTCTCATGAAAAGAATATTTAAAATATATTACAATTAAAACAAATAACTGTATATCCGGTATATGCAAAACTTATAATTGTAAATATAAATATGAATCTATATGAAAATATGAATCTATCGCATTTTATAATTTCAAAGCAATGAAAGAATTTTCAAATTAAACAAAGTTAATTATTAATATTAAATGCATTTCTGTTAAATGATTTGGCTATGTCATTTATTCAAGCTTATTTTCGATTCCAATCTTAATGGTATTTGAGTTTTTTTATGAATCAGCCAACTCAATGGCGTAATAGCGAATAGAAATCGCCGAGTTGGAAGACTTGACGGCTTTCCGCTTGCAAACATCGTGTGAGGCAGTAAATGCGGAAGAGCTTAGTGGAATTTGCGCATCTGTGAACATCCTGATTTGCATGTGCTTCATAGTACACGAATGGGAAGACGTGTTTTGGAATTATAATTTAAATAACAAATCACGAAAGTTAAATAAATAACTACGATTGGTAAAATGTAATCTCATTATTATCGTGACAAAAAATACTCGAAACAGTATTATAAATTTGTAAATATAATTTATTGAAACCATCCTGACATCTTAATTATTCTTGAAATATTTTAAGACGCGTGAACTATTTTATTGACAGATATATGGAAATTAAACAACAAAAATAATTAATCGATATGAACTGCTTTCAAACTGGAATTTTCCACAGGAATTTTATATATAACAAATCACGCTTACAATGAAACCGTAATTATCCATTTAATGACGTGACGTAAATAGCAGAGATAAATATCTAGACAAAGATGACTAATATCATAAGACATAATATTACGGAAAGATACATCTATATTTATGAAGCAAATTAGTGCACCAATTTAATTAATATTGATTTTCTAATTAATTTTTTAAAACAAATTTTAACCAGAATGTAATTTCATAAATAGTATTTATACTTGGAGTTGAAAAATATTTCTTTAAAAAAAAAAATATACATATAAAATATATTTCTTTGAAAAATAAATACATTATCTATTAATTTATAAATTTACACAAAATCATTGTGGATATGAAAAGTAACTACATAAGAGAAAAATCATCGACAAAAATGAATATACATTACGCGTTAATTAATGTGCGTCACTGTATGCTTAACCTTTAAATTGAATTTTAATTATACTTCTCTATGACTCACTTTTAATCTACTTGAAGCACTTTATTCTACTTGAAGCTGATTATATCAATAGTAATAATCGTGTTATCATGAATTATCATCCGTTCTAACTTCTTTCTACTTTTGAGAAAAATTAGTATATTCATTGATTATACGTTCAATATTACATTCATACATAACGGTACAACTGTAGCGAATTACCCGCGGATGTCACATTGCCATTTTGCTTCCTTGCTGACAGAAACCACCGTCACACCCGGAAATTATGTGGCGTGAATTCAGTGCCTTAGCGTTCGACAGCCTGTCTGAGTACATTTTCCGGCGCTACACGTTAGTCGCCGAAGTCTCTGAAAGCACGACCTCCCTGACGTTTTAAGATCGTATATTACCGTGTTAGTGGAGTTACACGTGACATTTTCCATATCACGTAAATCATTACCATCAATGCATTCCATCATTTTACATTAACTCTAACACACACACACACACACACACACACACACACACACACACACACACACAAAATAATAAAATTAAGTAAAATCATATCATTATTTGAGATGTTATATAATTAGCATTATTTGAAAATGTATAATTGGTGCAAAGGAATTTTATATATAGTACGAACATAAGAATGTGACTGCAAAAAAGATAGAAAATATTTGAATATCTTTGACTTTCATAAGCAGTTAATAATATTAATGCGAAAGGAAAAATCATTAATATTATAATGTCTTATATCGAACGAATAATTTTCTGCACTTAATATTAATGAATTTACATTAATAAAATAGAATTTATTTATTTTATGTCATTTATATAATTTTTAATTTATCTCTAAATTAATTATTTCTTCATCAATATTCATTTATCTCAATATTAGTAATTATCTGTTACATATAAAATATCGTATAAAATATACAAATTTTTAAAAGTTATTTATGTCTGTAGTGCATTAACTGTTCTTTTACATAAATCTAATATCCCGACATGATTCTTATCTAGAATTTATATAATATTTCCCTTGCATTTTATATTTTGCAATCTAATATCTTAAGTATAAAATTTTTATATATATTTGCATTTCTGTCTTATCACATGTTTTCTAGAAAATGTCATTTTTATACTATATTATCTTTGTCTTTTGTGCAATTAAATATTTGAAAGAGATTTCTGTTCTAGATTTTGTTCTGATTATTGATTATACATATTATACGCATATTTATTCGATGAAAAAGACTCATAAATAGATAGTTAAAATTTTTGAGTCCATAAATCAACTAAGCAGTTCTTCGTATTCAATTACTACGGCTAATTTTATTCTGAGAATGTACAATATATATATATATATATATATATGTGTGCTGAATGTGATAAACTACAATGCAGGACTTTAACGTCAAAAGAATTGCAACTCAAATAATATTTCTTGCTTTTTCATATGTTTCATACTAAAATTACTTGTTTTTTCATACGTTTCTCAATAATTTTAATCAATATAATTAATTATATTTATCATTTATCTAATTATTAATTTATATTAATTTATCTATCAAAAGAGAAATTATATTATGTAACTGAATACTCATATTTCGATTTATCTATTATAGCAAAAATATTTTTTCTAAAATTTTCAAGTATTAATGCATATAAATTCATAAATATTAAGTATCAAGTATTAAGTATCTTTAAACATACTCTTGATTAAAGTATTTTTATTTAAAAATCTTCTTTCTGAATATAAATAGTTATCAATCGTAATGATAAATTTAATGTATAAATAAAAAATATTTAAAAAAAAATAAAATTCTTATACTTGGCATCAATTCGTCCGTCACCAGAAACAATTGGACGTATATATGCCTCCTTCGTACATACCGATGGAAGTTTGATTCGGTCGATGACACGATACCAACACGTAACTTTTTTTCGTCGTGCTTCTGAACATTGACGAGTGAACGACGAGTGTCACATTCGGCGCCAGGGTGACTTGCGGAATGGTGGTGCCGCAACGTCATTCGAAAGAAAGAAAAAGTGGAAAAGAGGTGCACGATAAAACGACTTAGGTGAACATCCAGAACGACGGACAGGAGACGAAATGCACCAGGCCTCGTGCACCGACAAGAAGTGGAGAGTGGGACAGAGGATACATTCGATGAAGGCGCTACTATGAAACGAATAACAATCCGAATTTCCGTGATTACACAAACGGCTCATGCATTTTTTTTACAGATACGCCCGGTTGGCGCCAAAACCATTGATTAAATCCTGGCGCCGACCCATTTTTCCCCTCTCGCAACCTGCTCTCTTTCCTTTACCCAGCCTTTTCTGATCCTCTCAGGCCACATGCACCCTGTACGCGCAAACTTTTTGGCAGCGGAATACATTCGCTTTATTGCCGCATCGATTGAGAATCACTGGGATCACTTGGCTCTCCGGACTAATCCATAAACACCGTTCTCTCGCGCAGCGTCGCAGCATCTATCGCGTACGAGAGCTTTGGAGCCGAAAGTCGACACTCGATAAAATACGAACACGACACACATCACTCGCGAGACTTTTTTTCCTCTGATATTGACATTGCGATGCTTCACGCGAGAGTATGACTAGATCAGATAGCGATTTGATGAAAATATATTTCCTCTACAGAAACGACAAGGCAAGTCACGCTACACAGAACAGAATGTAAGATTTGTTTTGCTTGGATAAAAGACTTTATCTTTATATTACTACGATAAACAAATAACTTTATTAATAATTGCAAATGCGTATTAATAAATATAAAAAATGCAATATACCAACAAAAAATTCTAAGAAAATTTTTTTTTCAAGGAAATGCATACACTATTATTTATTTCATGAATAAATAATTTCTTCATATTTTTCTTAAAATACTTTTAAAATGTTATTTACATCTTATCATTCTGCGTTTAAACTTCCCGCTTCTTTATCTTTTTTTTAAAGAGTGGGAGTTTCAATACCACAAATTGATAACGTTAATGTCGATCTCTCTTTTCCTCCTAGTCACGTTTAAGAGGCCGTATGTAGTAATCGTGATCAAAGATGATCTAATAAAATTGTGTTTTTTTTTTTTTTATAAACAATTCAGAGTGAGTATTTCTCTATTTCAAAACTAGATTTTAAGAAACTGTGATACAATTTGCTTAATATCAATTTAAATTTAATTTCTTTTCATATTCTGATATTCATAATGTATCGGATTAAAAAAATTCAATATTTACAAATTTTATATCTAAGTTTTATTATAAATATAACATTTTTATGAATAATCATTTTTAGCGCGTGCACACACACACACACACACACACACACACACACACACACACACACACACACACACACACACACACACGCACGCACACACACACACGCACACACGCACGCACGCACACACGCACGCACGCACACACGCACGCACGCACACACACACACACATATATATATATATATATATATATATATATATGCTTAATCAAGCATTGAAATATTTACAGTAAATTACAAGTATTGTAATATGTTATAATAAATTGTATATGTTTAAAATTGATATTAGAATAATATTTACAAATCTTTTATAGACAATAAATACAAGCTTTGTTCAATAATATTTAATCCAAAAAAAAAGTAAAATTTTGCCTGATAATGATTTCTCGATACGTTATCTTTAAACCACGATATGTAATCACTTCGCTATGGCACCGAAACCAAGCACTTGACTTTTATTCAAACGTTAAATATCAGTTGAAAGATTATAATTGAACAGTTAAAACGTTTTTGTAATTACCTCAATTTTATAGATAATATATGATGCATATGTCTGGCTGCAGGCTGCAATTTGCATGTTAGAAAACATCATTGACGTCATTGTTATTACAAGGAAGTCAATAATATTCCAGGTAAAATCATAACATTTTTTTATTTATACAATTACTCATTCACTATTTATCACAGCATAGAACACATATGTCAGAACTGGACAATTATCTTGTATGATATATAAAAATAAATATTAAGATAAGAAAAAGATAAAAGCTGAAGTAAATAAATTAACCAAATAAAATAAGAGAAATAATTAAAAGATACATAAAGTCAACTAAATACATCAAATACCCCGTATTGAATGCTATTACTAAAGAAAATTCTAAGATAATTAATATTTTTGTTCTTAGTAATTATTTTTCATTAAATTTTAAAAAATTTTAATCTAACATATCTAAAAATTACTTATATTCTAACTTACAAACTTTTTTTATTAAAAATCTTTTATCTTGACAAAAGAAATTTATATGTAGATTATTGTACAGTGAATATATTACTCTTGATACATATATACAACTCTTGATACATATCTTAGAAAACAAAGAAAATTATCAATTAAAAGCATATATCTATATATGCCTATAATATAACTCAATATCGATAACTTTTATATCAGTTATTCAGTCACGTCAGATAAAGTACGGAAAATTCATTTTCATATTAGTGATATTATTTTTATATCACGCAGATCACATTTGACTCAACATAAGAATTGCTTCCGGCCAATGATAAACAGGAAGAGATAAAAATATTAGCTAGAAGAGAGTTGTCTGTCGCGAATCTATAGAGATAATAATATGACGTAAATTCAATAATATATCCTTGTATACAAGATGTAAAAATATCGAACTTATTAAAATATATCGCATATATATTGCGCATGAAGTAAATTTTTATTGCATTAAATGTATGACACACCTCATTCAATCTTCCTTTTTCTTTTAGATAATTATTACAGCGTCGAGTGCAATAATATAGTAATCATGCAAAATAGATCAGATCATATTCCTGCTATAAGCACTATCGCACCACCTTCGTACACGGAGGCAACAGGAATATCTGCATGGGGAAACAACTCGACATTCGACCAAAGATATCCACACATGAACTTTTCTCCATCACATCATTCAGCGCCGCATTCGTACACACCTTATTCGAATATACCTGTTCAAACTCCTTACCCGGACTATGAGTTGGAACAAAATCAACAAAATCAATTAAACGCACATTATGGCGGAACATTAATAGTCGAAGCTGCAGAAGATAAAAGTATGTTAAAATAAATATTGTAGATACTAGACATTATTAAAGATAATATATGTTTTAACAAAAAAGTTTACTAAAGTTAGAAGAAAATGCTACTATTTATAACAATTGTATTTAATGTACATAAAATATCATTACAGTCCATTAATACATTTTATAAATATTATTGCAATTAGAAATTTATAATTTATATAAAATTAATTTTGATTATTTTAATAAAATAATAATATTACAATAAAAATTTGTTCATTTGTTTCAGATTTGACCAAGTGTATCGTATTTTCGAGAATACTGTGGGTAGGATGTTCGTTAGTAACTATAATAGCTATTCTTGTATTAATAATTAGAGCTTCTTCATCGAGATATTAATTATTATTGCTATTATTCAAATTAATTTGTTTGTAATAATCATTATATAAATATGTATTCGAGATTAATATGTATTCGAAATTTGCTATATATATATATTATTTGCTATATATATATATATATATATATATATATATAGACACACACACACACACACACACACACACACACACACACACACACACACACACACACACACACATATAATTTATATATATATGTAGTAGTTTAAATATAAAATAAAAAATGGACAGTATCGTTGTCACAATATTGTATCGCTTTCATTCACGTTTTTCGTCCATAATCTCGAATGCTAATCTAAGATATGTTTGCGCTATAAGTCCTATGATAGTGGGAGCCTCACTTATGGACAAATGAAACTTGTCCACAAGTATTATATTGTTTGATTAAGCATATTGTGTACAAAGATGCTTTTACAAATTTATAGTTTTACATAAATTTTCATGTAATTTTTAATATTTCGAACTCGTAAATACAGAAATAATTAAAAAGCTTAATATTTAATAACCAATAAATTTACAATATATTAAAATGGCACATTTAAGGTACATTTACAAGCACAAAGTGCAAATTTATCATTATACTAATTAAAATAATAAATCAAAATATTAATAAATAAAATAAATATATCAGGAATATGTAAGGAATATGTAAGAACAAACTTTTAATTTTTTTGTTCTGTATTATCATCTTTATTTGTTTCGTCTTGCTGTTAGATTAATTATATACTTGACGAGATATAGTATAAAATGAGAAAGAGAGAGAGAGAGAGAGAGAGAGAGAGAGAGAGAGAGAGAGAGAAAGAAACTTTTTACAACAAAAAACTATAAACAACCCATAAAAAACTTAGCAGTTTTTAATAATATTTTATGCATGCTAATCATAAGTTACATGTCGCGGAAGCGGCATTTTTGTCACCAATCGCTGCAGTCGTTATGTAAGAAGTTGCTATAAAATGAGTCATTGGCACCCATGAACCAACGGAACGATAAGAATAGCCTTTCCACGCGTCACAGTTCCTTCATTTTCCTCAGTGTTTCACATAAAAGGACCCATAACGCCTATTCACGGCGATGTTACATCGTGTAAAATAACGTAGTGATGAGAAAGGGAAAGAAGAAAGGGGAACGCGAAGGTTGAGACGTTAACGGCCCTTTATAATACAAGATCGCGGTGTAACAAAACCCCATGTTGCACGGTAACCTCGTACGTGTCCCAACGCATTAAAGACATCAGTCAATGTGGGCGAAGCCCTCGCAGTATAAGTAACGACCATATTTCGCAGCTATAACGAAACGTCACATACATTGGGGGTGGGAGAACCGGGGCGCGAGAAAGGAAGGTGGAAAGGCCGGCGGGTGGGCCACTTTTATTATTGGCGCAATAAAATCCCGGTAACTGAGTAATAATTTAAAAGTTGAACGCCGTTCAACTCAAGCACTTTCGGCGCCGCGCCGCTTCGAGATGAGAGTCTGCGATCGACGGCGCGTCCAACGCGCTCGACGATATTCGCGCCAATAAGTGTAACCGGCAAAATTCGCGAATATATTGAGTTACACGATTCGTAACATTACTGGATTTATCTGTACGATCTGTAGTACATCAAATGTTTCACTAATTAAAATTATGTTGAACAAATATATATCATAGAGGAATTATTGCATCCTTTTATTTGATAGAAAAAAAAAAGAGCAAAAGAGAAGAAATTAAATCTAACGATAATTAATCGTAGAAATAATTATTTGTTACGTTGGATGATATTCCACAACAATTAGATAAAAACAAAAATAAGTTCTATAAACCGATGTATAATTTGTTGCGAGTTACGCTCTTCTGTTTCAATATAAGAAAAATTTATTACGCGTAAAATGTACAAGAGAAATTTATATAAATTTAACAACACGCAAACATTTTAAACAAATGTATGTATAAAATATTTAATTTTAATGACAACTGCATAAATTTGTAAGCAAAATTATTTAATAATTCATTTATGTAACGTATAAAATTTCTCATAAAAGCATGCCATTTAATACGGTAATGCGGAGTTAAATTTTACGAACTATTCATTTTTACGAAATTATGTGCGGCGTAATTAAGTTATATGATGACGCAAATTGCAGAATGAGGCTTGTCGAGAACTCATCGCGCTTTTCGCTCGTCGACGAGGAATTTACGAGGCAGCTTTTGTGCAATCCCGATGAAAATCGATCAGAAAAACTTGAATAAATGCGAAGGACGTATTGTCGAACGGGCGAAGAATACGAGAATTGTCGTTAGCTTCCTCGGTGACACGTCTGAGTTGTGGAGCAGGAAGATGGGGACTAGATATACGGTCGAACGTTGAGAGTGTAACAAGGTTTTCCGTTATCGAGTCTAAGATATCTCTAAAAAACGAGCGCCGATCACGATGCATCTTCGTGTTAGCACAGAAGTGGGCGGGAAAGGGGGGTGGGAATGGTTGGGAATGCGAGGAGAGCGCGGTTCCGCTCGCGCCTCGCGTGTAAAAATAGATCTTTCTATGGAGCCGCCGCGTTGCTGGAATTCGATATCGCTTGTATACGTTGCACTCCGCATCCCGTTGTGAACGTAAAACGAATTAAATATTTTCTCGCAACGGGCGGCCCGGAGAATTCCAATGTAACGACGGCGCCGCGTATATCCACGCGGATTTCGTTCGCGAATTAAAATTAATAGAACGCCTATCCGGACGGAATGATTGCATGCTCGCGTGTGCATTTACTCTGGGCTACCCATGTACGCGCATTACATAGCTCGAGATTATCGTTACGATCGATCGGGCCGATATCTGAGCGTATACATATAGAGGATTTCAAATGACTGTTGGAAAAGTAGGTTTTTCCCGACTCCACTCCGGACTTCCGAGCTTGTTGCGGCGAGATGTGGGCTCACGTGAGCTTAACGTTTTTGCCGTACCTTTTTCCGATAATTAATGTTCGTCTCTACGCGCCTGCAAAGCGAACGAAAGGGACAAACGTGAAAGAGAGAGGCAGATCAGATTAATGATTGTTTTACTCGCTCGTCATTATGTGAAAGGCGACGCTGGTTATCGCTGAGCGAGGTAGCGGAAGGGAGAACAGGACGGAGAAAGTATGGGAAAAGACGTGAAACGTGTCGGACGAGAAATCAAAGAGTGTCGTGCGTCATTCTAACCCTGAGGGAGAAAAAAGGGAAAAAGTCAGAACAGAAGTCGGACGGAGTGATGTTTTCGTTTAGCACGAATTATTTTTGCGAGAAAAATATGTAGTGCGTTAAAATGCCCTTGCAAGGATCTACGTGATCGAATTATGATGTACAGTATTTTTTATATATATAGTGTAGTTACTATATAAATTCCATTCTTCACTTATGTAATGTTTGTTAATATTACAATTAATAATTATTTTAGAATTAAACATTAAAATAAAATAAATAATTATCACATAATTTTAAAATCAGAATTTAAAGGACTATTCCCTTCCATTTCTATTACTCTCAGATTTAGATAAGACATAAAATTAAGTATGGTAAATACTTAATCTCATAAAATTAAAATTTGATAATAAATAAACAATACTACTGATAATTAAATAAGTCAATTATTCCAGGAAACGCGTTATCCTTGAAATCCCCTCAAAAAAATAAAGGAAATGAAAAAGCGTGGGTAGACATAGAAGAGATTATATGACCAAAGAAGAGAAAGATTACGTGACAGGTCAGTTTGGATCCCAAAGGTCTTATTTGGTTGAATCTGACACCGAATTTAATCAAGAGGTCACGATCAAGTCAATGTTTGTTCCAATTTTCTTTCCGTGTGATTAGATATCGAGCAATTTTGTAAGTACAGGAGAGAAATTGTCTTCTATTTGAAATATTTGAAATATCAAGAATATTTCTCGAAATGAATATTGTTGTCATAAAAATGCATCATAAAATAATTTTATTGCATAAAAAGTCCCAATTTTTGGGATTTTTGAAAAATTTGCTGTAAATCAATAATTCTTGCAAAACAAATCAGTCGTTGTTTAGCGAGTACTTTATTTAAAATAATACATGTTTTGTTATTAACATCAATTGCAACATTATCTCTTTATAAAACAAACACTTTTACAAAGCATTTTCTCATTTCCATAGTTTATTTAATGTAAATTAATTATTTTATAATTCGTTAAAAAAAATAAAAAAAGCTAAATACCAAGTTTGAAATAAAAAGCTAACGAGTAATTATTCAAAATGTATTTTAGTCATTATATAGTTTAAACATAAAGAAATTTGTAGCATGTTGGAGAAACTGTGTAAATATTTTCGAAAACAGTGCAGAATATTTCGGTCAACATGTTAAATCGTTTGCATTCATTATATGGAATATATACTATTCCATTATACAAATGAAAAGTCAGTATTTTTTTTTCGTTGCGAACGTTTTACTAAAATTTATATTGGTAGGATAATTTCGTTGGATTTATTGAAACTCGCTCGCGTTAAAATAATTAATTCGACATGCATGTTTTACTACAAACGCTGGCGCTTGGAAGTTACGGCAACGGGCAGAACGGACCACGTCAGAAAATTATATGTTCGGGCGCTCGACACAATGGCGAACGAAAGTGACCACCACGTCACAGCACCAGGAAAGCCTTAATCCAACATAAACCGATATAAACTTCAAAACTTATATACCGCTGTAACGACGTGGCGAGAACACGTTTGCGCGGCCCCTCGAAATGGAAGTGGCGTGGTCGCCGCGAGTGCTGAAAGGGGTTGAACGGACGTGAGAAGTTGGTGGATGCGGTCGTCGGAGGGCGGCAGAGATCAGGTTTGGGTTGGGTTTGGCAAAACGTGCCCGCTCGTCCAAGTCGCCGCGATCGTTTCTTTTCTTCATGCCCAGCCACATTTACGCTCCCTTAGTCCTTCAACTCTCGCTTCAACCCCCCCGTCTTCCTTCCGCCGCGTTTTTCTCTCTTGTCATTCCTCTTGCCTAACCGAGAGCACATCGTCGTGACAACCGGAAGTTGAAGAAGCTGCTTCCGATCGATACCTGGTGTTGTTTGGTTCGCCTCTCGTACCACGAGGGAAAAAATGGAGAGCGTATTTCATGGTGAGAAGGAACAGGCGACGACGGCAACCGTAGTACAACGCGGCGTTCCAAATTGAGAGTGATAACGATAACGCGGAGGGACGGCTTAAAATCGAGGACGGCCGAGTACGGAGGAACCGTCGTGAATCTTCGCGGTTTGCGCTTATCCGAGAAGACGTGCATCGAACGAGGCCGACGAAGAAACGCATTTCTATCGGCTATGTGACAGGGCGTGTTTCTTCTCCGCAAGATTCTTTTCTCTCGAATACGATTTTGGAGAGGTCAATCCTCGAAGGTACACGAGATATAGAGATAGATATCAAGACGGATATTCAAAATCAATTTGTCATATTTTCGATAACTGAAACCTGTATCCATATTCTACGTCGAATAAATTGAAAATATTATTTATATAATCTATTAAATAAAATATCTTTAAATTAATTAAAATAATGACAAATTACTAAATTACGCAAATATTCAATTTGTAAAATTCTATCAGATTTAAAAGTATAAAAATAAACATATTCTACATAAAAAATTGACAATTCTTCTAAATATTCTGTGTATGTTCTGTATATTAAAAATAGTTCTTCTTTAGATTTAATAATTATTATGTATTAGAATTGTACATTCAGCAAATAATTCGCATACTTAATTTAATTCCTATTTTTGAAAAAAAAAAAATTATTAAAATTTTCATGAGTTAAGATATTTAAATTTTGTTCTTTGTTTTTTTCTTGAATTCAAAGTTCCGCTTTCTTTTATCAAAAACTTCTCACTTTTTCAAAAACGATTATTTCACTAAATTATGCACTCGACGATTATTTCACAGATTATGGATACAATAGTCGGAAAGTGTAGGCATTAAAAATCTAGTTAAAACTTCCCGTCTGCGGTAAAAGCGAGAAGCTCGAGAGGTCAAATGGAGGAAAGTACTTATACGAAGTGCTAGACTCGCGGCGCCCTCAGCAATTTGCATACGTTTCAATTAGACATCTCTTAACAAACTGTTCCGAATCGGCACGATCCTAAATCTCGTACGTATAACACTTTGCATAACTTCATCAGTATGCCAATTTACATGTGCGATACAAGCGTCGCGAAAAGGTGATCGAATATTGAAAAATTGGCATAAGCCACCGATGCAAATGTAAAGAACATAAAATCGAACGAATGTGACAAATGAATATGAATCAGTACTTATTCGTCTCACGTATACTTCTTCATGGAGAAATGAACGTTCGCCGTTGCACTCGTCTCGTACATGGTATGGCGTATCACAGTAGACAAAAGAAAAAAGAAAGTACGAAGCTGCCGGATAAGAAAGCAGCAAGGGAGAAAACGTAGAAAAATGTTTCACGTGCAGCGACAAGTCGACAATGCGCTTGCTTTAAAACTCGATGCACTTTACCGTGGCTTACACGTACGCATTTGCATGTATGCAATGGACCGCGGCAGTACGTACGTAGATAAACGTACGAAAGAAACTCATGCAGGTTGTATACTCTGTCACACAGTGCGCCAGTGCGCAACGAATATACACGCGCATTTATACGCATAGGTGAGCGTGTGTGCACTCACTGTATGTAATTTATGATCGATAAAGTTGCCGGAATCACGAGTGCGGAATCGTTGGCAACGGCATATTAAAGTTTACGCTACAAATAGCTTTGCGATTTTCTGAAAAGTTTCATCAAAAGAAACACGTCCAGGCTATAACAAAACAATTGGTCCCTGATAACCAGTAAGCTGATATAAATCCTGTAAAAATAAGAAGCTAAAAGTTATCGCGATAACGAATCTAAATATAATCGAGATAAATAAATTTGCAATAAACAAACATAAATGCCAAAGATTGTAACTAAAATAAATATTTATTCTATAATAAACAATATTATTATACGGATAAATATTGATGCTACCGATAATAATTAGAACGAAAAGTAATTTTGACCGATGGCTTATTCATGAACATTAAATTACACTAATTGGAGTTTGAATATTTGATTGTATATATTTCACAATCTCTCTCTCTCTCTCTCTCTCTCTCTCTTTCTCTTTCCAGAGAAGAAACTATTACTCGCGCAATATATATGCGTACAGGATATAGTTGAAACTTCTATCTGCGATACAATTCGCAGGCAGCAACGCGTCATAAAGGGACAGCATACAATCAAGTTACACACGAAATTCATTACAAATATGAGAATATAAGCTACGTAGAGTAAATGAAGCGCACAGTCGGAAAGTTCCAATGCCATCGGCGAGAGTGTTTCTCGCGAGTTGCGCTTTATAGGCAGAAGTGGCACGACGAATCACGAGTATCATGACGAAATGGAGCTAAATGCTCCCATCCAACTTCCCTATGAGTAGTTAAGCCGCAAGCAAATATATAAGTTTGGAGATAAGTGTATGGAATATCCATCTCTCGATTTGAGATAAACACACTTTACGAAATTATGTTTCATTCATTGTAATTCGCTACAGAGGGGGGAAAAAATACGTGCACATGCAAAAAATTGCGTGCGAGAGAGCGACAAAATATACGCGCGCTTCCCCGATAACAATCGTTCGCCTCTTCCCCCCCTGCGAACAACGATGAGTTCGGATGCATTTACATATGCGCGATTGTACGAGAGAGTACTCGGAACCATAATTCATCTGGTGAACCGTTCAACCGCCATATTATCTGCGCGCCAATTAAGTGCGAGCATTGTAATACAGGCTCATAACTCATTCATTTAGCCTTTTGATATTCGCGTTACCTGAATCCTGCGGTACATTGTTATAACGCAAATTATACAAATCGCCAACTATTATGTTTGTTTCGTTGATATATATTGCATTGGATTTTTATTTTAGCAATGAAAATTTAAAAAACTGAGGAACACTGATCATATTCGACAAAAGGCAATATTTTATGATATTCTACAACTGTTGAAATTTTCTTCGCTGATTGTGAGATTATTTCTCTATCAAAAATTTAATCTAATCGTAAACAGAAAATCATAAATGATTGACAATCAATAAATTGCTATTTTATTGTAAACTAATTTATCTTAGACTTTGCGATAAAATTATGCATCTAGCGCGTATTTGTTTTCTGATATCACAGATAACTACATTCATATGCCTGTATAATATATCTTTTTTTATAGATTTATTAAATCTTCAAGTTAAAAATAACATTTTTCATATAAACATAAAATAAATTATTTTTACACAAACATTATAGTAATTATATTATACAAGTGTAATTACATTTTCATTACATTCTAGATGTGTTATATTCCAAGATAATATATTTTCCTTGATATAATCGAATTACTAGACAATCATTGTGTCTGAACGCTGCCTTTTGTTAGATGGGATGTACTTTGAAACAGTAATTCTAACCGGTTCATGAGTATCTTGATTCTGTTTCGAACTGCGATTGCATACAACTCTCGTTGCATGCAATCTGTACTCCAACATCCGAGACAGAGACATGAAGAATATGTATAGTTACGAGGACATACAATTAAAACAGTTTGGTAATGGAGCACGAGCAAAGCGATTCTTCTCGTAATCTATATGCGTACAGAACACAAATTATAGATATGTGCAGTCTGTGTTTCAACAGACCGCTATAAAGCGTTTTATGTACATACTTGCACTTGATGCTTCGTAAGTATGTTAAAGGAATGCTGCGATATGAACTAGTATAATAATTTACATTCAATGTATGTGTGTATTAATTTTATAATAAATGAAATGAAATTGAAATGAAATTTTATTTATTTCTTTTCTACGAATTATTATAAAAAAAATAAAATTTTAATCTTATCATAATTTTAAATTTTAATCTTATTTTTTTAAAGCTTATTTTTCTACTTTTAAGTTTATTCGGAAAATCCTAATTTATTTAATTTAATATAATACAAATACGTTATAATAGAATTCAATAGTAGTTATTATTTTTTTCCAAAAAATTTTTATCAAAAATTTTAAGAACGTAAATATAATATTAAAATATTCACACAACAATTCACAATTTGTATAAATAATATTGTATAAATAATAATATTGAAAGTTAGCCATCATTTTAATTATATTACGTAAGACTTATTAAACAGTTATTATATATTTTTTTCATTATTTCACGTAACAGCATACGTAAATAGATATTATAATAAGAAAATTGAAGAATTTACATCAAAATACTTTCTATCTTACATATACACATTCCATGCAAATATCAACAGGTAATATTATACCTCGATTATTGCAAAATAGAATTAGATGAGAACGTCAAAGAATTTCACAATTACTAAGCGCAATCACCTGAAAGGAAAGTTACTGTCCTCAATTCTAATCCACGCAACGAGATTTTCACTGGTATGCCATTGCACTTCCAATGGTTGCGGTCGCTTTCATACGTGACCACCTGTTTGGCAAACGTGGCATTATAATTTCTATAATGGTGGTCGCGCCATAGGACGTGTCGAAATCTCACGCCATAAGCGCATTATCGTAAGGCGCTTATCCGATTGCTGACCAATGTAATTAGATACATCACGATTAGTCGCCAACACTAGTTAACAACTTGTGACCAGCGAAGACTGTAAAATCAAAGAAAGCAAACGCCAAACGTTACTTTAAAAGATGTAGAAGAAAAAAATAGAGGCAGAATATTTCTAACGAGACACGATGACTTAACTTATCGTTTGGTGCTAAAAACAGAAAAGAATATAAAGAAAAGATAAAGAAAAGAAAATAAATGACATCTTCATTAAGATCTAAAAAGGCACTGTTTTAAGAGCACGAATAAGAATAAGATACAAACGTTGTGAGACTACGGGCAATGCCGACGAAAAAGAAAAAGAAAGAAAGAGCAGTACAAATTTGAACGTTCTACGTTAAAACGAACAATTTCTCAGGTATTGTTTACATTCACTCTCGAAAGATACAGAATCAAATTAAGTCTTAAGAAATAGACATCCAAATAAAAAAAAAAAAGAAAGAAAAATCATTAAATAAAATTATTTTTAAATAAATCCATTTATAAATTTTCTAAGAGACAGAAAAAGAATTGACTAATCATTTGCCGTGATAGTGTTTAAATAAGCTGAAATCTCTATTCATCGTTTAGTCGTAGAATGTTATTTTATTCGGTCATGTTATTTTAATCCAAGTAAGTAGTAAAATTTCACGTTCAGTTTCTTTTACATTTTCGATTGTAAGTTTAAAGCTTCTTTGTTGAAAATCGCATCGTACTTAACTCGATAAATCGGTCTAAATGTTTCCATGTAAATTGCTGCGTTTGAACGTAATATCGAATAGAATAAAGCAAATCAAAGATGAGGTCACACAAACGAACAAATATCACTGATATTCACCTACACACGCTAACCATAAACGAGAAATGACCTCCGGACAACTAGAGAAACTTCAACATTTTTGTCTCATGCATTATGGAGCAGTTGGTTATTAAACGAAAGATGGTAAAGAAAATAGCTCGTTTCCGATAGTTCTACCTCGCGTGTTTCCATTGCTGCGAATCGACCGACACTTTTGACGAAATATATGATTTAAACCTTGGAACGTAAAAGTGCTATCACTTCCATCCGTCCGCCTGTCCCTCGTCCGCGTATCGATTTCCAATTCAGCCAGATATTTTCAATATCGTTGTCATGTCCGTGCTATTTGCTATTCCTCCACCTTGTCTATATTCGTCGCAACTTTCAAAGCTCCGAACAGCCCGATAAAACTAAGACTCTTGATTTCTTTTTTCCAGTAAATGTTAAAGTTAACTCTCGCGATTGTGTTTAATTTTAATCGTTACTTGTCCGACAACATTTAATAATTTAATAATTCTTAATAACTTTGCGTATCTATAATAAAAAAATATATTGTACAAAGATATTGTACAAAGTTAATTAAAAAATTGTATTACTTTTTCTTAAATATATTATAATTTTTTATAAACCATCAGTTTCTAAAAAAATTTTTAATTTTTAATTATATCTTAATCAACAATTTGTTTGTTTAATACGTAACGTCTCCACTATGTTGTTTTAAAAGTTTGAAATGTTTATACGTTTTAAACAAAAATATTTTTTTATAAATGTTATATGTTGCGATGAAAAATCCTGCCATAACAACTAAATTGTACCAATTTTATCCAATCATTTCTATCAGGATTACGTCGAAAAAAAAAAAAGAAGGAGAACCACCCATCACGAGCTATAGCAAGATCGGCGTGGAAAGTACGCAATCAGCAACATCGCGGAATCGAAACCACCCTGCCGACAACGAGACAGAATTAACGTCCCGCCGAAGGTGGATTGAGTTTAGCCTGAAGAAGGATAGGGCCGAAAGAAACGGAAGGAAGACGTGTAGAAGAAGAGAGAAAGAGAATCACGAGAGAACTCGTGGCCGTGTGCTCTCCTAGTTTTCGAGTACTTTACGGCCCTTACCGGTTAAGTACGTACCGGCAGTCGACGTTTGCCACCGGCACACGTAAAATATATATCGTAAAGAGAGCACGGAGAACGCGGAGGAAGAGCGGATGTCCTCGGCCGACTCGCCAGTTCAATCAACTGTACACCCGGCAACAAACCACCGCCGTTAATTGGATCCGAGCTCACAAACCCGGCTTTACGAGGGCCAATCGCGCCGAATTATCCGACCTGCATTTCCCGATCGCCTGCAAGCAGCGGCGCACACCGCTGCGGATGCACCACTCGAAAGTTAAAGCGCCGACCGCGAGTAACTTCCGATTCGAGACAAGGAGAGTTCGAGGGCAGCCTAACGGAGGATTAAGTTGGTCCGTTTCACGGAATGCAGAAACTAGTCAAGATAGAAACGGCTCGAAATTGGACTCGGATGTAATATCAATGGAAGTAAATTAAACGTCGACGATGTTTATGCACTGCCGAAAATTATTATGTAAAACAATTACGCAAACACAAAATATATTTAAACCGGTTTGTTTTGTAAAAAATAAGTAAATGTTCGTGAATGTTAGATTTTATAAAATTAGTAGTAAATTAGGATTTATTATATAATTTTAATTGTTAATATGTTTTTAACAGATTACTGAGAAAATAAATTAACAACATGTTAATAATTACAAGAAAAATAAATGGTAATTATCTGTTTAATATTTGTTTAGCATTTGATGAATATATTTAATTATTTTATTTATGCACTTCACAAAGAAAAATTGAACATTTTTTTACAAAGCAATATTTTTTAAGTAAATCTTATTTTTTTATATATTTTTTATGATTTCTCTTATTTAACATAACTTTCAAACTGTCTTTTGCATCTTTATTTTGATAAATAATAAAGTCTCTACTTTTAACTTCTTGACTGTTTCAAACTTGTAAAAATGTATTACATAAAAAAGTAATTTATAATAAAGTTACATTTTAATAATTATGATTATTAAAATAACGAATGTAAATACAAAAAAACGGAATTGTAGAGAGAAATAAAGAGTTTTCCCTTTGAATTAAGATGCAAATTTATCTCTTTGCGCAAACGTTTCACATTGAAACAATGATTAATCCTCGAAATCCAACAATTCAGAATATGATCGTATACGAGAAGTACAGTGCAATATAAGCATTAGTAATAAGCAAGTTACACGAATAGTCAGATAGGCCAATACTTCGTAAAAATCACGGAAATCGAACGGGAGTCCAAATTTCCGGTATACTCTAAGTTAGTCGAGGGGGTAAAGGTCTCGTTTTATTTCTTCCGTAATACGTATACATATACATATACATATACATACACAACCCGTTTCTACCCCGTCATCTTTCCCCCGTAAAAACGTTTCCACCGTGCGAAGTATCCTTTTTGCAACGACCCTCCATTTCCGAAAACCTATAGAGGGACCTCTTCACCTTGACGAGTCGGGAGGGTACCAAGAAAAACGAGACACCACTCGAACGTCGTCTCTACCCTTTATTTGCCACTTAGCTTAAACCCTTTTACCCACCCAACGAACGTTCGCATTGAAACACTAGACCTTCGGTGCACACATACAATAGCAATGTGCATATGTGAACGTACATCGCGTGCACCGACTTTGCAATCACAGGCAATCTGTTTGCACAAATATTAAGCCGTCAAGTCTCAATTCGGATATTTTAGTAGACTAATAAATGATTCAAATAGAACTAAACACACGCTTACATGTTCGTACAAAATTATTGTATTTTAAATAATTGATTGAAAGTTCTATATAGATGTGTATACTTATTCTACGTATGCTAACGCGGATGCAACTTTACGTTTTCCAACGAATTGCATTCATTAAGGGTGATGCGCATGCTTAGCTCGGGAATCTTGATTCAACTTACGGCAGTAGTGAATTCTGTAATAGAAGTACGATGTACACGATGCACCATCCGCGCCGTCCACGAAATTACAAGACAGTCATTAAAAGTGATTTACAATTAGCCGGAGTCTTCCGCGAGAAAAAAATTCTATGAATTCTGCAAGGATAATCTTGATCACGCTTAAATAATAAATTAGTTGTTTGCAATAATTGTGATAAACAATCATGAAGTAATAGTAAAAAATATTCTACATGTTAATTTTTTACGAGAATTTTTAGAAATAAATACTCAGGATAACAATTTGTATAATTTAAAAATTTTTATTTTATATCTATCACAAGCTAACTTGATAGTAAGCATATAAAGAAAGTTGAGTACAATGTTTTTTTTTTCCATTTATCATTGTTATTATGTTTTTCGACTTATTCGGTTTCTATTTTCCAAAAATCCAATTTATGATCGAAATATAATATTATATGTTGGGCAAACTGCAAAATATGATTCTCTTTTAATTTTTTGTAACACGCGTAAACAACTGAAAAATACTGAGATTAAAGTCAAAATAAAAAATCTTATCTAGTAACTTGTTGAAATTATATTTAATAAATATTAAAGAGTTAAACATTTAAAACTGTCTATAACTAGATTTAGTTAAATGTTTATATTTGCAATTGTTTTATAATAAATACATTAATAATTATTTTTTATCTACATCTCTCTCTCTCTCTCTCTCTCTCTCTCTCTCTCTCTCTTTCTCTCCCCCTCTCTCTCTCTCTCTCTTTCTCTCTCAAAATAAACAAACATAAACATGAATAAATTTGTTATAAAGATTCAAACATTGGTATACTAAATTAATCAGATCGAAAACTTTTATAAACGTCGAATACGGCAACTGTTAATAAGATTCTAAAAGAAATCGGAAAGAAAATGTGCAAAGAAAAGAAGAGAAAAAAAGATATTTAAAAGTGATAAAAGAAAAAATATTAAAGATCATAAAAAAGAGATTAAACCTTAATAATAAGTTGAAAGCAAATTTTCACCAACGCAATTATTGATTTAATTTCTCTCCAGCAATGAAGATATATTTTATGAATTTTGCAGCTTATAGTAAATTGAAGCTTTTAGTAATAATATCAAAATTGAATCGACATTTCCCATTTCCGATAACTGTTCTATTCAATCATGTCACTGTCAAAATCTTTCGGCCCTATAATAAAAATAATGACAGAAAAATAATTTTTCATTAAAATAAAAAAAAATTTTCATTTTTGGAAAATTTATTAGTTGATAATATCGCAATCAAAGATTCAAGAAAACCAGTATGCACAAATGAAGATTATTCTTCGTGCAGAATTACTAATAACTCATTCGTACTATTCGCACGGACAGACCCATGAGAGCTTCTTCGCGAAAGGTAAGGACGTTCCAGGAGCAGTCGGGGAGAGATTGCGAAGGTGGATCTCGGAGCAGAAGGGTGACAAATCAATGGCGGATGGTAGGGTAGGTAGCGGCATATGAGCGCTAGTCTCCTATCTTATCAACGCATTATTCAACGGCGGAGGCTGCTCGGGACTCTAACTGCCTGCATTTGCATAAATCCATAGATCTCCCGGACCTGCTCGGCTGCCCGGCCGTGTCTATCCATCTCTGGATGCATGCATACAGCAAATTACAGTGCCCGCAAGCGGAATTGTAGGTGGCGAATCTGCGTGTGTAAGTGTGCGTGTGTTTATACGCATGTATGTTGTGTGTACCTCCCTCTCCCTCTCCCTCTCCCTCTCTTTCTCTCTCTCTCTCTCTCTCTCTCTCTCTCTCTCTCTCTCTCTCTTTCTCTTCCTCTCTCTCGGTTTCATCTCCCTACTGATCTTCTCTCGTCCCTTTCACGAAAGGGCCGAAGGGTGCACTACGCCAGCTAGGGTGACATCCACTCTAGTTACGGCTTTGTATTGGATCGTTAACGACACCCCGCCTCCTAGCCTTCTCTTATTGCCTTACTTTGCCTTGCCTTGTCTTACCGAGAGAACGTTAGCATAACGGAGAAGAACACTTCTCATGTTTCAAAAAATTTATAGTATTGCACGACATATATAACAGCTTTATAACAAAACGGATTATGCGATTATGCAATTGTGTGCAATTGTTATCTTATATTTATTTTATATTTTATATTCGAAATTAAAAAAAAAATGTTGCGGAAATTAATATCTTAAATTAGTCTTAAATTAATCTTTTATTGCATCTTAAGCTTAAGTCCTCAAAATTCAAAAATGTATAGAACATCAATGTAAATTAATTAAAATATTATTTATGTCATTTTAGGAATACATGATGTTCCTAAAGTTTTTACATGTTTAATGCAATATGAAAATTGCGTATTAATCAAATAACATTGACAAGATTTCTGATGACAGATAAAAATTTCATCATATGAAATTTACTACATGTAATTTCAAATTCAGATCTTGCTTTAATGACGTATTCGAAGCACAATCGTCGTCAGATCACTAATCAGTAAGAGAAACAAAAGGATTGCTACATTGTATTAAGGTGCTACACGGAAATCCGTTTCACTGTCAGGATTGCAGTCGAGCCTGCTGCCATAGCGGTTCGTTAGCAAAAGGAGACGAAACTATGAGTTCTGGTGCAAATACCGTCGATTACGTGCCAAGCAATAGTCTCGATCCTTAGTGAATTTTCGTGCACGGCGGATTATTGATTGTTACGTGAGTTCCATGAAATCAGAATCTACTGACTTATCGTGTGCTATGTGCAGCTAACTCATTAAATAATTTCTCTACAATTACATAATTAATTTGCGCCGAGCTTTCCCGGGAACGCAACCCTTTGAAACGCACCTCTTCGGAATATAAATTAATACGTAACTCCACATGCACACACATCTATCAACGTTTCGGTCGCCGTTAATTAATAAATTTATGCTCGATGTAAATTTTAATTATGTCATGCTCGCATGATATTTTGTGATTTTATTATTATGTTTACCATCATACTTTTTGTTTTAATATTATGTAAGTGTGATTAATAATATTTAAAAATGTATTTAAAAAAAAATGTATTATAAACGAAAAATTTAAAAAAAAGAGATGCATGTAAAAAAGAGTAAAATTTATAATTATGAAGAGAAAAACGAATATTTCATGTTAAAACGTCACAGGCATAAAGTGAAAATCGTGTTCCTTTTTCAATACGTGTGAAGAATTCTTTTTAATTCACCTATGCACTAGTTAAAAGTTCTCGTTTTGTTATTCGATCGTTGGGTAATCGTGTCGATTTCGAGAACGACCGATTCCCGAGATTCTCGCGAGTAGGGTGCAACGGACGCGTAATAAATTCCAGGTTTACCTATTCTGCTTGCGACAGGAATTATTCGGTGAGCTCGTAGGTGTACGATCGATTAAACCAGGAGAGATGAAATACGGGGGACGCAATTCGTTGTGCCGGTTCAGTAGTTCTACGGTAATCTACGATTATCTCTCAATCCTCTCCTGATTGTTTCAACGGACCTTCTCCATTCCGGCTCTACACTTCGTCCCTTGTGATTACGTAATCAACTCAATCTCATAATTTAAATGACATGTATTAATATTATTCTCTATTTATGCGTGTTGTCATAAAAAAAGTAAAAGATAACTAATTATAACTAAATAAATGAATAATTTAATCTTCACTTTTCAAATCAGCCACGTGAACAAATTAAATAATAATTGGGGATATATTTATAATATATTAGAGGTTAATAGAAATGGTCCTTCTAAAATATAAACTAAAATATAACTAAAAAACAAAACGTTATAGCATGCTCTTATTTCTGAAAAAAAAAAATATATGAAGATATCTTTTCCTTTTGCGCAATTGCATCTTTCCTCAGACAGTCAGGTGCAACACGAAAGATGATGAAATGAGCCGAGCAAGTAGTTCGCACTCTAATTTAACGCAGCACGCTTGAACTCGCCGACAACTCACGGGAAAAGCCGCATCGCGTTTTACCGAGCCGACGTACGCTATATCGCGCTCGAGGGAGCACTTCCGCGGAGGGAAAACGTGGGAAGGGCCGGCGGCGGAAGTTACGCTCCGCTGCTCAGCCTTAAAAACTTCGTTCTGCTCCTCTCGCGCCTCTCTCTTTCTCGTTGGTGTATCATCAACATGCTATCTTACGAGCATTTCAACGAGCGGCAAAATGACTGCGGAGTGGCCAACTTAAGTCGAGTCCTTCTCTCGAATGTCCCTGACGGCGACGGGACGAGTAGTTAATTAACACCTCCGCTCCCTTGTTGATGGCAGCCGCAGCAGACTGCCGGCTGTATTCCTCTTCTGGAGTGTACTGCCAGTTTCCCCCGGAAAAGCGCTCTCTCTCTCTCTCTCTCTCTCTCTCTCTCTCTCTCTCTCTCTCTCTCTCTCTTTCTTTCCCCAGAAAAGCCCTACTCAAAGCCCTCTCCTTCGTCCCCGACGATCCCTTCGTCCATTTATCCTTTTCTGGCAGCACTTATCGAGTCTCTCCTTCTTCACTGGGACTTTCTGACATCTTCGTCGTCCTTGCGAGATCGGTTGGTAATTAAGACGCTCCCACAGAGTAGAAAAGTCACCGGCAAGCACGAGACAGGATCTCATGTATTTTTAATTTAGGTAGTGCTTTCTCCTCGCGCCGTCGTTTATGACATAAAAAATGAGTAAGGAACCACTTATATCGCAGAGAGATAACTTAGTACGGACGTACTTTCTGTTAATTTGACTTCTGCGATCTGACTGTCTTCGATGCCCTCGCAATTCCTCGCGTTTATGATTTCTCATAATTTTACACTCCGTTCAACGATAGATCTCTCTTCCTGACGAGCTATATTCGGAGGATAATCTATTTTCTGCGCAGAAGTAACTCCGATCAATCGATTCTCACTACAAAAATATCCGCTTCCCAAGATAAAGACGACGAAATTAATGCAACATCCTTGAAAATATTGAAGCGACCGTCGGCGGCAAAAACTTATGCCTCTGCATACGATATCAGCGAATAATCCGACAAGATCGGATCCCTTCGCAGCGAATTTCAGGTGTCCGCGACATAAATATTTCCAGGAGTATCCGTGTATGGCTGGGCGTAAACAGACGTGACAAGAACGGTAATATTCGACGCTTCAGCGTTGCCGCAGCTCGTTATCCGCGCGATGTTAATGGTTTTATAATATCGAGACGCTTGAGACGTGTCCGTGGCGGGGACCGACATCGGATGCATTTAGCAAGAGATGGCGCAAAATCGCAAGAAGAGATCGGTAAGCTGCTGGAAGGGGATGGACGGGGGGGGAGGGGCGCGGATGGTTCCTTTAATCCGTTGGCGACGGTAGACGTCGTGGTGCTGAATAGCTCCTCGCCGCTATATCCAGACCGGTTATCGGTTTTCGATCTGTGCAACCAAGCGCGAGAAACGCCGAGTGATAATGCGGCGGCTAATATCGTAAACGATAATTTAACGGCGTTCTATCCAACACCGACGCGGTCGGACCTATTCTTTCGACATTGAAACACGGCGCGAAATGCGTCGTTGGCATTGACTGGTATTGCAATTATGATCCTACACCGTGTGTTTTCACAAAAAGAACAAACAAAATAAAAAAGAGGAAAGGAAAATGAGCTGGAAGAAAAATAAAAATTTCTGTATAACGAGAAGTAAAACCCAAACGAGAAAATATATTTGATAACATTTGTGACACGTTCAGTCTTTTGCGTGCTCAATAATTTTAGATGCATTAATTTTTAACTTATCCTCCATTTTCTCAATGGAAATAAAACATTTCACTTAATTAGAACAAATTTAAAATATTCTATAATCAATATCTAAAATTTTATATCATACATAAACTATTGATGGAATATAAGTAGAAGAGAATAGATAAGAGCAGACAATCCCCTTCATTCTTGTGTAGTCGTAACGAATAAAAGCTTGACATTTATTTATTGCTATCGTAACATAATTTCGTATTTTAACTCCTTTGATGTATTCTCGATGTTCCTTGCAAATGGTACTTCTCTTAATCACGTACTATGAATCTACAAAGCGCAGAGCCATTTACGCAAATCGCTAATTGATGCAAACGGAAATCGTACGTAGGGTTTATACACACGAGTAACAAGCGACGTCGCCATAAATAAACCATTGCGGTGCGCCTGCGCGTTATAATTATGTGTTAACTACTTGGTAAACAGCACTTCGTCCTAATGACGTCATATACGTCCTGCTAACGACGGGACAGTAATATGCGCGTTGTGCACAATACCAAAACAGAATGTTACAGATCACTTGCATTACCCTGTATCACGCTCAATCTAATCTTGGATTATCGCCCATAGCTCAAATCTAATTGCTTTCAAATAAGCGGATGAGATTTCTAATTGATCTGTATTTTATTTATTAATCACCAATATATAATATATAATACACTATATTTTCAAAGTAAATATTATCTTATTAGTTTCAATTTTAAATCTGTAAACTTAATGTCAAATACAAACTCCATTCAATTAAAATATAAAAAAAAATTATTATAAAACAATGAATTTCTTTTTAATTAAACATATCAACAAAGTTGTTATTTCTTTTTTTAATTAAACGATACAATACGAAGGTATACGAGTTTTAATTTTATTAATAAATTAATCGAGATACAAATACATAATCGTATAAAAGCAATATTATGACATTAGCAAAAATCAACGTTAATTAAAAATGGAACTTTAATGATCGATACTAATCGTTAAAATTTATTAAACAAAAATTATGTACGCGCAAATATTATGATCTTTTGTTATCAGTCATATGACGACGGATGGATTAAATCGCAAAACTCAAATTTTATGAATCAGTCGATCCATTAGTCAATCACGTATATACGGAGTACACTTTCAAATACTGTGCTCGCCTCATTCCCAAAACTGACATATCTCGACATAAAGAATTCTCGCGTGACGTACTGCGAAATGCAATTTCCGCGTATACATGGCGCGCCGATTTCCTACACTGCAACGCGCTTAAGTAATTACTACGCGCGTAACGTGCAACCCTCAAATCGGATTCGACGCATCCACTTCGCGTCCCGTTTACGTCCCTTCGCAATTCTCCGTCACCTTCGTGTCTGCCTAACGAGATACACGATGAGATTCTCCGCTTAAATCTCTTAACAATTTTTCGGTGATCGCGAGAAAATCATTTGGCAAAGATGTTCAATCGTCAGATCGCGATCACCGGTCGTAATCGCGAGTTAGCAGAAACCGCATCATTCCGCAACGGCCAGGTATTTCACATCCAACCAATGCAATCACCCTTCCACAGCCTAGCCATTGCTACCCCGTGCAGCAGGGCCGGCGTTAATTGATCAAATTACAGGGCCGTGAGCCGCCATCGAAATTGCAGGACTGACGGACGCCACGTTTTCGGACCGCTCTACCCCAAAAGGGGGTCGTCATGGGGGTGCCCCGTGATGTTACGTGAATTTCAACCCCTACCTCCGGATACCCTTCTAACCGCCCTCGAACGACCCTCCGTCCGTAGACGAAAGGGGAAGGTTCGAGGGGAATAGAGAATCACTTCAAACCGATCGGGATGATGTTCCGCGAGGCTGCTCGACCGGTCAAGTGTTCATTGCCGGTTCATTCGTGCGAATTCCGCTTTTAATTAATGACTACCCAAACTCAATGATTGATCGACAGTATCGTTGATTGGCGGCGTTGCCGTATTGATCAGAATTTATCTCCTACTTGATAGACGGACAAAGTCTTTCTTAAAATGCATCTTGTTATTTGTTGCATATTTTACAAAATAAATTTTTTTTATAAAAACCCATAATTAGTCTGTTAAAACTCGGTGCAATAATAATAAGATTTTAGGAAAAATAAATTAATAAATCACCGTTATCAGATAATAGACAAGTCAAAACAAATTTATAAAGTCCACTTTTCAGACAAGATATTAATATATTACAAATATATTAATTAAATATGTAATAATATGTATGTATACAGATATATCCTTTTAATTAATTAGATGCGGAGTTATTTATTCATTATAATTATTTTTTATAAAAGTTCGTAAGCTACAATAAAGCAAATATGATTTGAACGCTTATATGGGTGGCTTCAATATAAGGCTTTCATATAAGCGTTCAAATCATATTTGCTTTATTGTAGCTTACGAACTTTTATAAAACATAATTGTCGTTATCCATTTATTGTACAAAAGAGATGTTTACGTATCGTTTATAGAATTATTATATATTTAAGCTAATTAATACAGCATCATATTTAAGGCAAATCTACATTTTTGAATCAAATTCTAAAAACTTAAATATTTGACTCATCTGGTATTTTGCAAATGATAAGCAATTAGCCATATCAAATGGCTTGACGTGTCTCGGGGCACATTCACTGCCGATCCTTCGGTCCGACAGACCACCGGTCAACAAGACCAGAATTTGTTGCAACAGTGACGAGGGTCGACGTAGTTATATATGATCGACGTGAAACGAGTGCCGCCAACGCCCCGTACTTAGTTTGCCATTGTTTATAGTTGTTTTCAATCTGTCATGGCAAAGAGTGCAGGAGAAGCTTAAAGCGGATTATTATACATGGATTGTATATAATATTTGCGAATGCACCGATTTAATAAAGTACGATTCAAATATCAACAAATAGCATTATTATTTTTGCCTATCGCGATGTAAAATTAACCTGAAGCTACATAAAAAATTTAACGTACATACATACAAAATTTAAAATATATCTACGTACCGCATATAGAACGTTAGGAATACAAACAACGAGTTTTGCAGCGTTTTATTTCGTGCAGTATGAAATAAATTTATAAATGGAAGTTGCAGCGTAAAAACAGTCACATACAATTTAGTATATATTTTGCAAAGCATTCAAATTTCAATAGAATTGAAACAGGTTCTCTAATACTTTATAAATCACAGGTTTCAACTGCATATTTTTCAAAAGATTAATGTTCCATACGCGAATATTTGCATGTGGAAACAAAGATCGATTACATTTTTGAAACACAAAATAAAAACTTCATGATAAAGACTTATTATGTTTACTCGTCCACTTTTAATCTTTTTCGCGCGTCCATTCTCGTGAACAAACTTGATCAGGTATTCGCGCAAGTCGTCCCGCATCGTAAGATGGCTGCAAACAATCGCGAGCGATAGACGTTTGAAACATTGACTCGTACTACTCGAAACTCCGCGATGCCGCGAGGTATAACTTTCGCAGATGTTCGGTACACGCACCTAGACGGTCAATAACGCTGAAAATCGATCGGCGAGACGAAGGGAACGAGGGGAAATTGACGTAATGAAATATGATCGACGTAGAACGCGCGAGTGCCATCGCGATGAAGTTATCCAGCTTGCTTTTCACACAATGGATGACTTTGTTGAAATCCGTACACGCACGATGCCGTCATACGGTGCGTATAACACGTCAAACGCGAAAATATTGATTTGGCCATTGTCGAACTCTTCTGTACGGAACGATATAGATACGCGCATAACATGTGACGCTCTGCGAGCTGAACTGTTACGTGTCAGCGTAATCGATGATATCCAGATGACCCTCTCAAGTATAACAGGCCAGTGACAATTCCGAAGTCATCCGCGCAAATAGTCCGATCACAGCATTTGATTTTTTTTTTCACAAAGCTTTATATCGAATGCTTTTGTAATATTGCGAAATTGCGTTCAAAACTAGTAAAAATTGTTTGATTTATGCCGCATGGCTCGCAATTGGAAGTGACAGTGTAAACAGTGTTACTTGGACAACAAGCAATTTTTGTCCAAAATTCGAGAATATTGTAATATAAACTAGATTAGTAATTTTCTACGTATAAGTTTTTAATTTTTTGTATATTGTGCATGTAATATTATAAAACTATCTTTTAATACTCCATATCAATATTTACTATTCTTATTTGCGAAAGAAAGAGAAAAAAATATATATGCTTCTTGTGTAAACAGTTGTATTTTAAAAATATTAAGCAATCAACGTAGGCGTGCGAACGATATTTCCGACTGCACCAAATCGCGTTAAACAATTTACATGGCAAGCGTGGCTGAAGAATATACGAATTCCATAACTCGATTCCTCGATTGCGATACAAACGAAATCATCCGCCTTTCGAAGTTTCCCGGACCAACACGACCGGAAGATCGCGCAATTCCGGGCCCGTTTATCTTCGCGAGTGTACATAGAGAAACGCGGGCGGGCGATTGAAGTCGAGGGGAAGAGCAAAGAGTAGCAGGGCTCGTCAAGGGCTAAATCGATTTGCCTGTACGTAGCAGCCACCGATGCATCCATCCTCCTACCATCTTGTCGCCGACTTTTATTTGCCGGCGTAAGTTGTTCTATGCACATCGTCGTCGTCGTCGTCGTTGTCGTTGTATGTTTCGCAAGTTTTTAAATTCAGTGCATTATATGCAGAACACAACGCGCAAAGGACAGCTAGAGTGCGCGCGAAAAACGGTGAGTAAAACTGTAAACGCACCGACTGGCAAAAGGAATCAAAAGGGGAAAGGAAGAGATTGCGGAGAAAAGAAGAGGCTGACCGAAGGTAAAACTTTGGGGAGAAATCGAAATTACAGGTTTTCGTCGAAACATTGGATTGGTCAGACGTGACTAAATTGTCGAAATAAGGGACACAAACCACATCCTCCGCACCAAGATAAATAGGATATTTTGAGATAAATGCTTACCTACGTACTTCAAATGGTATCGAGTGCTATCCGAAGTTGCTGCACCCGAAATACTCTCGATCATCCCCCTTTCCCCTACTCTATACGGCAGAAATTTACTTATAGGAGAACCCGGAGACACACACATACACACATCCACCTTTACGTTGTCACTCGTTCTCGTTGCAACGCGAGCATTACTCAGTCGGCGTTCCGAGAATTAAATGAACCGAATAATTCCATAGAGCACCTCGACGCTCATGGTGCCCCGAATCTCCTTTGCCTGCCTTCCGCGCCTTTTCACCCTTTCATAGTTACTAAAGTAACCATTTTATCTCGCACGACCGACTTACTCCGAATATCGATTCTCGAGGACGCAAACGTTTTCTTGAATAGAAGATTTTATTAATCTTTCTTGAAGTCTTGTAAATGTGTTTAATCAATTAACACTTCATTCTCCAAATTCAAGGATAAAATTACTTCTTTATTAAATGTAAAAATAAAGTAAATACTAAATTAATATACGTGTGTTTTTAATTACTGACCAAGACTGAGAAAGAATGTTCACCGTAATGAATCAATAATGAATCAATGCAATCAGGTTGCGGCAATGGAATTGATAATAAAGTAATGAAAATATCCGTGTTATTAAATGTATTAGGGAGTTTGATGATAAATATTTTCCTAAATAATATTAAATATTTTTTGCTATAAATACCATACGTAAATTTGCTGAAATGGTGGAACGCGAGTTGTTAAAGCTTACTCAAACATGAAGTATTGTATCTCCGCTATTGAATTCAATGCTGTGAAGCGTTAAAATTTTTTGTTGATTCGACGAACAAACTGCCTCAAAGTTGACACTTACACACACACACACACACACACACACACACACACACACACACACACACACACACACACACACACACACACACACACACACACACACACACACACACACACACACACACACACACACACACACACACACACACACCAATTTCCATCGCTTTTTACGAAAACATCAACAACCAACGAGCTTGCTTCATATATTGTCTTTTTGCTTTTAGCTAATACAAGCACGCGTCAGCATCTTTCAATAATATTGATATATTCGTCAAGAACTTGCAATATATTCAAATTTTATATATACCAATTCTGACAACGATCTTCGATAATTTTTTAAATCAGTGAATGTTTAATATTCGTTATATCTATTTTTGTATCTTCAACGAGCAAACTCGAATTTATCTATAGACGTGACATAAAGATCGAGCAGATATTAATCATAGTTGAGTATAACGATCATATTGAATATCCGAGAAAAAGTAAAACTTCTCTCATTTATCACTTGACAATTACGCATGAGGTTGACAGAAAATTCTCAAAGAATGTTCTGAAGCAATTAGTTCTTAACAAAAAAGCTAATAAGAATCGATAAAATTGTAAGATTCTTACAATTTCTCAATATAATAATCAATATTTCCGAACAAAATTGAATTACTTTATTTTCAAAATCCTTCAATGTCGTTATCCTATCATTCATTTGCTAAATTTTAAAAAATCTGATAAATGTGAAATTGTCACACGAGGTTACGTTAATGCATCTGTCATCACATTATGAACAAATTTTAAGAGATCTATCAATGATAAATTGGGGTTACTTATAATTTTTTCAATAAAATAAATATACAGTTATACATAGTATATAATTTACATTTCTATATGAACTAACAATCGTTCATAGCAATAATTTTACTAGCAATTATTTATGTATTTATGTCAAACATTTAAATTACATAAGAATAAAATGAAATAAAATAGATTTGCAATTGCATAATATCCAATCTAAATAATGTAGAAACAAACTTTAATAAATTAGATTAGATTAACATGAATTTTATTAATCAATTTTTGTTTATAATTAATTTTACGGTATAATATTAGAAAAAAAAATAGATGTAGAAGAATATGTTATAGGATATTTTAAAATGTTCTGTAATACAATTTTATATAGCAAAATGCTGTAACAGTGCATATGTAGTTTTTTATATTAAGAGCATCTGAATATCCATATTACTTGCACAATATTGACGAGAATTCGACGATCTATTCGAAATGAGTTTGTAGAAGGGATGTGAGAGGAGGAAGGCTAATTGCTTGATCGACAGCGACGTCGCTGGACCAGAGGAGGAAAATTTCTCCCTCGATCCTTCAACGTCGTCGTCAATGTCACGTCAACAACATTCCATTACGAGGCCCGCGACGGCGACAATGTTGGTGTTCCCCTCGATCGATCTTCTTCCTAAAACGGTGCACTTTTAGTGTCGCGCCGAGCTGACGGGCAAATATGGATATCGTCAAAAATTCGGAGAAATTGCTCGAACGTAAGACGGACACGACACAATCGGATGATCCGCGAACTTTTTATGGCCCTCAGTAGCAGTTCGAGTGGAGAAAAGTCTATCTCGTGGCCATTACGGACTAACATTGTACTTTACACGTAAAGTATTCTTTACGCATAAACTTTTCTCGACGAAGCATCTGTAAATGCGACGTACAGGGAGCTTGGAGAGGAATAAAAGTCGTACAAACATTGGAAACCAAAGAGCATTTTCGGCGGATAGGTGCGAGTTCGAGGTTTAAGAGTTTCGAGTATGACCGTGTTGCAATTTATGTTCGAGAACGCGAGAGATCGCAAAATCATATAACTGTTTGCAGCCGACACACGAGAGCCAATGTTTACGCGAATAACTTTCGATAGTGTATAGACGGACCTTAAATTTTATAACCGCATCAATGCGAAACGATATTTCTCGCGCCAATTCTTTCGGGATCTGATGTAGTCCGATAAGATTTTGATAAACATATGTATGATATTTTGCTCAATAATTAATATTGTTACGATTATTTATTTTCTAATATAAATATTTATATATGTATAAACATTTTCATCTCTTTAAATCGCAAATATCGTGTATAATTCACATTGTTAATATAATTAATAAATAATTTATTTAGCCATTTATTTCTAATATGTCAATTATAAAATCAATACTAAAAACGATGTTTTTTTAACTAAATAAATATTTAATAAAATAATTGTATATTTCACAAATATGTAAATTCGTATACACAAAAATCAAAGTTCCATAATTTCCAATATCACATCGTTAACATTGAGTCGCTTTGTCTTTTAGAATTTCTGAAAACTTTTGAGGTCAGTGAGAGATTTTTTTGTAAGAGAAACGTTAAGATCCTTGAATATCTAATAACGCTTGCAGCGTATGGAGAATGTAGGTTAAATATGCTGCAGAAAAGTTGAAATTTGAATATGATTACCTGAAGAAGAGCAAGAGTTTTTATGTGACATATATTTAATATTAATGCAATTTCTGCTCAGTAATTATGTTAAAGTAATCAATATCTGTTATGTCAAATAAAATATCAAGATAAAATGAATAAAGATGTATGCAAAGTCCAACAGCCTTAACATTTAATATTTTGTTGTACTATAATATTTTTAGATTTAAAATAATACTGCTAAAGAAATTTTCTTTTAATTTCTTTTAAATAAAATAATAAAATGTATATGTCAGATGTTACATAACATATGAAAGAAAAAATTTTTATAATTATTATATAAATCGTAGATTAATTAAATATAAATTTCATAATTATTACAGTATATTTCTAATGTCTAATTAATTTATGTTAAATCGATGCGCGGATTGACTTTTATTATTGACATCAAATTTACGTTTAATATGACAATTTCCTCATTGCCATTTCACCGTTTATTTAAAGCACGTTCGTATTATCTGGCATTCGCATTGCTGGCCCCGCCGTTTCTCCACCTTTCATTGTTATTATTATTATCATCTGCTTCTCTGTCGATACAAGCAATTCGATAGCGAGCAATTTCGCCGAACGATTTAACGATACCTTAATTTGATATTCATTCAAGCGCGCTCCATCAAACTTCACATCTTCCCCGAACGAAACACTTTGCGCCATCGTGGCAACGTCTTCGCCCGTCTTCGCCCTCGATCGTGATTTCGCGGGGGAATATTTGCAATTTAGATAGGACCGCGTATATAGCGACGAGGACGGCGCGGCATCCGGTGCATCCTCCGGTGTTCCGGGTGTGGACGAGGCGCGAAGGGGCACCGAGAGACAAATGTTTCGGGGAGAGGGGAAGGTGGCCGGTCGTCGCTTGCTTGCTAGCATCGCGATGTTAAATAATCGCGTCCCGGCACGTTTTCGCGTAACGAGGACGTTTATCAGGATCCAGCAACCGGGAACTGATTTACAAATAGGCCCCGAGAGAGGCAGCTTCTCCATCCTCCCCGTTCGTTCTCTTCCTTCTCTCCCACCGACACCTTTCCCGTTCACTCACCCGCTTATTCTGCAAACTACCCCGCGATCCCCTCCCCGCGATCTCCCTCTTTCTTCCTCTCGCCATTTTCCACTCTGCCTTCCTTTGGTGGCAGAGACGAATCAGCTTGAATTTTTGGTATATCGTCGAAAAATATTTCCTATCTCAAGCTTAGCCACAGACAAACATCGAACAAAAGTTTTAATAATCTACGCATCACTTCATGGAACACTTTAAAATAATATATATATATTGCAAAATAATATATATATTGTAATCATAATATATTTTGGGCTCTAATTATTTTTCTAGCATTAATATCTTATTATTAAAGTTAAAGTAGAATAATACATATATTTTAACTTGTGTAGATATTTTACAAAGTAATTCTTAAAATATATTTCATTTAAATAAGAAATTAATATGTGTTATAGAAAATAATTATTAAAATGCTATGATAATAAAATGGTACCGCCTTAGCTTTGGTCGGATTGTCTCGAAACGTCTTATAAATTCACGAAGAAGATATAAAAGCAATTTCTTCAAAATGAGACTCGAAGTAAAGGTCCATCAAATTCTTCTATCAAGAAATGGAAGGGTACGAGTTCGTTTCGCGGATAACCGCAAGTAGAATAGCATTAATTTGTAAGAGTTTATATTCCTCTCGTATTTTCGAAGAGAGATGAACGATAAAGTGGAAGCAGTTCTTTCGGGACCTCGGGGTTAACCTAAGACGTTCTTCCTTCTCTGATCTGTCCCTTCGTCGCGCCGCCCTTCCCAGCTTTTCCTCTCCAGGGAAATCATTTTCATTTAAGATTGTACACGACACCGTCCACAACCAAACCGGAAACTCTCTTGCTCTCGTTTGGAATAAATTATTTCCCGTACTCGTCTTTTCGCCATCGACTTGCGAATGGCTTCTTCTCTTTACAATACGTTTTGCAAACAGTTCTCGCGCTGAGATAAAAATAAATACAAAAGATATCTATTCAAGGAGTAATTTTTGACATATCGTCATGAAACGTTAATATTGTTCAATACCGAAACACCGAATAAGAATTTTTTCTCTCCATCATAAATATATCATTATACATTCTATATCAAACGATACCGAAAAACACAATCAAAAATCGCATTCAGACTTACGTAAACCGTAACCGTAAATCGTAATGCGTGTGCCTGTTTCTACACACATATACAAAGCATTAACACAAACAAATTTAACGTCACTTATACTCTGAGGCGGCAAATAACAATAACCATGATTAGAGGATCAATAGAAACGTTATCAAATCTGCTCGTAATCTTTAAAAAACAAATGGTCTATATACGATTGGTGGGGATCAAAGTGCTTCACAAAAAATTTAACGGTGTTCTAGCGAGCGAAAATTCGGTTTGACACAATCGGACGGCGTTTCGTTTTAACGAAGTCATGTTGCATAGAACGAAGCGAGGCGATGTGGTTTTGTACGAAGGATCAAAAAATACACCTGTCACGGCGTGAAATCGGAAAAAATCGGCACGATGATCCGAAACAACAGAAAACAGTAAGCCTGCGTGACTGAATGCCACAGATTGCCAACAAATCCCTACGAAACTGTGTCACGTAAAACTTTTGCAGTTTCGCCATTGATCACGAAATATACGATACACAATGATACATTGGCGTATCACAATACCATATAGTCATCCGTAATAAAATTTTTTAAAATAAATCTCCTTAAATAATTTCTGACTACATAAAAAATTAATAGATTTTCAAATACAATGATTAATTTTTTTATATCAAAACAATTGTATATAATAAAACTAATTTCATATAATCTTTTCAATATTAATTTTGTGTAATATCATAGAAACGTTAAAAATTTCAAAAATAATATACAATAAAAATATAAATATAAATATATATTATTATACGTTAAATTATTTCATTAAAATTTTGTTTATTTTAAATTGTACTGAATATATTATAACGCTTATAATAAATAATTTATTTGTATTATCTTTTCTGCCATTTCTTTTTACATTTGATGACAGTCTTTTACTTTTCAAAGATTGATTAAGGCAGGTAACATGACTATCGCAATGATCGATATTCCCGAATAATAATTCGCTTGTCCCTGAAGATTCAACGGTTTCCCGACGTACAGTTCCGACAAATCGGTGCGGTTGAGCCTCCGGGAGTACCGGGACGACCATAAAGCTCCTTGCCACGGGGTGAATCGAAGCGCAGCGTCCGCGATGTAAATCTATGCATAGCTTTTGTTCCCCCGTCGTATGCGCGCCACCCCGTTCGCAAAAGTTTTCTTATTGTTGTATCCGAATACAGCAAAGGTGTATAACAAAAGAGATGAGCGCTTCATCGCTTTGCTTTTCCCTTTTGTATAATTCAAAGAATCTCTCGATTTCGATGAGACGCACAGCAAATCCTCAAGACAAATAGAATAAGTCCATTTGATTTAATTTGTCGTACCAAAGTTGTATTCTTTTTGGAAATCGCGTACAATTTATATTTATGTAATAAATATAAATAATGGCTTTTAACAGCATATACATTATTTATAATTATTAAATTTTTTATAAGACAGTTGGTACTCAAATTTACTTTAAACAAAATATGATCTACGAAAAATTAATATATTTCAATTTTATAAATTTATCAATTTATAAATTATATCCCAACGAAAGGTTATTGATCACACATATGAACTGTAGAACAACTGTTTCTCACGGTACGATAAAATAACAGATATCATAGCGCTTTTTTGAAGCGTTAACGAATTACTGGTTAAATCATCGAGCATTTTCCAATTGCCGTTGAGTACAGACTGACCACCGTTTAGCGAACGTACAATGAACGTGTAAAAATACTCGCCACTTTTGACATCGTAATGAGATTGAGCGTCATTACATGCGCATAACACGTTCGGCGATCAAAAGGGGATAAAACACGGCTTAATTATATGCAATTAAAACTGACACGAATAGATAACAAAGTCGCAATGAAAACGATTTAATCCGCTAATGGATTAAAGTCCAATTTTCTTTTGGTACAAACGATCTAACGACTACTAACGAGAGTGTTATTGACAAATACATTGACAATACAGCCATCAAGAATAAATGACGAAGCTTTAAAGCCATCAGTATCACGAAGGAATAATTGGGATTGCATTGCGCTTATCCGCTCGTAATAAAAAATTAATGGAAAACTAATAATTTAATAGAAATACAATATAACAAATTATAATGGCACTCTCTGTAATATTGATAATTTATCGCTTTTGCATCGTCATTATTATCAAAATATAATAATATATTTCTACAAATTCGTTAGAGGTGAAATATCATTTCTTAATACTTTTATGGATAACATCTACATGAAACTACGTGAAATAAATAAGTATCTCGGGAGATTGACCTGAATATCTAACACAAGCAATTATAAAACGTCTCGTTGCACGGAACTTCTTTTACAAGACTCCTTTGCAACAACCCTGTTGTAAAAGCTCCGGACGGCATTTGAAATTGCGTGTGCAGCTCTTGAAAACTCGACTGAAGAAACACCGAGGCGGGGTCGTTAAACTTATCGTCGCCGTTAATGAGTAGGGACTTGTAAAGAGACAGTCAACAGCATTTATCTCTCGTCGCGGGTCTTTGTGACGCGGACTGCAATCAACGGTGTAAAGGAGTTCGGTCTACAAACCTCTTACACGACTAACTTCGTTGCATCGAGACTTTCCTTCTTTATCTCCCACGCGCAAGAAATCCCCGAAAGACATTCGGCATTCCGCGCTTAAGAAACTTACGTCTTCTTCTATACAGACCACGTATTCTCTTTTGTTCTTTCATGCATTTCGTTGCTTCAGTCACGTCACGTCTTTAATCATCGAGCATGTACCGAACAGCCGAAGAGAACAAACTTTCTTCCGTTAAAACCTTCGAGAGATGGTACTGAATCGTCTAAAAGACGATTATTGTACGATCACGTTTTTGATTGCTGATGATACGTATATGCCTTAGCCCGTTATACATGAATAAATGAAAAATAAAAGCTGGACCATGTTTATATCAATAATCTCGTTAACAATAAATATTATTGTATTACATTGTTATATTATATTATTATTATTATTATACTAAATTTCCGTTTATATCTTTAAACAAAAATATTTAATACTTGTACAATTTTCAAACAAGTTAATTCCGTCAATTTACAAATAACAAATAATTTATAAAGTTAAAAATAATAAACTATTTAAACAAGTAATAAACTTACCTTATAGTTGATCCGTTGGTTCACTTCATGCTTCCCACACACAGGCCTCTTCCCTCTCTCAGATTTCTTGGTCCCACTCATACTAACAGTCTCTACTCACTGCGGAAACACAATTAATTACAATCGCGCGGGCACTAATTATCAGGATACTACAATCGCAGCACTTTACTTTGCACTTCCGAAGATAACCGCACGTGAAATTTATTTGATTACTATGTCGGAAGACCGAGGAAAAGATCGCACGAAGAAAATTGTTTGCTCGACATACATGCAGATTAATGCAATTTAATTTTTCACTATAATAAGGAATAATTTTAACAAATTATCGATATATAAATACCGAAACTATAACTATAATACCGAAATTGACAAATATTAAAACGCAAAATAATTACGCAATTATATTTACTAATTGTATTTATTAATTAATCAAAGTAAATCAACGCCACGACACGAATGAACTTAAAGCTAATACGTTTTCCGCTTGCGATTTGTTAATAAATAACCAAAAAATTCAGAAATGGTAAATGGTGATGATTTTACACTGATACTGCACGATACGATACAATTAATGAAGCCGAGTTAATGGCTAATTAAAACGCGATAGACCGTTCAAAAATGTACAATCGAAATTCAGTATTGCACACGCAATACATTTGGAACGCATGAATCCCGCAAAATAAATGTATTATTAATAAACGGTCAATATCGTGGCTTTCCGATACTTGAATCATTCGATCCGTTGGTTCGCTTATTATTCTGCGCTTTCCGAAAACGATGCTCAAATTACATTTACGATCATCAAAAAACTCAACTCAACAAGCGCGATACGAGACAACCAAATGCAAATATCGTTAAAGGAGTGATTATTGATCGTAAATATCGCGATAAAGTAATAATCCCTCTTTTCTGCTACATACAGATTGTATTTTCAATAATTAAATTGTATAAATTATTTATCTCGAGCGAAAAATATTTGTCGTCTTAATATGTTTACTATATATATATATATCTACTATATATATATATATATCACTCTATATATATATATATATATATATATATATATATCGTTAATTGTAGATATCAGTTAAACATATTAGTAGGCAAAAATAGAATATGTGTTCATTCCCTTGTTACTTCGCGTTTTTAAAGTAGTGTGACGCTATATGGAAAGGCACGCACCGCGACTTGCTCGCTCGGCTGCTATCGCGTGAATGATAACACAGCGATCTTATTTACGCAGCGAGAGTCATTCCCCCTCTCTTCCTCTTTCTCTGATAACATAAACAAAACATCAAATAAGAGAGAGTTGGCCTTGATAACGCCGAATATTCTATTCCTTGTGTTTAAACGAGTGATTGTATCACTCGCTCGATGTATCACTGCTTCTGTTATTTAAATTACTTAATCACACATTATTTCGCGATATTTGTAATCTGAAAGACCGATAGATAAATTATATATTGGAGTCTGTGAAAAGTACAAAAGACATGATGTATACGATTCTGCGAAAACGAGCATCCAAAGCCGCTACAAAACGTATAATACATTACAAAATAAATCCATGACAAATATTCCAAGTTAATTTCAATGAATGAATTATTGCACATTTTGCGCTTCGCTTCATAAACTCGTGCATTGTTAGTAAAACAATTAATTTTGCACAATTATGAACTTTTATTAAAAAAAGAGTTAAATCATGTATGTGACAACTAAAATTTTATATAGTTAGTAATTAATTTGTCAATACCACTGGATTATTATAATATACTCTCTTTAATATAATATTATATTAAATCTATTACAATTTATGATTTGCTTCAGATTTCAGAATAAAGTTCTATTTTCAATTTTATATCATACTTATATCTATTTTGATATATATATATACATATGATTTGATATATGTATACATTTTAATATATAGTCGTATATATTATATATCTGAATATTTTTCGTATTACACGATGTAATGAGTCTAATTGATTTCCAGAATACGTCATTAAAAGGCTGCACAGTGATCGCGAGAGTGGTCTCTATAAACTACATATATATATGTATGTATATGCAAGTTCCAAAGACTGAAGATGAAATGTCGCGATCCGTTACAAAATCCAATAACAATGTCGATACGTTGCAACGGAGTACTTTCCACCATTACGACGTTTTTTAACCACCGAGACGGACGCAAGACCTTTTTATTTCTTTCGTGAACGGGCGCGCCGATGTGGTGAAGTATAAAAGAGCGAAGTAAAGGAAGAGAGAAGCCATCGTTGAAGTCGAAGAAAGACAAACCACTCGGTCGTGACGACTCGTAAGTTCCTGCAGCCGGTAGTACCGAGACTTTGGAACGAAACTAATCGAAGAGCATGACGCAGAAGCCTCTCATCCGTGGAGGGTCGCCGCTATTGACTTAGCAAAGTTTGGATTGCCGTACGGATAAGACGCGCGGCAGAGTCAGCAGGCAAGTCGCGAAAGCCTCGGCAAGCCTCAGCCTCCTCCTCGTCATCGTCGTCCTCGTCTTCACGTGGTATTCGGTACCGAAACTTCCGGTCGCGCACTCCGCGTCTAAGCGGCCGTCGGCGAATCGTGACGACGGCCGGACATGAGCCTGCACTAAACCGACATTATACATATTTGTCCCGTCGCGAAAATAATCGATGAAATTCGAAGTCGAATGTCGATGTTTGCTTTTAAATCAGTCAAATAAACGTTTTGTAACAGCTCGGTTATATTAAAAGTCTTAAAAAATTAATAAATATCAAAAAATAAATAAATATTTGCTAAAACATTTTCTCAAGAATTTAATTTATATTTAATTCTTATCATATATATAATAGCTATTTTATGAGAGATGCCATGTGTGTTCTCTATTATCGATAATTTGATATAATATCGTTGAATAATATCGCATATTATTTAAAATAACTTATCTAGTTTTTCGCAAATATTAAATATAACACGATTTCAGATTTATTTTATTTTTAAATTATAAATAACATTCTATGAAAAAGATTGAAGTAAGAATATAAATATGTATAATAAAAAGTAAGAAAATAAAATAGTAATAAATTATAAATAAACAATGCATATCTCAAATAGAAAAATATACTTTTTGAAATTTATGGAAATTCGAACGGAATGACAGATTAATCACCCGCGCTGCTTCGCCTGAGGGAAAAGTTCCTCGCAGATGTCGAGAAAAGCCAAGTCAAAGGCAAAATCGGAGAATGCGTTTATATCGCTCGCAAAAGACAACGCGACGCTCGTTGTCTCGTTAAGTCGACAGAGATCGAGCGTTTGTTCCTTTGGTCTACGAGAAAGAGCATCGCCCCTTTTCAATACGTCAACCCCATTCAACCTCCGGGGACCCTGGAATCTTTTCTCAGAACAAGGCTCACGAAGATGTCCTTTGCATAAGGGAACGCGGCCGGTGAGAGAAAAGGACGAGGACCTGAAAAATAACGATGCTGCAATATGCACACATGGATCGTTCGTACGTGAAAAATATCTTTCAGACATGATTAACGATTTCTAAATATACGAAACAAAAAAACGAGTAAGTTTTTGTTACATTGAACTTACATGAACGAATTATTCATTTGATATAAATTAACATTATTATAAATTATTATTATATTATTATTTAATAAAATAAAATGTTCCCTCAATTTTTTTTATCAGAAAAATAAATCTCTATCATTTAATAATTAGAAAAGCGACAATTGGCGGCAGGAATATAAAAAAAACCGATCAGAAAAGAGCGAGATCCACAATAGGTCGTATGAATTTCTTCAAATACCATGGAGAGATTTGGTAATAATAAAGAGCTCGTAATAAAGAGCGGTATGATTTGATTTTCGCGACCGGGCCTGATGGCGAATGAGCACGTGAAAACGTGGGAAGGAGCGGGATGGATACTATCGTACCGCGATAATAGCTATAATGACGACGATAATGCCTCAACACACGCGCAGCGGAACCGGCGGCTTGATATATCGTTTAAATCACGACTGGCGTCGTTACGCCGTACGAATACTCGTCGTCGTAACAACGATTCTGACGACAGAGAGTGCCGGAGTTAAGCGCACCCTATGGAGAAGATGCTCGTGCAGTGTCGTTAACGGTGTCATCTTCTTGTCGTCCACCTACGCGAACGGCTGAATATGAAGTAAGCGGGAGTTCATTTGAGGCAATAACGATAGCCTGACAGTAATAACCTTTTCGTTTATACACATTGATGAAGTTCTAAACGAGGTATCACACGTGAAATTACGAGGGTTCTCTTTGTTCCTTATTCAATTGCGGGTGGAAATTTCAGAGTTATGCTTCTTACGTACACAGCGAAATACATAGATTCTAACCAAGCCAAATAATCGTAGCTCTTCTTACGGCAATACCGTAATAATTACTGTCTAGTCTAGTCTAGTCTAATCTAGTCTTCTCGTTTTCGAACATATAATGAATAATAATTCATTAATCTGCATAATAATAAGATGAATGATATATAATTAAATTAGATAATAGAATTGAAGATAATAGAAATAATAGAATATAATATTTTTTAGAAGAATCAGTTTCTTAGAAAAAAAAAACACAAACTAAAGTGTGTTCTAAAATTGAAAAAAATAGATGTTAAATTGAATTATACAATCATAATACAAGCATTATGATTTAAAATTTAATTAGTGATTTTATTCATTCCTCTGCACAATATTGTAAGCTTTTTATTTTATTTTGTATATCAATTTTTATATAAATGCTTTTTAGCGCGTGGTAAAAAAAGAATAAACACACAACCAGACACACAAACCAGATTCTCTAATCAACTTACAATGATTTAAATCACTGGAAATATATTTGCAAAATTATATATACATTACGTAGATAAAGAATATAATAAAAAAAATATAAAAAACATTAAAAATAAAATATAAGAAAATGTATTTTTTAACTAACCGTATGAGTATTGCCAATTTCCATTTATCAACACTTATCAATTTCCATTTATTTATAACGCTGGTAAATTCTGTCAATTCATGTAACCATCGATGTCGCGATGATCAGCGAGCCATCCCTTCATTAATCCCAAACTATTATTAAGCAGACGAGTCGCGTACGCAATTGTTAATATTTTCATAATTTCGAAAACCGCGCCCGTTTATTTACATGATAGAAAATTTTCGGATGATCTTTAGGGATTATTACCAGATTTAAATCATACGCATTCGCGTGGATGAATTATTTCAGTCGTGTATTCGTTTGCAAAGTCACATTAATTCGTATAATCTTCGTTATCGCATAAAGCGGAGTACATAAACCTCTGATGCTTGCAAGCCAATAATAGAATTTCTCTCTTCTGCCCACGTTATTTCCGAATGAAATGGATAATACCAATTTCCACAATGCACGTTGCAAATGCGTTGCGCTCGATAGATTTGACGCTCTCTAATGTTTAACGTCGCCGGTTTATTCATTGATTTCAAAAGCGCGGCCGCTCCGCTTAAGCAGAGAAGTTCTGTTTCGAGATAAATAAATGTAGGATAATTGGCGTAATTCATCGTCGTTATTAATGATCTTTTTCCGTTTTATGAATAGATGACATTATTCATTTGAAATTTTACCTTCACTGCTATCGCATATTTACTTTGAACTCTTTAAATAGTATTGTAACAACTGTAATCTTATGTAAAAATTTTACATTGTTTTCTCAAGTCGGTAGAAATATAAAATATTTTGAATACAGTACAAATATTCGTTTTATATTTGATATTTTAATTTAAAACAATGCATTTCGCAAAGCAAATCCTCTCGATTTAATATTTCACCAGATTGCGTTTCTGCAATAGACAGTATTTCCTTAACAGACTAAAACCATGGTGTGCGCATGTTTTCTCTCGTCGAGAGAAATTGCGATCTTTCTTGTTTCTGTATTTTCCAAGCGAAGTAAACTTATCTACATTATTCAAATGATCCTTCAGAGTTCTCGTTTTAGCCTCGTCCAATATTATTCGCAACCGCCACGCTGAGGGGACAGAATTCATCCTGTACCGCGGGGATCAGCGTCGCAGTGGATTAAACTATGCACGACCATGTCGGGAATGCGTTGATAACATTATGCGCATCTTTTTCCCTCATGAATGTCGCCGAGATGCGGACGGATGGAACGAGTGGATTTATAATGGAGGCGAAAGATTCCCGCGTGCCTCGACAAGACCACCGTGCATAATATGCCGCTCGCAATACAAGGGCGGAAAATCAAAGCTGAGTTGCAACCCTCCCTCTTATCCCTCGTCGACTTGTTATTCCGCATTATACCAATCGTCCTGCCGGATTCTTACCTCGGTATCGATGACGACACGCGCGCAAAACCCGTCGAATTGCGCGTGTATCGCACGGGCGTGATTAAATTCATACTCGCCAAGCGAGAGAGGAAACTATTCTGCAACTTCTCCGCTTCGCAGATTCGCAACTACGGATTAAACGAGGACGAGTAGGACAACGGTAACGATGGCAGGCGGTAAGGAAGAAGCGTAGACTCTGGGGGATGTCGGAACGCGAGATAACGTGCACGGTTTAGACTGCACTGTATATACTAAATCGGTCGCCGAACAAGAATACACGCTCTAGCTGCAGCTGGGTCGTTTTAGCTGCTGCATGTATGCTGCCATATTGTATTACATTAGCTTGTACATAAAAGAAAATGTCCTTGGCAGAAAAAGATGATTAGGAGGAGAAGGCATGGGCACGGCGTCCTTAATTTTATCTTTCGATATATTCAGATATGTTGTTGCTTGAAAACCAAGCTTATCAAATATGAACTATAATCGAGAAAATATTAAAGTCATCTTGGTATTTTATTTTATTTGATTGAAAAAATAAATAAAATAGTTCTCGCTTAAGTTTCGCAATAATCAAATCAAAGGGTAATAACTCATTAAGCTCGTTAGAAAATTATGAACTTTTTTTAGATTATTAATTTTATTATTATTATTATAAAATATTATCATAGGTAATATATGTTCAATTTTTTTGTCAAGAAAAAATAGAACATTTAGTTTGCTGTTATATAACTGTGTGGCGCTTTATTTTCTGCGGTACGATAATCTTAAAAATCTTATAGAACTGGCATCGCAAACATTTCACGTTGACTACGTCCATCAGGGATATGTTCCGATGCGCTCGAAACCGCGCAATATAGTTGCTCTGGGAAAATGGCTTTCATTCGCGGCGGAATAATTGAGGTCACCACCGCACCCGATGAACGCGGAAATTGGCCGAAATCTCGAAAATCGAATTTTCCGCCTTCGTTCCAATTTCAGTCGGCTTTTAATAAGTCAACAGACGAGCTCGTTCGATATTCAGTCCAACGTGCGGTACCACGGCATAGGCCAATATCGAACGGTCGTCCTCTCCGTCGTCGGCGAAGGCGCGCAGTTCGCGTTTCGTTCCAACGCGTCACGTGCACGCCGTCACCGCGAACCACTTCAAATCTGACACCGCATCGGTGCACGTACGCAGCCGGTTTAAGCGGGCATGTTTGCATTGCCAGTGTTCTGCTAACGAACCTATCCAACCACCCCGAACCCGTCTCGCAAACCCTTAGCGACCCGGTTGACTTCTCGTCGTCGTTGTATTCAGCTGCCATGTTTCGCCCTCCGCTTCACATATTCGCTTTAATGACATAAGTCGAAACTTTGGACGCGTCAAAATCACCTTTTTAATTCTCAATCCCAATACGTCAAACGTGAGACCAAATTTTTGCGTTCCAAGCGAGGCAGGTATATTTATTTCGTTTAAATATGCAAATATGCAAAAATCAAAGTTATTGCTTTTATAATATCTGCAACAAAATTACTTCTGTCTTTTTCTATATTCCTTCTGCTGCGCTTAAAAAAGAACATAAAGTGCATTGTTTAAAACTATATATGTGTATAATTAGCTACTTATATATTTATATATTTATACTTAAATACTTTTTTTTATAAAAATTTTTTCTCAAATCAGCAAATAAAAAGGTAAAAAATTACAAGAGTACGAAAGAATCAAATATATTCATCAGTTGTGTTCAGATTTATCAAAGATGCACTTTAAATGTATTCTAAGACTAATTCAAATGCGAAAACTGGAGAAACACGGTCAAACTACTGTTAGCATACGAGTCAGTAGGGAAGAGAAGGTGAGTTGTTCCCTGTCAGAAACAGTTACGAATGCATTTAAGGAAGTTAAATCGGGATGTTTGTTCCTCAACATCTGATGCTCTCTGGTAAATTCAGATATTTGTAAGATTAGTCTCAATTTTGAAGGAAATATAGCAACCAATATACAATGTTATGAATGTATACGAATCAAATTACTATTAACTCCAATTTACAAGCTTATCAGATTGTTTACCGCTGCAGAACATTTAAAATTTTTGATTATTATTTTAAATCAAATCGGCTTAACTTAAGATATTTAATTTCTCATTGCATTGCGCGGACAAGTGCTTGATAATACTAGCTCATGAGATAAGCTCATCTTTGTGAAATGCAAACGGGCTGAACGAAATGACAGAATTTGGAAGCATCAGGTGTTATTATTTGAGAAAGACACATGCACCCACATACCACACACACATACACACGCGCGCGCGCGCGCGCGCACACATCGCACACGCACACGCACGTACTCACACGGAAGGCACGGAAAAACAATGGCGCGGGCGCTGCTACCGTCCCACGTAAATAAAGAGATAATTTATGATCGTTACACAATGATCGTCATAAATCGCATTTCTACTGGTCGACAGAACGTGCCGTTATGCGAGGAACTCCGCTTCCGCCCGTTAGCCTCAATCCCTCCCCGTACCAACGCGCTGTCGATATTTTACCGCGGGAACGCAATACACGGCCAGCATAATTTATCTGTTTTCAAATATGCCCGCGCCGATAGATTTACATATTTTAATATAAATTCCTAAATGCCGGCCCCCGTCCATACAGACCATCCTATGAAGCGCCGAGTACATCTTTATCGATCATCACCCCGCCGCTCTTCCGCGCTTTACATCTCTTGCTTCTTATACACCCCCGTCTTTCCTTAATGTAATAGTTAAGAGCACCTAAAAGTGAGGAATAAAAGCGACGGATTCTCTGCATGGTTTTGCGTTATTAATTGTACCGTAGCAAGTAAAGTAATAGCGCGCGACTATCATAACTTAAGCTGTCTGCTATTTATTTTCTGCCAAGTGATTTAGAAGGAATAATGTGGAACAATATTATAAAACTATGAAAAAAATATCTTTATATATACAACAATACTAAATGTAATATACTCTGCAAAAAACTCTACCCTGTCCTATCATATTCTAAAAATATATAATATTACATTTTACTATTTGAATTTAATTATTTAAATTTATGGAAAAAATCCTAATTAAATTGAATCATAGTAGTCTTCGAAATGCATGATGAATCGAATGCAGTATCTCACTATAATGAGATGCGAGAAACGAGATCTAATCAGAGCTGGAATATGAGACGTACACTTAGATTTTGACAGGACCCGACATCCGATGCATGCCGGGAAAATCGATTTTCCTGATAACGCGATGCGATTCCCTCGAACTGCTTGAAGCACGACGGAACTTGTTTGACACCTTAACTATCGCTCGCACTCGAATGCCTCCCTAGTTGACAGTCGAGCTCGGTACAGTGTGAGCCGCTATTGTCGGAAGTTCACGTTTAGAAGCACATGGACGCGCAACATAGACATAGGAAACGCACGTTTATATATAGGAAATGCGTATTTCGAGCGTTCACGTATAAATGTCAAATGACACCTCTGTATTTGTCATGCGCCAAGCAAGATGTAACCGTTGGGTGCATGTAGCAACCACTTCGTCGAAATTTGAATACAACGATTACACGTGAACATATTGCTGATAACGTTGCGTCGCGATAAGCGGAATTTGTCACAAATCTGAATTTCGGATATATCTTTTTAGAGCGACAATGCAAGTGCGAGAGATAAACGCGGCGATATCCGAGATAGCTGGCATTTGTCTCTTGAAAGTATATTGGTCACATATATCAAGTACACATTCTTACAAAATATACATATCTTTGTGGATATTATTATTTACTACTATATTGCTTTATGCATTAAGAATAGACATATATAAAATTTCAGATTTTATTGCATTTATTATTTTTAGCTTCTAGTTATTTAGTTACAAATATGAACATTACATTAAAAATAATTCTCATCATAAAAACTATCAGTAAAACATAGACAATATTATATTAAAAAAAAAGAAAACAACTTAGATATAAAAAATTTATATCTTTTACATTTATAGAAAAAAAGAATGCAACGCAATATGAAAGCATAATCTTTACGAGAGTTTTTTGTAGAGTTGCAAAGGTATCAAGAACATTTTATTGAAAATATTCTTACGGAAATTCCCCAGTATGCTGGATGGTAAGCTCCGTAATCTGCAATTAAATACACTTAAAATTTTCCTGTATTAGGAAGTTTATTAGGAAGAAATTATGTTAACGATCGTTTGAACCTGAACTTCTGGTCGCGTCCCAAGAGCATAAATGAGTGCATCTGCTACATCTTTCGGTCGAAGAGCTGGTACTTTATCAAAAAAATTATTGAGTGCCTCCGAATGCTCACATATACTCGTTTTTACGAGACCAGGACTAATGCTCTGGAAATATTTAATAAATAAAGATCTTAATAATTATCCGAAAAAAGAATATGCTTAATAATACGTCTCGTGAAAATAATATTAGGAATTTTACAACGTCTGACATCATATCCATGTGCATAATTAATAATAATCAGTATTCACATTTAATTGCATATATGATATGAATATTCCATTATCACTAAACATTCATTATCTAGTAAAAACATGTTTACTATTATCTACGGCTCTTATTCTCTTATTGCTAAATGGATGTCATCAATATATCAATTTGAATATCATATATAACAATTAATGTAAGTCTTGTAAGTTAAATAAATAATATCATTTAAATACATTGACATAATAATCATAATAATCATAATTACAAAAGTAAAAACTTTAAAAATTATTGCAGCTTACGGTAATTCGAATAGGAGCTTTAACTGTTGCTAGTTCTCGTCGTACTGTATGAGTCAAAGCGACAGTTCCATGTTTAGTAGTAAGATATAAATTAAAGTCAGACAAACCATATTCCGAAGTCAAATTCGTCGGTAAATAGTGGCCTAAAACACTATATAAAAATATTAATAGATAATAAATATCATGTCATTATAAATTTTTTAGAAATATTTTCTCTCAATCTCTTAAAAGAACCGAAAAAATATTCAAAATGTTATTTCAAAGATTTGTGATGCTTATATTCAATTAACGTACAAATCATAAATAACAATACCTGTTGATATTGAAAACATGTCCTTCAACGTTTCGATTACGCATCGAACGCACCGCTTTATTAATACATACGGCGACTGCGAGGACATTAATATTTAACAGTCTTTCAAATGTCTTCCTGTCACTCTCTGCAAGTGTAATTTATGAAACTTTTTTTAAATGCACGACGAAGAAAATCGAAGTCTTTTGTAGTAGTATCAGTGAAAGCTTTTATTCGCCATTCGCGAGTCGTACACAGAATATAAAAGTAAAGGTCCCCTTTTTTCAGCGAGATAACATCCTTCACATAAGAGATCGTTGTGTTTTTTGAACAATCTTAATAGCGTTCTGCGATTAAAACTCGATTTTTAAATGAGATATTTAAATATCTTTCAAAAATTCTCCAGATATCTCAAGACTAAATGCGTTAACAATGTTTTTCAGATATCATACATTATTGGACTTTTTTTAAATAAAAATTGCAACACGTTCTATACTATTTTTGTAAATATATGATTAATTCAGAATTGCAAATTAATTAATGCTAATTTAGTTAATGGCATAATGATGAGATAAAATGTGATAACACTTATTTCCATAATTAATTAAAAAAAGAATCTCATTTATGCATTAATTACTTAAATCTAAAAGCTAAATCTATATTATTGTTTAATAATTTGTACAAATATATATTTATGTCATATCTGACATACCTATTACTCGTGAATATTCGCAAATGCCAGTATTGTTGACCATAATATCCACACCACTTATTGTCTCTATATGTGAGAATGCTGCATCAATCTCATCCTCGAGACTTACATCGCAGCATATAGTATGTAACGTGCCCGGGAAACCTTCTCGCTTGCAGTCCGCATCGAGTTTCGCTAATCTTTCTTTCTGGACATCCAGAGCAGCCACGTTCACTCCGTTTTGCAGAAGAGCACGTGTAATTGCTTCGCCGATGCCGGATGCAGCACCGGTAACGACTGCGGTTTTACCAAGCCAACGATCCATAATTGCCTGTCTGCAAGTACGACGTAGCTCGTGGTTGACATGCCACTAATAACTACCGAGCCGAAAATAATTTCAAGCTTGTAAAAAGTGTAATCATGAGCATTTACAATCGCAGTGACGTTAAATTCAGTCGTGAATTTGTGGAAATGACATTTCGATTAACAACACTATAATACTAACGCACTACTTACCCGTATCTCTTTATTCGCAACCGTCAGTAACTAGTTTATCATGAGAGATACACTGTAAAAATAATCACGAATATTAAAACAAGCGCATCTGAGTCAAACGCATCAGGCCAAACCGGCCTTATCGATGATTTCAAGTGGACTGCACATATAAAACGTAAAAAGATAATCGGAGCAATTTAACTGAGTTGAGCTGAATCACTCTTTCGAGAAGAGGGGGATAACTAAACTCAAAGATTACACATGATTACATAAGTGAGTAGAGGCATACATAATAATTTGAAATAGGTGAATATTAATATAAACACATATTCGCATATTTTATACATACAAATTTTTATTTTGTATTTTACTAATTTATTTATCTTACTAAAAATTCAAAATTTTCAATTGCAATTCACAAATATATTAATTATGTATATATATATATATATATATATATATATATATATATATATATAATTAATATGTATTAATTTGCTGTTATTAAAAAAAAGAGAAAATATATTTTTAAGATAAGATTTATTTTTAAAAAGACACGAACCTGTTATTAATTTTTTTAATTTATAATCCATGGCTAACGAATTATTATGTTAAGAATTTTTGTGTACTCGTATTACAACTCGTATTACAACTCTAACAGAGAATATTCCGTGAAACACGGGAACCATTTTTCGTTGGAGACATGTCCTGAACGTTGAGCACGTATAGGCCAGACACATCATGAAGGAGGACAGAGATCCTTCGGCTTAGGTTTATCCGTTTACCTACTGGTTCCGTCCTATGGTTTTGCCATGGCCTTTACTTGTTTTAAGTGAAGCGCGACGTGACCTGCCGCAATCCCCTTCGTATCCACGTACAATCACATTGGCTTCTGCGTACCGCCTCTGAACCAATCTCTTCCGTGGAGACATCGGGCAGAATATCAGGATATTTCGAAATCCCGGAGATTCCGTTAGACGACTTCTAGAGACCTATCCCGTAAGAGAAGGATCTTATTGTCAAAATATACAATACAAATATCTTACCGTCAAAAAATTTGTGCTTTAAAACATTAATGAAAGATGTCTGCCATCTATATTTCAAATATAGAATAGAAACAATCTGAAAACAAAATTAGAGTTTAAATATATCTTTGTGTGTGTATAATATATTAATTATGTAATAAGCAAAAGCAAATATTACTGGATTGGTTCAATTAATTAATTTTTCGCGAATCTATTAAAAGGAAAAGACAGATTTTTACAAAAAATGTTGCAATTGCTTTTAATATACTTAATATGGCATGAACGAGACACAATAGAAATAATCTTATTTTAATACTGAACTATATATGATTTTTATTACAAACAAGAATATTTAGATGAAGGTTGGACGATTGTATTTCCACAATTGTATTACTTTGTTTTATTGAAGTGATAAATTTATTTCCTCCTCTTTCTTTCTCTCTCTCTCTCTCTCTCTCTCTCTCTATATATATATATATATATATATATATATATATATATATATATACGCTGACAATTTTACTATCTCGGTTACATTGGTAATTTCGAATCTCGAGATTCGGAATAGGAATCGCTACTGCTGCTGTCGCCGTCACTTCCTCCTCGCTCCTTTTTCAGATAACAGATAAACGATACTCGTTTCCGGACGCAATAACAACGGCGTGTATCGATCTTCGTGAGCCGGCATCTGGTATCGGGTCCGGTGCTGGGCCGAGAGCATTATTCTTGTTCACGCGGGACGACGAGGAAATCAACAAGAAAACCAGAAGAGGCTTCTCTCTTGCTTCCTGGCCCGGTCCGGTCTGCCAGATGCTACTACTACTCGACTATTTCTCAATGTTGCCGTGATTACGCGCATCGTTCTGTACTTACTACCATAGATTCATGTTTTTTTCATAGGCGACAAATTATGTAATAAGGTACAGATATATGATCTCGTTGAACTCACATAAAAGATATAATATAAAAGATCGGTTTCTTGCGAGATAAACAGTATGCTATGTTTACATATCGCGAAAAAGAAACTGTATGTTTCCTTTTATAAAATTTTTCATTAAAAGATTATTTTCAAATTTTTTTAGTAAAAATTTGTAATATGTTAAATGCGGAATTACATAACATTAAAAAATTAAACAATTTGGAAATCAGATAAATTTCTCTTGGACCTAAATTTTGCTTATCTTATAATTAATTTTATGTTAATGAAACAAGTGTGCGCGAGAGAAAGAGAGAAAAAGATATTTTCAGTACAATTTGTACCAGACATAATTTGTATGTGCGCACATTTGAGAAGCATTCTGATTTTCGTAAATATTTTACTTACTTCACGGAGTGCTTTAAAGTCGATGAAGGGCGAGCGTATTTCTTCAGATATCAGAAATGTTCGAGCATACGGCTTAAGAGAAGTAACGATCTTCGAACCAAAAATATTATTATACTCCGCGCCAGCTGACGAGGAAATCAAAAAGAAAAGTGGAGGAAAGCTGTGTTCTTCGATTCTGGAGCGCCATATGCTTCTGCCGCTTGGCTATTTTTCAACGGGTCGTGATTATATATACCAATCCGTATTGCTGCAGGCTTTAAGCTTTCCTTTCTTATGATATAGGTAACCATGAATGGCACGTATTAAACGTGGAGGAAAACGGATTTCGACAAATTGAAAATTGGTTACTAGCGCAGAAAAGCTTCGAAATAAATTTTAACAGAATAAAACGTTTTTAAACAAGTTCACGTCTAGTTTTCTCACAAACGATTAATGAATAATTATTTTCTCAACAATTAAAGAAACTTTTAATCACAATAATTTTATAAATCTAACAAAATTTTTGTTTTTTTACTTTTTTGTTTCTTATACATATACGTTATACGTTTCCACTAGTTTCTGTGAAAATATATAACCGGTCGACTTCTATCCAGAATCTTCGATTCCACAGAAGTTTGGCTTTACACGTCGTTTCCGCCGGCCAGATGTGGAGAAACGACCATTGGGTACCCATAATTTTCGAGTTATCGAAAAAACTTCAGATCTGAAGCGAAGCGGGCGCCCGCCGAGAATTTCCGAAACTTTCTTATTCGCCAGGTGCAAACGAGATGCAAACAACCCGATTGCCAGACCATTTTGAAAATTCCGAACGAGTCATCCAAGTAGCTCCGCGTGCGGAAAATGCGAAATCAGCCGCCCGCGGGTTCACACGAGCATCCGGCTTTCGATAATTTGAAAACTATAACGGCTCGATTAAAGGTTTTTAAAATCTTAGCGTGACAAATAAGGTTGAAAAGGAGCGAGAAAGAAAATTTCGAAAATTCGGACTCGTTGACCCACTTTAAGTCTTTGAGTAGTTGCTGCCGCGGCGATAAGACGAAGTGCGGCGACTTTACCCAACAAAAACTCAGGAACTTAAGAGCGAGTCCATCGTGAAGTTCTCCATTACCGGTCCTGCTCGGAAAAGTATTTGCGTAATATGGACACAAATGGAGACGAAATTCAAGAAAGTCGCAAAGTTGTATCGCGCAAGTCACGAATTTCTTTTGTCCGCTTTTGTACGCTTAATTATTCCTCCATTTCTCATATTTATCCGGTGTGAAAATAAACTCGAAAATCTACGATGTTCGTGGCAAGAAAACGCTAACTAGAAAGCGCATCGTCTCAAGTAGAGATGAGAAAAATGAGGGAAGATTTGCCCGTTTTCCGCTTCAAAGCGCCAGATGTTCCCGCTAGTCGGCCATTTCTCAACGACGCCGTGATTACACGCATCACTTTGTATTGCCGCAACATCGCGTGTTTCCTTTTCTTGTAGCCACAAAATGTGCATAATACAAACGAGTAATGTGAAAACTTATTCTAAGCTGTATCTCATATCGTGACTAATAGACAAATATTTTTTTCATATTTTTGCATTTTAAAATCAATTTTCTTAATTATTTTAATAAAATTATTCAATTTTTAATGTTTTCGCTGAGATAAATCTATTTCCAGTTTACTGAGTAATATTATTAAAAATTGCTGCTGTTATTATAAGATTTAATTTATATATTTATATAAATTGAACCGAAGACTTATTCAAGATATTTTTCAAACTTTAATAATCTGTGTATTATTTTGCAAGAAGCATCGAAAGAAATACAATAAGTTAAAACGTGCAGACAGTGAAAAAGATGTCTGCAATGACGATTGATTCTTGATTTTCGAGAGTATCCCTGATTTCACTTGACGAGAACGGAGATTCTTATGACAACTTTACAAAGAGCTCATCTCTAACGGAGGTTGTCTGGAGGAAGTTATTTGGAAGCCTATTCGGAAGTTTAAAGGAACTATCGAAGAATAGTTGAGAATATAGAGCGAGAGGAGGTATTCAACTTCGTTTCCGAAGCAATAACGAACGATAACGGACGGTATCGACGTTCTTTCAGGCTATCGAACTAATCTATAAACGTGAAATAAATAAACTGGTTCCGCGTTCTTATGACGTCAATTCCATATCTTTGTTCATCAATCTTGTCTATATACATTTGTACATGTACATTTGAAAAATAGATATATTTATATATGTAAATATATATTTATATACAGATAAAACATTTATAAAATATAAAAGTAAAAATTTCACTAACATTACTAAACAAATTTTATAAAATATCCTTTATATAACATAAATTCTTATTTAAAAAAAAAATTAATGTTTTTGTTTCAATTATACACAACAAAAACGACACATTTTGAAATGTAATTGCTAAAGTCATCAAATTTTTTCCGTCTATTAAAACTATCAATAAATAATATTTCATTTCAATAGTTTCCTGTAAAGCATCTTTCAGACATTTAATGATCACCATGGACGTTTCAACATCGAGTATATCCTATACTGGACGTATTTTACGAGAGAAGAAATGCTTTTCTCTCTATTGAAGAGCTAAGTAAAAAAAATATAGAAAACGATAATGCTTCAATGTAATTTGTAAGTTTCATTTGAAAATTCAATGTCTTCTTTAATTTGCTACGCCATTATTAAACTCATTATTAATTTCATCGACTTCCTTAAATTTTATCATATTTATATTCTCTATTCTCAATAAAGTAAAAAATTACATCACATGTTCTAAAGTAAACGTTATAAAAAATTATATATATTTGTATAAAAGCATCTGATGCTTTAATTCATAAGATATACAAAAAGAGTATACATGCAAAGAGTGTTAAAAAGAGTATACATGCAAATGTCAAAAATGTAATGAATATCGTATAATAACATATGATCAAAATAATGAAATACTTTTCCTTTTAATTTAAAAATGAAAATAACGTCACCAGGCACTAGGACCTGACGCAGAACTATAATGATTCGTATAACCAAGCGTGTCTGCGATTAATACTAAATACTTCAATGACTTCGTACCCATGTATTTCTGTCACCATCAAAATACCTCTTTAGCTGATTACTCCACCGTTAAACAAAAAGAGGAATAAAAGAGGAACCACGCAGACCCGTAGTTGGTTTTACTCAACGCCCCGGCCGTTTTCACAATCTGCATTCTGATGCACGGGTCTTTTGCCGGCGCTTCCACCTGTTTCCAGATCCCTTCTCTGTTTATCCCCATGTATAATTTCAGCCGACCAGTGACTCGTTAATTTCTCGGTGTCTCGTTCGCAGTCATTTCAGCCCTCCCGAGCCCCTCCGTGCCTACCTCAAGCTCGCCGTTGGCGCGTCTAACGACCGGGCGTCACTGCGCGGTACAGCCCTGAGACCGATCTCTCCTATACATATTCATGAGGCAATAAGCCCGCCGCTGATCTTTCGGGGAATGGAACAACAAGGGAAGAATGGAAAGTAGGAACGGCGGTGCCGGGGCTGAGCAGACATCGTCGACTCTCGCTCACTGGGGAAACACTCGTCAACCCCTTTTCGACTGTTTCGGCATTCTCGCGCGTTTATGTGGCGGCTCGGCCGCGTTTTATTTCACGAGCATCTAAGAGAAGAAAACGTAGATGAGGGACCGTAGTCGATACGAGAATCGGCATGATATTATTTTACAGGCCATTTGCATCGCACGTGTACGATAGCCTCCTACAAGTTTTCTTTTTGAGCCATCTCGTACGTATCGCTCGGCCTACTATATCGACATTACGAGAAAGATGGATTGACGAAAGTTGTTTCTAAATTGCGACAGGGAATCTCGAAACTATGAAATGTGTATGCGAAATTGCTTGAATTTGAAAAATATATTATTCAAGGACTTAATATTTTAACGAGACTATAATTAACTAACATATATAAATTAATACATATATAGAAGTGGAAGTCTTTTAAAATATAATATTAATTTTAAACAATTTCACTTTATTTGTTTTTCAAGATAATAATAGTTATTTTAAAATTTATGTAATTGTAAATGTTATTAATTCTTTTGGACTAGTCATGGAATATAAACTAAATAAAATCACATGATTACGCGTCCTGAAAGCGTTAGTACCAAAGCCACGTTAATAATTAACGCTAAATAATATGAGATTTTATATATAAATAAAAATTAAAACTTTACTTTAAACATGTGAAAATATGTATTCTGACAAAAAATACAAATAATTTCATCAGAAATTTTTAAATTAAATATATTGAACCATAATTGCATAATTTACTTAAAATATTGAATAGGACATTTTATATCAAATATCTTCTTGAATCTTTTAAATTTTTATTATATTGGGATGAGTGACAAAACATGCATAAAGTGCACGTTATATAGAAATTACGAGATATTTCGCTTGTATTTCGATATAAATTAAATAGAAGCCATGCCAATAGTATATCTCAATTTTGAATTGAAATTTTGGGCATCGATCGTTGTGCATTAACAACAGCCGACTCAAAGAGAGTCCACATGGCGAAAGTATTTGCGTCGCAAACATCGTGTTTGTCAGAGGCTCCGACATTTCCATCTAACTATCTGTCCTCTTACCGCGTCCATCCCACTCTTTTTCAACATTCTCCATCTCGGGCTGTCCTTCTGCCTCTCATACTCGCGAAACGCCGTGGTGTGAATACGAAACCGTTTGGCATCTCTGAGCTGAATTCGAAATTCACTCGACGACAATGCGGCGATCGATAAAGATAGTACGGTTCTAATCTCGCCTTCTCATTAACCGCGTCATCAGCCAAAAATTATTAGAGAATAGATGCAGGTCCACGTTAAAGAAAGGAAACGCGGAATTTTCACCGCGAAATTCACGATTCGACCTGAGATGTACGAAAGCGATCGTTCGTTTTAAAAGCAGGGAAGTTAGAACCGTTATATAAATTATTAATGATTATCGCGAGTAGTTGGAGAGATACCGAGATATAATAATTGATTATCTCTGTCGCATACCAAGTTTGCCGAAGAACTCTGAAGGATTTTTCGTGACACGCAATTTATTCCGCCCACGTTACTCACGGACTTCTAATTAATTTTGTGTTTTAACTGTAAGAGACAAAGTTTAAAATAACTCATCCGATATTGTCAATAGCAAGCAACAGCCTGTCGTCGACAACTTCTCGTCGCTTCTCGTCGTAGCCAAAGGGCACTCGACTCGAACAAAGGATAGTTGTTAATGGGTGTTTGCGACTTAAAGCTTCAGAAAATGTCCCGCCCAGAAAAATGCATCGTTTTTCGAAGCGTTACACTGGCATCGCGCACAAAGACCCACTATTCCGTTAACTCTATCAACTACGAAGGGGATGAGAGCAATCCCATTCAATTCTGAGTTAATTAGGGACGTGCCAATTTTCCTGTTTATCTCGACTTTCCGCGCTCTTATCTCAAACCGTTTGCATAATGCTGCTCGGCCGGCACGGTTTAACGCCAAGTGTGCTTTCACGGAGCTCAATTTTGTTAGAATCAATAGGAGGGTATTTCCCGCGTTCATTCGCCGTGGTCTCCGTGGGCAAGGCGCGCTACGTGCATACGATTTTCAATCAGCAACTTCCCCGCTGGCACGCTGCACAATGCAACGTCACTCATCCAAGGGGGACAATATATCCCGGAATCCATTGATAAAACGCACAATACTCGCATTCGAAAGCTTCCCCTCCTCCAATATGCAAATGCTCTTGCATCCTCAGATCGCTGCGTATCGCTTCTATTTCACCATAAACGAGCTAACATTGCAACGCTGCACATTTATACTCTCAAAGACAATAAACCGCAATCACAATAACTTGATTAATTTCATACAATCGATAATGAATTAATAATCACTTAAGTAAAATGGCCAGAACATTTAAAAATTATTTTTTTTTTTTTACTTTATATTTGTCTTCATAAAAATTTATAAACACATCAACATCTTAATCCGCTTTTAAATTCAAATATCAAATATGCCAAAAAAACACGACAATAAATCGAAAAACGTAAAATAAAATTAAGAAATAAATGAATAAATTTAAACGATAATGGTACTTAAGCAAAATCAATTGATAAAACAAAAATTTTCTTTTTCTTACTCTTTTCGAGATCTTTTAAAATAAATTTAGTTTTAGTATAATTGTTTCTAGTTTCTCCTCCCAATTATTGAATTTTTATTATAGCAAAAATGCACAATAATAAATCAAAATTAATATATTATATAAATTAATATAAAAGAAGCAGCATATTTAAAAGCAATGCATTAAATATTCGAGACGATAATAATGCGACTGGTCATGGTATATATTGTTACGACGCGCTATTGTATAAGACCAACATTCCCACATTGATATTCAAGCAAACAGGTAGTGCCAGTAAACAACATTATTTCTTGAAATGCAGTTTTTATATAAATATAAATTTATATAAAAAGTTTATATATAAATAATTAGCTGGTATTAATTCACAAAATTATTTAACTTTTACTATTATACACAACAATCCTTAATTATAACGCACAATGCGATGAAATTCAAGCAGCAATTAAAATAATAAAACATAAAATATTTAGATTTAAACTATAAAATATACTAAATTTTTGACTGATTAATACCTGTATTATTTGTAATAAATACAAACATGTTTAGGTAGGTACTTGATGTTCCATCTGAGAGACTTTGAAAGTCCCTCTTTTCAAATCGAGAAAAGGTCTATCTCATATCCCGACCTTTGTCCAGTAGCACCCACAGCGACGTTCGCCGTTATAACGACACTCTTGACGAAACATCGTTCGATTTTCGCGTCTCCAAGTGATGCAATTACGCTCGTGATTTCTCGCTACGCTGGCTAGTTCACTGTGGTTTCGGGTAAGGGCTAAGTATAGCCCTGCGGCCTTTTCGCGCAGTAATTGGTCCTCGGTGAGTGTGGTCTCGCTGCTTCATTACGCAAATTGACTGGCCGAGTAAGTGACATGAGCATCTCGAAGGCTACCACTCACGCTCATGACTACGAAATTCGTCTAATGTGTTACCCGAACGAGATTCTAGATACCATGCTATAAATCCTTAGTAAATCTTTTTTCTTTTATGTTAGTGCGCCAGCGATTACGAACTCTGATAGCAGTGTTTCCATTACTCTTGTTAAAAGGAACCACAGAACGAGACTTCCTCTCCCTTACTAAGCCTCTTACACATTTACAAGAGACTTACGAACATTCATACAACTTTGGATCTTAAAGATCTTCAATAAGATATACGTTACATTCGAGAGAGTAGATTACGGACTTCGTTGAGACGTTTCATTAATTGCGCTGTCCACTAAAATCTTAATAAGCAAGATGTAATAATCGACACGTGACCCGACATCGTCACAACTTTTTGTATACAGAAATTATTAGTTCCCTTTAAAACATTCAGAATTCGAAAGTTTCGAGATAAATGTACTTTTACACTTTTCGATGGGACATCAAAAAATTAATGTGAGATACCATGATTAACATAAGCAACTGCATAAAGGCAGCAAGCCCGCTGTCGTCGGACGAAACGGAAGGCATGGTAGAACGGGGGAGCACTTAGAATATCATAAATTCGCGGCCGCGGTTGTGCAACGACCGCGATAAAAAAAAAACCAACCTTACTCCGTAAACGCGATTTTGCATTAACCACTCGAGGGATGGGATTCGCAGCACGTCGGACGGCACGGACGGGAAAGGCTGGCATGGGCGGACAGGTATCTCAACTTTTCTCATATCGTTTCACGTTCGTTATTACGCGCCGAGTTGCCGCGAGGCGGATGAGTAAAATTAATGGCTCCCATTTGGAACTATTCCCACGGACTTTCGCCTTTTTTTTTTCCTCTCGCTACCTCTCTCGCACTCCCTCCAATGTGCCTATTCCACGTCTATTCGTTTCTCTTTCCTCGTTATCGTTATACCGTCGGGATTTATAATTAACGTTAGCATTCCTCGGTCTGGTCGCCAATCGTGAAGCGTCGACGCAAACTTTTATCAAATTATTGAAACACAATGCTCTCTTTACCTTGACGCTCGGCATTTTACCAAACGAAATGGGAGCTAAATGATTTATCTTACGGAACTGTTAAAGCGCGCTACATCGTAACATGTTTGGAGGAGATGATTACCGACATTCTATCCATTACATTTCATTTATTTTGCTGAGTAGTGAGCTCACGTGCCAAAAATGTCCTGCTTTTAAGCAATTTAGCAACGATCAGTTTAACATTTCAAAATACGATTCTATTTTCTGCATCATATTTCAAGCTTTGCACTGTTTTTTAGAATAATAAGTCAAAACAAGTTATAAAACATGGGCAGGAAATTAAAACACATATTTTTTACAAGAAAACAATTTATACAAAAATGTTTTGAAAGGAAGATTCTTATTTTGCAGTACAATTTTATTTTCATCGCAAATATTTCACCGTATTAAATTGTCAAACGTAATTGTCTTAAGCGTGTGTTAAAATAAAAATTCTCCATGTCACATCCGTCCGAAAGAAGACGCAAATGCATCTCGAATTAATCGAAACGTAATTACGATAACACGTTTACCGCGCGCCGCGTGTATCTCTCTAACCCGACGCAATTAGGAGATATACGTGACAAATTGCTCGCATTGCCGATAAGTTATTTACATTTCATTACCGGCGTCCGAGTAATTTGTACTCTCTGCCGGCGTATCGGAAATTTTTTGCTATCGCACCGCGCTTCCGTGGAAAAAGTGGCGAGTGGTTGAAGAACAGGTACAGGTAAGGGATGAACGGTGGGAAGGGGTTGGGTAGGGGAAAGCGGCTCCCGGCATCTCCGACGGGGTGCAAAGGGGAGGAGAGAGGGGGAGTTACATTGATGCGGATGGAGACGCGACACGTTTTTATTAATACCTTCTCACACACCCTCGTCCGTGGGCACGTGACGCGTCGAAGGAAAAAGTTAACGAACTTCTCGAAGCGTCGCGACGAAGGAACCTGCCTGATAAATAGCGGAGGATGATGGGGAAACGGCTGCAGGACTGCGCATAGCCGCATCTATCGGGCGAACCAAGAATGTCTCCGATGATATATGGGACAGATAACTCCGAAGGGTGACTGGGTAATTCATTCGTAAGTCATAAGTCCGTGCGATAAGGATTATTTATCGATCTTTTCTCTGTTCCTTTCTTGTTCTTTTTTTTTTGGCTCTCCGTAGGCGTGTGTCGAACGAGGGTTAACGGAAACTATCAGTTGATATTGAGTTCGTTAGAGGAGATGAAAAAATGGGGTAACTTGGACAGTCGGAATTAATCGGAACGCAATATCGGGAACATTGCTCCTTTTCAGAACATTAAAAATGTAATTAGATAACTGTCATCGAGAGAAAGTGGCTAAAATTGTATTTAAATATAAATGTAATTTTTGCGTTGAGTAATTCATTAATTTAACTTTATAATAAATTAATATTCCAGTTTTTAACACGTAAAAAATAAGAACCATATCGTATAAGAATCATAATATTATACATGATTATAATAAATTCTCATTATTTATATTACGACAAAAAGATCGATAGTATAAGTAACATAACATTGTAATTAGAGCGGGATAAGTAAGAAGCGCTTGACAGCTTAATCCAAGCAGTTCGTTAGAGAAAGAGAACTAGAAGGATAAAGCACATCGTAAACAGACGTAAACACTATGTTCATGCTTGCTCGCGGACGTATACCAGTAATAAATCTAAATTTAGCGCGGGTACGAAAAACTAAATCCTCTGCAATTTCTGCTCCGACGAAAGGCAAAAACCTGGAGAGCGCCGCTTGCCTCGGCGATGTGTCATAATAACGTTTCTGCAGCCATGGTTCTCCTGGCATGATAATCATGGGTCACGATCTCAGAACAGTGACTCGACGTCCTTTCACCATGGAAACCTTTAAGCCTTAAACCGTACCGAGACTAAGGAATTTGTGGCTTCGCCGTCAAGCTTTAGTGACGTTGTTGCCTTCTGTCTTCCTCATCCTTAACTCTGATTGTCTCTTCCTCGATGTTTCATCGTATTGTGCGACGTTTACGTATGTGCACGCGTGAAGAGACGTGCTCCAAGATGCAAACGCAAATAGCGACTTTAAGGTACACAGTACATAGTTTATTCGACCAAGAGAGAATCTAAAAGCTTCCAGTGAAATGTTATGACAGGAATCTTATATAATAGTTTCTATTATTTCGAATGCAATTTAAAAAACAAATCTTTTTAATATTAGGCATATTGTTTGTTAAAAAATTTTAATCTTTCTGTCGATTACGATCGATTCATTTACACGTTGGGAAAGACAACATCATCAATGTCCGGGAAGAACGCAATTAATGACGAATAGATGATTTTTAATCAAGGATTGCTCAGAATAGAAAACCGCTCCGGAGCGTGAATTGATTGATTCTGGGATGAGGTGGCAAGGTGGTAAACCTGATCGATTGATTTGCCTACCAGGAGTGCCTGTGGTACCTGTGGTACCAGCGGAGAGTGCCTTAATTAATCCTGGAGTGGGGAGATATAGTATCCTGCGGTGCGCGGCTGGTTTCCAATAGATGAGATTTCTATTTCCGAAGTGGCTCGCTGATTCCCTACCATGGAATGACATGTAGTACGAGATTGAACATTCCTCATCATATGAAGATGTCTAGAACATTCGCGACATTTTCGACCTACTTATTGGGTATTTTTGAAATTTAAACAGATTGTAAAACAACAATAATAAACAACATGAATTTTATGTATATATCTAAATCAAATTTAAATAATTTAATGCAACAAAATTTCGATATGGTAAATTTTAATGTAAAAATTCAACAAAAAGTATTTTTAATTAAGATTTACTATATTTGTCTTATTTTTTAATAAAATTGTAATTTATAGTATTTGTAAAATTATGAAAACTTAGAAAAAATTGATATTATATAGACAAACGTAACAACCTTTAAATTAATTTGTGATAATTGATAAATCTTGTATCTACCCTGAAATTGCATTTATCTTTGAAGCGTTATTTCAAAATATTCGCTGTCCTTTATTCTCTTCTTGAATCACTCGTATATTCATCCGAAACGAAATCACCACCTAAGGTACTTTTGACATTCAAATAACACCGTTTTAATATGCACGATGTCGCTCGGAGCCAATCGAATTGCGGAGAGCTCGTTTTCTTGAGTCAAGGTCTTTAAGCTAAGAATCTTCTATCCACTTTTATCTGTCTCGTTGACAGCCTTCTCATTGTCTATCCAATCATATTGCTAGATTATCAAGCTGCAGATTTAAATACTCATACATAAATACTCTATTTTCCAAACATATATTTATATCAAACATATATTTATATTATATTATGTTTTAATGTATTTTATAATTATTTAATAGCAATTATTTAATGGCACAATTCATATTTGTTTATTTATTATTATATGTGTACTAGAACATTACAAACTGCACGCTTCATGCGCGCTATTTATTGTTTATATATTACATTATATATTTTATATATATTTATATAAAATATTTACATCACATATTATATAACCTCATCACTAAAACCTTACAGAAATATTAATATTAATATTTGACAGTTATGCTTCACTGAGTATGAAATGAGTAAAGCAAAAGAAATCAATCAACATCGTGAAAAAGCGTCAATAATTAAAGTCTTACATGGCTTTTTTATGAATAGATTATTTATTTCATAATCAAGCCAGCGAATATTTTGCATCTTGTGTTTATAACAAATTTTCTAAAAGAAACATTTAAGACTTTAAATATGGCGCTGTCTGTCCTCATTAACTCTGACTCCAAGCAAAGCAACGATCGTATTCCCTTTTTGGGTTCTGGTTTCATTGTAAAGAGGGAGAAGCGCAAAATTTGTTCGCCGATGAACTGAAAGTGGTCCTTCTCGTTCTCGTTGTAGTCGATAGAGACTCTCCCGGCAAATCGAGCGGCAAATCTGCCCTTTAATCTCGACCCTTCCTGCATAAAGGGTTAAAAATGACTGCCGTTACCTCCGATAGCCGACCCTCCTCTGCCGGGACCCCTTTGCCGCACGTAACCACCGTGTCACCGTGAGTACGTGTATGTGTGCACGTACGATCACTCACGCAAACGCTCACGTCGAGCTTCGCTCTCGTGCATGTAAATGAGTAATAAAGTGGGCCAGAGTGATGCACAAAATTTCATTCTTTGCTGGTAGTGAGCCACCACAAACGCCGGAGAATATCGCAGAAGAATTATCAACTAGCCGTGCTTTAAACCCCATCGCATCATATGGCGCGTATATTACATATGTATATGAATCAAGAGTTGCTAAATGGCATATGAATTATTGCGATTCATCTCTAATTAGTAATGCCAATCGATTGCATCAAGTCAAAATTTATTTAACTGTTTCGTACGGCAATGATGATTCACGCGTTGCAAATAGCGCGTTGCAAATACAGAAGGTAATGAAGTTGATACATTAAAGTTAATGATTTAATGCATAATAATAAAACAAATTTATAGAGACTCTACAATCAAATATATTATTAGGACATAAAATATCTTTTCATTCATAAAATGTACATAAAATATCTTTTCATAATTAGAAATGGCTTTGTAGCCGTGAATTGTAAACTGAGATTTTGAATAAACTCGTGGTTTATCGTGATCTTCCCAACGTTCGCTTTCTTTTGCGATTTGATGTTTCCCCTTGTATGAGATAGGGTGCCGGTGTATCGGAGAAAACGAGAAAAAAAAACTCCAGGCGTTAATCTCTTTATGAGACACGATAATCGTTCAACGTACAATGACGCGAGCAACAGATTCGCGGATGACACGAAGCGGAGCCGCGTTAATTGAATTAAAAAACATTGTTGTACCTACATTATGTCTCTTCGCTTATTCGGCGAGAGATGAGATACGAGACCGTGAAAAAGTGCAGACAAAGAGGACAGCAACGAGGAAGATAGTAATAGAAGAAGAGAAAGAACAATGTCGGAGGAGATGAGGGAAGGGCAGAGGACAGATACGGAAGAGATACCTTTTTTACGATTAATTCGACAAGAGTTGACTGCCAGAGAGAACGGGGAGAGTTGCAGCGACACGAGCATAAAGGTATTGCAATATCCGTAATGGAAATTAATGAGATTATTGGAATAGCTTCGATGTAAAAAAAAAAGGAAAATTGACAGCTTTCCCGTCAGAGAGCATGAATCTTCGGTTCTGTTGCGAGTGAGATGCAGCAGATATTATTAATATTCGTTGATCTATTAATTGTCGGAAATTTCTTTTCTTTTTCGAGATCTCTTAATCGATGGGATTTATTAAGGACGTTAATTTTACCGATATCGATATGGGTGTACATGTGTCTCTCTATATATATACATATATATAATTGCGATGCGGTTGCGGTTGCGATTGCGGTGCAGTTGCGGTTGCGGGTGTGGTGCGTGTGCGGTGTGGTTGCGGTTGCGGATGCGTGCGTGCGTGTACATTCTCTCTCTCTCTCTCTCTCTCTCTCTCTCTCTCTCTCTCTCTCTCTCTCTCTCTCTCTCTCTCTATATCTTCATACATTTCTAATCTAAATCATCTTAATATGTTAAGAGAAACACGTGTTTAAACAAAGTTGAACAATTAAAAAAATATTGGATATTTTAAATTGTTATTAGATATAAAAATTGTCACAAAGTTTATTATTTTTAAATTATCATATTTATTTCGGATAGTCATAGTCTTCAAGCATAAATGCATAATTAATAGAATAGATGTTTTATATATATATATATATATATATATATATGTATATATATATATATATATGTGTGTGTGTGTGTGTGTGTGTGTAGGTCACAATTTCTTCGTCTTCATATGGGACACAGTAATATAACGTAATTTATTAAATTTGACGTTCTATAAATTAAAAAAATTTATAATTAAATTTCTCTTAATACTTTGGAGACATCCAAATTGCTAATAGTTTATATATTTATACTTATCGCTAATATTATAATAATATGATATTAACATGAAATATGCTCTCATGTAAAATTCTTTTTATCGTCATTTACAGGAATAGATTTCACTCGCGCCAGGCTCGTGTCCCCCGTAAATAATCGCTCTAACGCAGTGTCGCGAATGGATTTTCCGCAATATATAACTGTATGGCGATGCAAAAAGCGGCTCGATTAATTAACCTTCTTTGACTGTGCTTTGACTTCGCCGCTCGAGCGAAGCGCGGGTAGTTTTTGCATACTCTATGTAAATCCCTAAATTTTCGCTGGCGTCGCGACTCCCGCCCGATATACCGCAGCTATAACGCGCGACGATAAAGTTTGTTATTGCGCAAATCGGGAATCCTGCATTACGACCTAGACAATCGTTTATTGCGTGCACAGCCATCCTGCATTAATAATGCTAATCGTATGTGTATGCCGTCGACGCATTAATTAATGTCGCGGGACGATTGTGCTCCGTAAACAATGAAACTCGAACGTGATTGCGAGCAACGTGCTATTGCAAGCCCATTAATGATTACCTCATATAATTTTGCGATCGGCGATCGATAATTTATTTATCGTCACGCCGGAAGTCACTGGCAGCCACGTAACGACGGCGCGGGGCGGCAATATTTTCGCGTGGACGAAGGAAATTATATCGCGCATGTGTGTTTCCGCTGAAGAACGCGCGATAAATTCGCATCAATATGACCGCTGACCGGATAAAACGATTTCGCACGTCCAATCGCATATTCTGCTTTTTACGATTGGGATACGATTGTTTATTCGCTAAACGGATCGGATTTAACTTTTGCGCGACACCTTTGACGCCGATTGGATGTTTGATCGGCGCGTTCGAGGCAACACGATTATTTAGCGTACACAGGGTAACAATCGCTTTATCTCTCCTCCAACGGGTCGCTCTGTAGTATTTGTAGAGTAGGTTACGAGAGCGTTGAAATTCCAAACTCAGTCGACAGACACGTATTCGCGCCCGTACAGATACGTAGTACGGAAGAGAAGGACGGGACGATATATAAAGTGCTTTTCGATGGCTCGTGCGCGCAAACTGAAATCGACGCGAGTGTGCTCAGCCAGTAATCTATGATCATCAGCATCGGGTAACGAGTGCTTGTTGGCAGAGTTCGCTGTAGCCGGAGTACAACAAATCAGATTACTCGCACGGTTAAGTGCGTAACTCGTAAGTGATTTGAACGCAAGAAGCAGAATTACACTCGGAATTGGAGACGCGCACTCACACATACGGATACGCGAAAACAATTTATCTTCTGGATTATTCAATACATCGTAACGCGAAATAAGTTTCGCTAATAGCATAGAGTGCATATAAACGTCGAGATTGCATTAAGCTCTGCGGCTGCTAATAGAGTGTTCTGTTCTGAAATGTAGGAAACTGATTACCTATTAATAAACTCATCGGTTCAGTTTACAAATGTCGAGCTGCAAACTCTGTACAAACTTTGCCACTGGTTCGCTGTATTAATGATGAATTCAATCATATGTCTATTTTTTTTAACATTTTGATTAAATATTCGACCGTTATATATGACAGCGTGGAATAATACATTTCACAATCCGCAGTCGCGTGATGTCCATATCGATGTTCGGAATTAATATAGGAAAAAAAAAATGCTAATAACGTGCAGAATATTAATGATGGCAAAAAATGAATCGGAAATATTTACATAAAGCGATTCACTGAAAAAAAGAAATTAACTCCTTAAATATCCTACACATGCACCGCTGTTTAACGCAACTTATTAACGTTTATGATTATCAGAACGTTATATCGTGCACATATTAGCATTTATCTTGGTTATCTTGTCCAATCGCAATTACGATAGGGGAAGATAGTTGGGAAGATAGCCAAAACGCAATCTCAAAATTCATCTCGCACGCACGCCACGTGCAAAAGTACATACATGTGTGCGTGCACGATAAACTCGTGATCGAACTTAAAACGCCATTGTGGTTCTACTGCATTTACGATCCGACGAGTTTGACTTTATTGCTGGTTGAAAAGTTTTTTTCTACCGTCTTGTTGTAACATTTCAAAAGACAATAATATTGGGCGATAAAGTTCGCTACGATTTAGAAAAGCTTCATTGACGTTACTCTCGATTCCGAAAGTTTACTTTTGAATATCATCAAATACATTAATGAAAAGCGCGAAAAATAGAGGGAGATTTTTTTATTCATAAATGCATTGTGTTTCATGTGGTTTTATATAATTTAGAGAAATTTGTGAAAAAAAATCACACACATACATCAGTGATGTTCAATACACTGCAATGTTGAAATCATTTTTCTTTTCATAGTACATTTTCATTTTGTTTAGAATTATGTTTCAATGCTTAGAGAGATTTAATTATACGAGTAAGCCGTTAAAATAGGATCATTAAAAGTTACGCGTATAAATTTATTTTACAACATCATTTCTATGCATTTTAGTGTTTAATGCCAACACGAATTTTTAAGATGGTGCCGTGAGTTTGCCTTTAAATTTTGCCCCTTCTTATCGTCGTCCAAGCATGCACGACGTCGCATGGCTATTTGTCACTCTAAGCGGTAAGAGTTATGCGAGAAAACGCACCCTTCGTCTTCGTGGTATTTCACGCACGGGATGACAACATATTGTACACGCGCGTAAATAAGACTTTGCATAAACGTGGCCATCGTGAGATCCGGTCCGATCCGCGTGCAAACATCAGGAATCACAGTTTTTAGCGACTGATGCAGTATATACAGCACGTGGAACAAACAATGTTATCTCGACTGCATCAGTTTTGCAAGAGTTTTTATGTGAATATTTTTTCACGCAAATAAATCGCAATAAATCGCCAAGAGACTTAGTTTTCGCTTATCGATGCTGTTATTGAAAAATACTTTCTCGTGTACCGTAACATAGAATCCCAGTACAAAAAAAGTAAAAGTTTCAAAATATTTACTTAGGAAATATTTGATTTATTGATTATTAGTTAAATGGAAGAAGTGCACATTATTAAATAAATCAAGTGTAAAAATGATACGACAACATAAGACTATTTTCGCAGATCGATTAAATAAATTTAACTATGTATAAATTTAATTATGTCTTTATTAATATAATTGGCAATTATTTATTTTAAAAAGTTAATATAGTCATTTGATCTTCTGTCTACCTAATATTTTCATATACAATATTTAATCGTACGTTGTAAAATTCTGCTAATATAAAAGAATAATATTTAAATAAAAGAATAATATTTTTCGTGACATGATTTTAAAAAGTAACTGTAATTATAGAAAAGTTCTGTAATTATAGAAAACATAGTTTCAGAGAGAATCCAATGTTGTATATAATGTACATATTTAACAATACCATATCTCTTCTAATATTTTATAGTAAAGAAAATATAATCCAGAATACGCGATTATTACATTGAAATTTAAGTAAACATAAAATGCGAGAAAATGGCATCAGTAGCGGCAGTCATCATTACATAATGTGGACAGGAACGCGTTAATAAAAATTTCACGAGCGTAATTGAAGAGTACATGACGTTACGAGCGGGAATATTACTTTCTTTGCCGGGGCAGCAATAACACCGCGTCGAAGATTATCAAAAGTCTGCGTTAGATTTGCGCTGCGAATCCTGAGCGTGAAAAGTACAAGAGGCCTTCCCCTTTTTCTCTCACGTAGGATTAATACACTCGAGCAACCGGAACGGGTGAAGAAACGTGCTCTTAGCGCGCTGTGTACGTGACGTTATTCTCTCATTTCTCGTCTTCCTCTTCTGCATCATCTAGTGCGGATGATGCGAATAGCTTCCTCTCCTAAATTCCTTGCTTTTCCATTCGGCTTTCCTCTCCTCCACTCCTTCCATCCCTCTCCCTACGTTCTCACTTCCTCCATTCCTCACAGATCTTCGCTATTGCCCTGTCGCATTACGCTTTGTACGGTTACTGCGACCGTCATCTTCCTCTTCTCTCCGCGGCCTGCTTCCTTTTCTCTCTTCCTCTCCGAGATTAAGTCGTACTTTGAGAATAAGGGGAACGTGAGGACGAACGCTCTCATTTCCATAGCAACAATCCGGGAAGCACGTTTTCCAAATTAACCCACGCGCTATGTAGAATTAACCCATCCTCCCGCGGCGTCTTTGTCCCTTTCGTTGCCCCCGCCGGACGGGCCTCTCGTCCTCCTCGCGATTACGTCGCGCGTTAATTTCGCTCCTAACGAATAGCGCGAACGCAGAGCACGAATTGAAATCTCTAATCACCGTTTTAAAACCGTGTCCAACACTGGCACAACACAAATTGCACTTACTGCCTCGTAGCATCCACTGCTGGTATTCCTAATTGAGAGTAAAAGCAGTCGTATTCGTCGAACATTAACCAGATCTTGAAGACCCATTCTTAAACTTTTTTTATGAAATTTCTTAATTCATATAAATCTGGCTGGTACTTTAAACAAGGATGTTTGTACAAATTTTATGCTTTATCACAAAATTCAACAGAATTGTGATTTATTAAAATAATTTACATATAAGTTTATATAAAAAATATACAAAAATGCGTTTGTATTGAGAAAATAAGATATAATATCAACGTTACAATATTAATAATTACGATAGCAACACAAAAATGAAAGAATTCTATTTATTAATGTAAAAAACGAATCTTTTTTTTAATACATAAAAATTTTTATACAGTTAATGAAAAGAAAAATTAGATGCAAGCATAAACAAGAACCAAATTATCAAACTTGCATCTTGAAAAAAATGTAATAAAATCGTTAAAGCATTAAAAAATTGCTTTTCATCTTTCGTGGATCTTGTCGGCTACGACGATCGAGTAGAATTTACGAAAGACACTAGCACGGTCACTCTCATAAACCAAGTAAGTCGACCTTTTCGGCCATAAAACTCAACTTCGAAGTCTCTTTGTGTGTGCCCAGCTTCTTCTGAAGTAGAATGTGAACGCGGTGAGAAAACGTCCGGGAGAAGGTGTTGGGCCGGGATAGAGAAAGGGAGTTATATTAAAGAGCAAGAAGAAAGACGATCTCGAAGGAAGAAGATGCGAAGGAAAGGCAGAAACGAAGAGTGCGCAAACACTTTGCCCAAGAGCCGGCGCTATAGGCTTTTACCTACAGCCTTCGTGGAGGCGATTGATTATTTAAGTTCTCTCTTGGCTTATATACCTAACATTCTCTCCGTTACCTCTCCTGAGACTTCTGTTCCCCGTTGACCCGTAATCCTTTCTTCTTACTCGCTACTACTCGTATATTTGTAAATTCACAGTCTGCTTCTATCTCGTCGCGGCGCACAAAGAAGATACTTTTAGAGTATCGAAAATCGAAGTCATACCGTTGTCCAATCGGATCGACACCGAAAACACTCGCTGCCCAACGTTCCTTCTCGTCGTCATCGTCGTCGTTGTCGTTGTGGTCACTACAATTTTACTCTATACGAAACGCTACGCTACAATCCCTTCTTACCCTCTTCTCGTCCATGTGCCTCGTAGCTACGTAATGGTCCCAAGCTTCACACCGAGCACGTGCTTCCTTGAATTAAAGACCGTCTTCCGATACCGGTACGCCGCACGCGGCTATCGTACCACATCGTGGTACGATACGGATCGTATACACGAAGGTTTCGTGTCCTCGGAAAAAGCCGTTGGAACATGAAAACTTCAACACTAGCGTCGTACTATCGCGAACGTTCCGTCAGTGTACATGTGTGTGCATGGATTGGCGCGAACACATCAAGATACGAAGCTTCGCGGTAACTCGCAAACGGCACTAACTTTTCGCGGATCTCGATGGATCAAACATCAATTTCGAAGCCAATTCGAAGCCCGTCGCGACAGCTCCGCGGCTCCGCGATGGAAGACGTAAATATTTTATCACCCGGCTATACATAGCGACTACTTTAACGGCACCAACTAGATGGATGTTAAACATCGTGATTTACGAGCATGCATACGCATATCGTCTGTCTCGCGAATATCCTCTCTCGATGACACTAGCCACCGACAGGCGTCTCGTTCGTCGACATTGAAGCGAACAAATGACTCAAATAATACTTGGCCATTGATTACTCAGCAAGAGCTTTCCCATCAGATATAGCGGCACTACGGACTTTATTTTCTTATCGTTACTCCAGTTTACGATTAGAATGTAAATGAGGAAGTTTTATTAGCTCAAATTAACAATTTATGTTCGTATCTATAATACAAGAATAGTTAATTGAAGAACTTTATTTACGTTAAATAATTAAATAAATGAAAGAAGAAACGCAAAAGAGATATCATTATTTCTTGTTGATTAATGAAAAAAATAGTAAAATTTAAATAATTATTGCAAGTGCAAAATATCAGTAAGTTAGCACTATATCTAGATATCAATAGTTCAGATTAAAAATATGAAATATCAGAATCTCGTCTGGATCAATGTCGTCTTCGAGTACAGAAGCCCTCAAAGTTTCCTACCAAAGTTTCCAATTCGGCAGCTTCCCAACTTACCGCGGTTCATATGTATATCTATAGCTATATCACTAATACTTCTGCGGTCAACAAAACAGTTAACTATTTGAGGGATCTTCCATGAGGTCGCGTGATCAACAACAAATCCGATTGTTCCGATGGCAACTCGATTCGTGGTCGATTATATATATATATATACAGTATGTATACCTTGTGGAGCTCTTGGATGTACTCTCGTCATATCGGCTGGTTCACGAGCAACCAGTGCAGGGGAAGGGGTTGGGGTCGGACGAATACATCCGCCTCAAATTGATTGGAATTGTTCCCCGGCTGATATCTCGTTCCTGATGGTTCGTGGCAGCTTCAGATAGACAGTAGGCTGCACCTTGCACGTGGTGAGAGGACCTTGGTGCTTTGCATTCGGTTAGGTTAGACTAGGTTAGTTTAGCCCCGGGCTATATCTGTCAGACCGCCCCCGTGAGTTTGCGGAAGGTTGTGGGCAAGTGGAATAAGGACGAGCAACGATGAAGGGGTTCTTGCTTGGAATTAATTTCGAAGCTTCCACGAAGAGCACCACTTACCCCCACGCTTATCGTATCGCTCGATGGAAGAACGCGTTAGTTCCACCGTCAGTATTCGCGGAAAATATTAAATGTTTACGATAAGCATTAGCGCTATAGCCCTTAAAATGAAGCATTCTTGGATGCTAATTATAAATTGCGATTTTATTCTACATAATATTCTACATAATATTTCTACATAATATTTTTATTATATCATTTATCACATTTATCACATTTATCACATTCCGCAAAATTATATTACTTGTCTTACATTTGCAATATATTGAGATGCACTCAGGCTCAGATAATTGATTTTACGTAAAGTTCTTGATGTAATAAATAAATATAGATTTCCCAGAAAAACTGGATATTTTTTTAATAACAATTTTTTTGGCCAATTTAGTAGCATTTTCTTAGAAAAATATCGAAGTAATTATTTCCAAATTACAAACGACTTAAAACTTTTTAAGAACTGATGGCTTTAGGGGATTAAGTGGATAACAAATTTATACTTTTTAGTTAATTTTAAATAGGGATATTTAAACAGAATTTCAATTTCATGCAAAAATTGAAAAGTTAAATACATGATAATTTTTTTTCACATTTTTGTTAAAAAAATTGATTTTAAATTAGCTGAACAATCTGTTATTAAAAGTATTAAAAGTATTTAGTCTGTTTTGGATACTTTAGAATAAATTGATTATTTCTGTATATTTATACTAAAACGTTATATAAATAGCAATTTTAACTTAAAATAAAGAGATACATGTATAAAGAGATATTTTGCACATTAGGAATTTCTATATAATTATATATTTCTATGAATTTCTATGTCATTAAATCTAATATTGCAAATTTATTATTATAATTTTAAATTTCCACGCACTATACTCAAGAGGATAATTCATATTCATAAGCGATATTTATAATCGTTCCGGCATGCGGACGTTTTGCTCGAAACAATTATAAATTACTGCACGATAAATTTGCCACAAATAGTAACGTACCATCATTTGTAAACGTTGACACGCGCATTAGGAAGTATTACAAGTACGAAACCAATATTGATCACTCAGTAGAAGATAAACAGATAGTAGTAGTTTATCATATATCATCTTTTAAATGCAATTAGAATTACGTAACATTTAGATAAAAAATGTAGTTACGTAAGGATACTTGAAAAATTTATTTTTTTCAACAATAATAATTTATACAGATTAACAAAAATAATTTTATATTATTTCCTTAATTATTTGTTATTTAATGATTCTTCTTATTTAAATTATTTTCTCCTTCTTGTTGTCAATTATTTGAATATTTATCAAACTATAGGAATTGTATTATTAAAACTTTAATAAATCTATCTTTTATAAAATTACAAATTGGAATTGTCATCTTCATTTCATAAGACTTATAAATAATGATATATTAGCAATTATGGGATTCTTTTTTGTTATAAAAAAAGATATCAAGTACAATCAGACGAATCGAAGAAATACCACTCAATATGTTACACACAATAGTAATAAAAAATTATTTATGGTGTTTCAGCCACAACTATAAAAACTCGAATAAAATTGTAGTTTACAGTCTGTTAAACGTAGCACACCATGGAACAGAATGTCACATGTCATTGCGTCTAACGTTTTATGGTTTATAACGATAGCGAAATAGTCCGTCAAAGATTAAGAAAAAAATTGCAGGATGTATTTACCGTACAGATTGCAACCGAGGATATCGAGTTACCATTTTATGCTTCTAATGGATATTGAATGGATATGGAATCGAACGCAAAAGTTTGAAATCGAAACGGGAAAGAAAATGGAACAATTTGTAAAATATAATTAATATCAAATATATACAATTAACTATGTAAAAATAATTTATTGACATTAATAATTGTAATTGAGAAAAATAAATATTTAGAAAGTTAGTCATAGATTATCTGGTCGTGATATAAAGTAGTAAGAGTAGATTCTATACGGATACATTCTACGCGGATATTGATGTTATGCAGTCTCGGTACATGTGAATGCGATTGATTTAAACGTTTCGAGAGTATGTGTCTTCGGTGATTGTTGATTCATGAATGAGTCATATATCATCTGAACATTAATGACATTAAATTGCACAAAACAGCGAAATGCTTTCAAACTTAGCAGGCACCGTATCACCACGACTTCCGCGATACGTCACGGCTAATATGCACGGGCGCAGTCTATAACTGTAACAATACGTGCTTTGCTTTATATTGCCGCAGGCAATAATTACCGTAGCAGCAAGGTGAACTTCAGTTTCATGAATCCTCCAAGGAAACCGCCGCTGCATTAGATTAGGTAGTTTGACACTAAGGAGGTGAACGTGCATCCAAGCCTAATCTGGAAAGCAATAGTTCGCGTTTACGTCCTAGTGTATCCTACCTTATAGTGTTACCGCTTTTGATATCCAAGGAAGGCTTGTTTATCAAATTAGTGTGAATTAGGTAAACTACGAATTACTAAGTACAAGATAATATATAGATGTAAATAATGATATATGTGTGGTTTGTAATTTTAATAAATGATCTAAATTCTTTAAGAAAACTTGACTTTTAATACATAGATACATTAAAATACAGAAATTTATTTTCATATTATTATTATTATTATATTTCGACATGTTAACAAATACAAATTTAACTTCTTTATATGTTTATTAAATAAATGAAATAATTGTAATCGCATTGCGCATATAAAATGTAAAAGTGTTTAAATTTTATCAAAAAATATTTGTTAATTTCTGTTTCTTAACTTCTTAATTAGGAAGTATTGAAATACAACTGTGGATTTTTTAATATTTTCGACTCTATGTAAAATACTGTCGACTATTACTAGATATTAATTAGCAATTGTATTAATAACTGTTTTATCATAACATTATTAGTAAATATACCAGTGATTACATTGTCGCAATTGATTACTAAATTGCTTCGATTTCAATAAAATATACATATGCGTCCGGCAACCTCTCTTTCCTTTTTCCAATAAAAATCTAATTACGTAATTAACGAGAATAACAGCCATGGAAGGTATTCGTGATTAGTGTCGACAATTATTATCCATTTCTCCCAATTAATTAATAAAGTGTATGCGATCGAGTAAATTTGTAAACGTTCGTCGTGTATTAAATTGAAGCATCGTCGATGATATCTTTGTTAGAACGTTTAAACTAGAGATAATGCCGTTGGAAAGTTAAATAGGCGTAGAAAATCATATCTTTCTCTCGTTCCTCGAGAGAAAGGAGCGATTTCATGATACGTTGGAAATACGCGTGAGGGATGACTTCGGCCATTTTATATGACGTGCCGTAGGTAATCCCCATTGCGAAACGATCTGGACCACGAGCCGAGGAATGATCTTTTTATTTCTCGACCGGTTTTACGGCAAGCTCGCTTTCGCATTTATCTCGGCTCTTTCTCTGCCCTTCGCTTCGTCTTCATCTTTCTCCTTTCTCCTAGCTTTGTTTCCTCGTTCTCTGTACCTTTACGGCTTCTATCGTACGATGGAACTTATAACGGCATCCTCGGTTTCTGCGTTGCCTTACTCATCCGGCTTTTTATCGAAGAATCCTCGAGTATATGAGAAATAATCGACAAGTATCACGGCGTGTGTAAATCAGATTCCTCTAGTGGAAATACATTAGAAATAATCTTTGCGATTCCGAATCAATTTCAATGAATGCAACAAGTGAAAGAACAAATTATCAAAGAAGCTCTTCTCTATATCTGCTGATTAAATTAACGAGTTTTCCTATTTAATGTACGTCTTAGAGACAGATATGTAATCAATGCATTGCACATATTGAAGCAACATAGATATGTAGTAACGGATGGCAAATTCCAGCATTGGTAGGCATTGCATACAGATACACATACACACGCACATGAGACATATTCAGCATATATATATTCCGTTTCTCTATGTAACTAGCTCGAAGGATTCGGCCAAGTGATAGGACGACAACCCCAAATCCTATCCACGTGTATTCGAGATGAGAAGCTTGTGAAATAGATAGGATTTGACTATAGGGTGAATCGCAGAGGGTATTGGAATCATATATAAGCAGGCCATGAACTAATTTCAGTTATACTAAGACAAATATTAATTACATATAATAGAATAGATCTTTTAAATAAAGATGTCTACAATAATACAATTAAAACAATATTAGTACATTATAACAATTTGAATTTAAATTAAAATATCATTTAAATCACATAATTTATTTAAAAATGCGATGGGGATATTAATAACATCTTAACCCATATAAAAAATAATAAAAAACTTAGTTATCTATAAAGGACAATAGAATCATTACTAATTAATCTCAAAAAGAAAATATTTCCTTTATTATCCAATAAAGGGTATATGTGCTTATAATTAATGATTCTCTATTATATAAATTCTCTATTATATAATTCTCTATTATATAATAAGCAAATGTTGCAACTATTATTTCTAATAATTTATTCTTTTGAAACTAAGAAAATTTTATTTTATAAGTACGCATTTATCAGAAATGACTATATTTACTTTGGTAACAATATGATATTGTTTTTTTTTTATCTATCTTGCATACAAACAATTATTGTAAAATAAAAATCAACGTTGTTATTTTTGTTTATGAGAAAAGAAGAAAAAAAATGATCCCTCGCCTTTCCCGATTTACCACTAAACTGATTGTGAGTTGACGAAGGGCGACGCACCAAAATATACGACGAGCTAATAAAGCTCGCGCGCAGCTTCTCTTTATATATATGAAGAAGAAATAAAGCTTCATTGTGTGCTCGTAGCCTTGGGGCTACCGCAGTTTCATCGAGGGACAAAAGGGATAGGGCCAATGGCGAGAAGTGAGGCGGGTGCAATATTATTACGCAATACGAATAGACCTTTTTTGTCGTTTGCTGTTAAGGGCGTCGCAGCAAAAAGATCCCTTCGTCTGCAGATTGCGGCTGCTAGTATGCAGAAAAACTTAAGAGCTTAAAGCACCGTCCTGTTGCGTGTGCCTTAATGTAATGTATATTAAATTTGTAAGCATGCCACCTAAGAGATTAACTGAATTTTATATCATGTTTTAACTTGAAAGTTCTTCTCTCTCTCTCTCTCTCTCTCTCTCTCTCTCTCTCTCTCTCTTTTTCTTCCTCCCCCCTTATTTCTCTATCTTTCTCTGGGTTTCATTCTATTCCTAAAAGTCTATTATTGGCAGTAAGAAACTACAAGTACAACTATAACAGAATGTCATTATGCATCTAAAGCATTGTTCTCTCCGTTTCCTTACGACATAAATTAAATCCTATTACTTCGTTAGGAACGGAGAAGCCAATTAAGATGTACGACAAAGCGTCATTCCATTTGATCCCACTATTTTCTACAGAGTAGTCATGAAATTTAATGTAATGTTGCTATTATTCCTCCATGCTTGTACGAAATGACAATAAAAATTTAAAATAGCATCACTCTTCGCGATACACGATATAACTACATTGTAAAGGACTTTCGCATGGCATTATTGTTAAAATTGACGATAATTCTCGATGTCGTAAAAAGACAAATCGATTGTGCTGTAAAATTATGCTGTAATATTATGCTGTAATATTATTACTACATCGTGTACTACAGTGACCGATTGACATGAGTTCTTACTTTTTATGATGACGTAGAAAAATTCTATAAAATTTCTCCCGAAATTCTGTAATCCTTCTAAAATGGTTTGTTTATGAAGCTGCATGATAGCCCTTTTAGTTGTTACAAATGAAAGTTCATAAAAGTAATCATAACTAAATATCGCTAAATATGCAAAACTACAATATTTAGCAATAAATATAGCGCAGTTACTACGTATCGACAATGAAAATCAAACAAATTGACCATTCAGTTGCATCAAAGCTATCAGAAAGTTCGGTTAACTTTTTTTTAATCAAACGATAAATCGACTGCCTACACTGCGAGCGAACCAGCAATTCCGCAAGCCGAACTAGGTCGGCATATTCGGGCATATATGTATCGCTATATGTAAAGGGAAAAATCTATTATCAGACAGAAAATATATATTCCACTGGTAACGGGAAGGAGATCACCTTCACTTTTGTTTCCAATATTTCGGATGACGCAAGAGATATCAAATCCAGAAATAATTACTTTCCTCTCGTTTCAAATAAAATACGATTTCTACGTCGCACTTCTTTCGTGAGCAAAAATCTAATAGCACTTTCATATCCTGTCATCTTTACAATTGCCTGCGGATAGAAAAATGTAAAATTTACAATTTTTATTTAACGTTTTATTACATATTAAATAAATATGAAAAAATTAGATCAAATATGCGTTTAAAGAATGTAAATGTTTTATTCGTACAATGTCTATTTGTTACACAAATCTCCCGAATCTTCAATAATCTTATTTATTTATTTTTTTTTTTTCGATATGTTTTGGTAAATAAACTTCAGTTGACATAAGTGCCTGCAATAATTGTCGATAAGTTAATTCACAGACTCGCCCCAAACTGCGAAGTGGTCTTTTACGCCGCGTGCCAAAGTGCCAGAACCCGCGTGGATGCCGTAAGATTCAATTAGAAGCCAATGGGCTATGCAGTTTACCGTTGGCTCTCTCTTGATCCTTCTCTCTCTCTCTCTCTCTCTCTCTCTCTCTCTCTCTCTCTTTCACCTAGTACTAGTGAACATTTTCCGAAACCCCATAGAGACATGCGCACAGAGCCGTTTGATACCAGATGCTGCCGTGGATATTGGATAAAAGTTTCTCGGTTCGCGGAGGAAATAATTTCACAAGCCGCGTGCGGGCCAGGGAGGGCTGCTGCCTCTCGCATCCTCTTCCCTCACAACGTTGCGCAACGTTCTTTTGCAGGAACCAGTGCTAGAAAAGAAACTTACCAGGATCGGGTAAGGCCTCCCTTCGGATTTTCTCGATTTGTCGTGTTTCTCTGTAGACAAAACGGGCAGCGACACCACCTGGCACTTAACATATATGGTAAAATCCCGTTTCGTATCGCAATGATGAAACTTTCTGCTACTTTTTTCCGATTAAGAAATAAAGGTGTCTGCAGCCTTGAAAACAGCCTTACTATAATATTTTTTATAAAAAAAAAAAAAAAATCTGCGTATATATCACCGGAGTAAATTAATCAAAAAATAAGATTTTAATGAGAGGTATATTTTCTTATCTATATTTTAATTTCGCAATTCTATGACTATTATTTTTATATATTTTTATATTTTACTTTCCCTTATTACGAAGATCAAAAGAATTTGAATTGGAATATCAATTGTATTGTAAAAAACGTGTTGCAAAAGTATATTTAAAAATATATATTTGGCTTTAACGATTTTAATAAGAGATCTTTGAGAAAACTTTTTGTTACATTAATAGAATAAAAATAAGAGTCATAAAATGTTTCAACAAACAATTAAATCTCGCATATATTAAAGCGTAAAATTGCTATCCTCTCCGCTGCTGTGATACGACATCTGAATGCAAATACCATGTAATCGAATCTCCAAGACACCACCAGAATGACCACACCATTTACCCCTATCCTCATCATCGTGTGCTTTGAGCTGCATACTGTTATTTATACCATACGATTGTCTTATCATTGATAAGCTAGGCGATTCCGAGTATAGAATGAAATCACACGAGAGAAAATCGATAGAACGAAATGTCTTGTATTTGAAATTTAATAACGAGGCAAGATAAATTAATTAACATAAATTAACATGATAAAGATTACAAAAACGACGTATGTTCTTGAGACACGTACAAAACAATGTCTAGTCGATAACGAAGTTTCAAGTTCACTTGAAGAAAATCACTCGCCGATTTTCAAACATTAATTTCTCCGATAATCTTAATCTTCGAACTCTCGCGATATGCGCGTCGCATCCAATAGATTACACAGACTTTGATCATCCGTCGCGACGAGAACTTTCCACTGTTTCGTACAATTTCTCGATACATGTTTCTGTTTCACGTAACCGATCGGACTGACTATTTTTGTCGCGGATTTATTTTTGAAGCATCCGATAAACAGCGCTGAATCGGTCTAGCTAAATGCTCTCTCGATAGCGGATATTACTCTGTCACGGCGCTCCAATAATATATGAACAGCATTCGTACAAATGTTTTTTTAATCGCTCACGCAGCACATGGATTATACAAATAGTGATTACTAAGAAAATGATAATAATACCCATGCAATGCTTTAAAATAATATAATAATAATAATAATAATTGTAAAACAAATATTTACGGGATTTGTCCAAAATAGAATTCAATTAGTTATCTCAAAAGTACTTACTTAAACGTAAACTTAAAGAAATAAATATTATATATATAAAAAAGATAATTGCAGTTATGAGAATAAAAGCAATAATATAGAATAAAATAAAAGTAAAGTTTTTTCTATGGTTAAAATTACAAATATTTTTTGTAGAAAAATAAGTATTCTGAAATAATATATTCCTTTTTCTAAAAAAATTTAATTCGATTTAATTTGTATGCTAATATCTAAAATAGTTGAAATGAATAGTTGTATATATTGATAATAAAAAGTAGAAACATTTTTAAAAACATAGATATTAATAACAATTTATACTGTCAATAATTTAATTTATAATCTAGGTTTTCTGAATTTAAATGGTAAATTCAATTATAAAAATTATGAGTCCTTAGAATAAAATTTTCTTGTATTACACAAAATATATGTGCATGCTCTGCCAGAGATTTATTTACACTAGAGAGCACGGTTGTCACCGCAATATTGATTTATTTTCCTATTGCGTATAACGAATCTTTCATAGATTACGTCATGAATCAATGTCCCATTGCCTACCTTTTTAAACGGCCACTCATGTTTTGCCATGCTCGATTTCTGTCGCGTCCGTGGAAATCATAAAATCGACGCGTAAATCAATCGTTCCATGAAAGAGAGACATTAAAGAAAGAAAGAACCTTGTCAAAGTCAAATTTTGCGGTGATATTTTCCAATTATTTTCATCATTGCGCTTTTTGTAAATTTTATTTTAAAATAAAACAAATAAGTAAAATTAAATAATACAGTAAGCAAAATAGAATTTATATATGTCCCACTTGTATCTGTACCGAACTCTACACATTTCTCAGAAACAGTAACTATGTACATTAATTAAGAAGAGATAAAGAGTTGCGGCAACATTGCTGAGCACACCGATCTATATACGTAATCGTCGCGCAACAAAAGAATTTAATTTTATCGCTCGCAATAAAAGAAAGCTAGCGCGATATTTTATTTGCTTACTAACAGAATGGTATTGGTAAAACGCGATTATCCTTAAATGCAAAATTTATTTGAATTATTCTCGATAGGAAATGTTTCCACAAATTTGCATGTTCTTCGAATTCATTACGAGCTTTGCAAGCGCGATAAATACTCGATATCCGAAAAAGAACGAGATATAATCGACAAATTATTACATAAGTTCCTTTCATGTAGTCCTTAGTATAACAATTTATAATGCAATATTTATCGAATGTATAAAGTGTAGCAATCGAAAATGAACTGTTTTAAAAATTTTACGAAATCCTCGCTGATGTGCAATTAAAAATTGCAGCTCAATGCGTGACATGTATGCAAACGGTTTCTAGCGAGCGTATAAAGATTGCCCGTTCGGCTAAATTTAATCTCGCGGAAACGGTATTATGGCTGCCGTGCATCGCTATTTGCCTGCTGCACGTGCCACATAAAGCATGTAAGAGAGAAGTTGATCTCATATAGCGACGAGAAGCAATTTCTTTTCATCCCATAAGTGATCTTGCTCTACCGTATGCCAATAAATATTGCACGTATCTGGCCTCTCTGAAAATCTAGATATTTTACTTTCAGAATTTTAACATAATTAATGCAATTTTAATTTCTTCTTGAAAATTTCTACATTATTGATACATGTAAGAAAGTTCTAAAGTTAATAGATAAATAAACAAATAGATATATAAATAAATAAATATACTCCGAAAATATAGTCACAACTATAAATTTTCATTAATAATAGTATTAGTAGTATTAGTAATAATTTTTTTATTTGAATCAAAAACAAATAATTATAAAAAATATTTTTTAATTATTAGGATAATATTTAAAATTTTCCAAAAAAATATCAATTTTTTCAAAAAATTTAATTTATGAAAATTGTAAACAAATTAATTTTCTATACAAAAAGTATATTATTAAAGTTAGATTAGAATAGGCACTTTTAATAGCGTCAGTAATTACATATTTTATACTCCAATTCCTAATACATTATTGCTCGTTATCATTGCACATGACAAGTTATATTCTTTTCTGTCAGTATCAGAGAGGCGAACGCATAATACCCTAATAATAATTTAATTTGTTTAATTAATCATAAAGCGTAAAATGATACTGGTCATTTCTGTAGGCTTGAACAGAACGGTAATATGTTCTCAATTTTCGGTCTTTTGGGTATAAATTGAATTGTTCCGCGCGACTGTTTCTTGATAAAGAAATAGATTAGTCGTAACATTTTTAACAAAATGCATCGTTAGACATAGCGAAGCGACAAATTAACGGTCGTCGAAATCTGTCGAAAACATATCTCGTACATTTCTCTTTCCAAAGGTAATTAAGTAATTGAATAATTAATAGATATCGAAAGATTTTATTAAATAATGGTCTGCAATATATTATTGATAAAAGCCTATGATAAAGCTTTTGAAACCGTAATCTCATCTTGATATTAGGAAGATTTAGAACGCTCGCAACGATATTTCTTCTAGCAGCGATATTTCAATAACGCCCGCATAAAGTATCGGTGCAGTCCGATACAACCTCTATATTCAATAGGCGTCTATCAGTTCTACGTCGCAAACAACATTAAATCTGTACTGTAGTTGAAACTATGCAGCTTTTGTGAAAATCTTGAGGAAGTTTTGTTTCGAGAATTGATAGCATTCATTAATATTTGTATCTGGATAAAGATACAAGAAAGAAGAAAGATATTTCCGCCAGGATAATTTATTACAGGATATTGCGTTAATTATCCGCAACTATAAAAAAACAATAAAAAGTTAATTTGTGAATTGAAAAAAATGTAAAATGTCTTCTAATACAGTATAAGCAATGCCGTAACAAATAATCAATGAGATATCATCGATCACGAATTTCACGAAAACTATAAAACCATTTACAAGTTTTATCCCATAAATTCCACATATAGATGGCAAAATCCATTTCGAATGGCAAAATTAGTGCAAATGGCACAGATGATAACACGCGTCGTGGCTATGTTGGATTTCACGTTATCGCCATTTGAAACAAAATGGTAAACTCGTTATCGAAAACGTTCTGTGCAGGAGTCTCTGCATCGGAAAATTGAATGCCAACTTCAATATTGATAATTCGTGATGACGGACTATCGAACTTGTTCTGGAGTCATGAAGTTTGGCGGAATGTTTGGCTGTGTAAAAAAATTTCTATTTAATTAACTCATAAATGTGGTGTGTAACAGAATGTGAATTTGATTGCGAGACCGCAATATATCGACGGTGGTTATACGCGGGATAAAATTATACTAGTGTGTACCGAGAGATATTTGAATATGCGCGAATGTACAGGTAGGACGTTGCTGTGCTGCGGAACATAACTGCGACAAGGATTAGTTAAACGGTCAATGTTTAACTACGGTGCCGTTACGCAACTATAATTTGGCGACTTCGTCCGCGAATGCAAGACGGCAATAAAATCCACTTTACTAAAAGCACAGCCGAGAGAATTAATTCGGGCGCGCTATTACTCTCCAGCCGGATGTCGCGTCATTAACGCCTCACCATGTAGCTGCGCTGTGTACTAAATTATTCGTGAAGCTGTCGCCGGCAGTATGAAATAGTTACGAGGCGTATGCTTCAATATCTATCTCTATTTTGTCGTTAATAATATTAATATTAATATTAATTTTATTATTGTTATATATTTTATTATTATTGCATCATAGATTTGTTTTATATAATATTAGGATAGATTATATATATTTTATATAATGTGCAATTATGAGTTTTGATTAGCTATATTTATCTATTCGTTTTCTTATTCAATACTTCTGATACGTATTGACAATTTGTCACAATTGAATGAAATTATGGTATAATTTCGCACTATGGTTTTTCTTTGGAATCAATGCCATCTTGAAATAAATAAGATAAATTAATAAGATAATTATTAAAGAAGAATAAATGTATAAAAAGAATAAAGGCATGGCATGTCACAACGCTTTTCTGCATAAGAAAAGAAGTTGCGATTAGAATGCAGCGTGTTGGTCTGCAATCAGATCGGTAAGGTTCCTAACTAAGGTCCAAAAGTAGTAAAGGATATAAGCTTGCGTTAAACTAGTGCAATTTGTGAATTTTCGATATTCATATAACAATAAACTTCTTAAAATAATCAAATCTACATCATATTTCTAGAAATGTACGCATAAAAATATAGATTGTCATTATGTTAAAATTTGTATTATTTTATTGAAATAAGTTTTGATTGCATAAAATTACGAATCGTCGCTCTTCTATTATTACATACATGTATTGCTACATTTTGCTACGCTCTTAATAACAAAGAATGACAATTTTGCGTATATATTTAGAAAAACAGAACACGGCAAATAAACGGAAATAGTTCCTAACCATTGCTAGCAACACGACTGCATTCGAATGCCAAGCACGTGACTTTGTTACGAGATAATGCTACTTCCGAATTTATACATAACCTCCGCCTTAGAGACTCCGGATTTGGATTCTCTAATTAACGAACGAGAGAAGACAAAGCACGATTGTCGCGCTCTCTCTAGCCCGTGAATGCCAAATTATTAATTTCACATATCCAAAATACGCGAACCAAGTCAGTTTGAAAACAAATATACCCGCAAACTTAACTTTTCGCGCACAATCTTAAAATTTCTTCTTCAAAATTATAATCTAATTAACTCTTAATACCTTTATTTAAATCTCTTATATTTAATATAGTTGATGAAGTGAAATAACAAATTTTATTTCTACAAATGAAAATAATAGAAGAGTTAACAATGCAAATTTTCTACTACATAAAATTGTTATGAAAAGTAATTTTAGAATAAATTAAAAAAAAATTTATTTCCGTAGAAATAAATGTTTACGCTTTCTATAATGGATGGAGAACATGAGAATTTTTATAATATCTCTCGAATCCACATGAAATCATTTATAATCATTTATACGAACTAAATAATTCGAGATTTTATATTTAAAAAATATTTTCCAAGAAGTATTAAAATTAAAAAAATTATTGAAATCAGACTGTCTTAAGAAAAATTATTAAAATCAAACTGTCTTAAGAAAGTTTTAAGAACTATCTTAAGAAAGTAGATAATATTTTGTACACAAAATAAAACTAAAAGACATATATTGTAAAAGTGTAAAAAACATATATTCACATATAGTTAAACTCAAAATTAACTTAAAAAAAAATGGATTATGTTTCACACACACACAAACATATATTCCATACTTAATGCAGCCTAGATAGCAGTGAACGGACGGAGGGAATCCTGGCCGATGTTTAAAAGCGCTTCTAAACGTCCGGCGACAAAAGGTCAAAGGATCGAATATCCAGATAGCCCGCGGTAATTTGAATGCGGTAGTTTGAAATAAAAGGTCACGCGAAAACAGGACAAAACGGATCTCTGTGTACAGACGACGTATGGCGGCTAATGGAAGCCGGAGGAGGAATCACGGATGGAGGAAGAAGCACGTGAGGGATGGGGGAGAATCAAGGGACAGAGGGAGGACGAGAGGACGGTGGTGAGGGGGAGGCGAAGGACGAGGGAACGACGGTGGAGGACAAAAAGGGGCCGGGGGTGGATACGACGAAGCGACAGAAGAGAAGACTCGATTACACGTCACCAGCAGCCCGAAGCCTATTTGGTCGCAATCGGTTTTTCATTACCAAAAGCCTCGCCGTGCTTTATACCAAATTGTACATTCGGCGACCCTTGTAAAACTCATCGGGATCGCCACGGACTCGCGCGCGGGATCGCGGGGTAAGGCATAATTGATCACACTCGTACGTACATCTCGCGCGCGCGCGCGTGCTGCCCATAATTTCCGGCGGACGCAGAATATAAAAGTATGCGGACCTCGGGTGCCGTTCACGTCGGATCTTCAATTCGCAGAAATGGATTGTGTGTCAGAGTTAATGCGCGGTAAATCTGACTCTCGTGAAATTCATACATCCCTCTCGCGGCTTCTCTCCTGATTCTTTATCGCGAGTTTCCGGCGATGGACTATGCATCTCTCGCGTGCCGTTTATTAAAATTTAAAATGATGCGCGAAAACGTCTGAAAGTTGTTTCATGTCGATGCAAACATCAGAACGTGATGAAAGATGAAAATCATGTATCGCGTATTTAACGTTATAAGTGTTCTCCAAATTCCCCGAATATTTACAAGTCAGATATATTTGCATTATAAAAAATCTTGATTTTAAAATCATTAGTATAGCTATATTTGCAAGATATCTCGCATTTTTATATATAATCCAAAATATACATCTGTAAAATTAAGTTATATTAAGTTATATTAACTTTCACAAAAAATATATCTGTTACAACAGATATGCTTTGGATTATATATAAAATGCGAGATATCATAAAAAAATTATTTTTCTTCGACTTTTTACAAGAAGATTATATTTTATTACTATTTCATTATTATTATTATTATTTTTATGGCAAACTTTCTTTCTTATTAAATTTTCTATAAAAAAATTATACACTATATTATATTCTTATTAAATACATTGTATTAAATACATATATATATATATATATATATATATATATATATATATATATATAAAATTATATTCAATTTAATTATTAAATTTTAACAAAAGAAAATTCTTATATATTCTTCTCTTCTTGCAACCTTAACAAAAGAACGTTATTAAAATTGAAGGATTAAATACAAACGTATACTAACGTATATTAAGAACCAAGTTTTCTCCGCTTGAGAAACCATCGTTCGCGGTTTAAGACAAAAATCTTGCTCTGGAAGATTAAAAATTCACAGCTCGCCATTTGTTAGCGCAGACGCGTTTCCGCCATGTTCGAAAATCCTAATTACAATTCTCGCGTATATATTTAAATTAATTCGTCCATCGCAGGATTCGTCCAGCCGACACTTTTAATACCCGATTGTGCAGTGCGCGGTGTAGCGAGAAAACGGTGTAAAGGCGTGCACGCGACGATTAACCGATTATGTTATTGACGGAACGTGTCAAACGCACCATTTCGAATGAACGAACGCACACCGCGGCACGGTAACGTTCGGTGCAAACAGCGGTTTACTCGCGGTAACCGTTATCGTGCGCGCCGTCGATTAACCCCTTTTAGAACAATCACGCGTTGTTCAGCACTTCATTCGACACTTCACTCGGCACTTCCGACGTTTATTTGCACGCAAAGTCGTTTTTCAATCGTGAAAATCGCGAAGCTCGCGCGCCGTGGAGTCGCAACGCGTGTGAAAAATGGCGGCGAAACTTTCGCGACCGCGCAAGCATAGTGCTTCGCTCGTCGATCGCAACTAGCGATTCTTTTTTTTTTATTCTTTTATTATATCATATGCTCGTTACTAGAGCACCGCTTAGAACGAAATGTTATGTCGCACGATGTTCCATTTCACAATCATTTGCATAAAGCACGAGCGGTAATCGATATTGTTACGGATGATAAACGTGAAATAGGCATGTTCTTTATATTTTGTGAACAAAATCCATTTAGTTCCTGTCAGAATCTGGAATAAAATTCCATTTACAATTTAATGACCTATGTAATACATGAAAAACATTAAGAAATTTGAAACATATATACAGACTATCTGATTCTTAATAGTACACCTCTGTGCAGGATCACAGCAGAGAAGTTCTCTATTCATTTTATGATTTTTACGATTAATAACAAATTATTAATTAAAAATCGTCGAATGAGCACGTATATATCTGCTGAATCGCTTTATCCGCCTACAAATGGTACCATTAGAATCAAATACTCTGTATATTAAAATACACAACCATAAAAAAATTTTTATATATACACATAATTATATATAATTAGATATTTTTATATGTGGACATATTCTACATAATTATATATGAAAAATTTTTTATCAAGACTAGATCTGAACAGATTCACAAAATTATAAATAGCATGGAATTTGAAGATTATAATTAAAGATCATCTGACGTAAGCTTCAAGATGTTAATACAGAATTATATTTAAGAATAAACGATATTAAATTTATAAGATAAAATATTAAATAAAAAAATCGATAAAAATATTAAATTAATTAAGAAATTTGTAAACTCAAATAATTTTTTGTTAATAAAAATAAGAAGAAGGTAAGATATTATTATGATTCTTTGAAGAGACTGCTGAGGACCTATCATAATTTCTTTCTAAGGTGGAAGAAAAGTGAAAACTTTTACCATTGAGAATAGAAAGAGTTTTATTTTTTATTCTCCACCCTAGGGAAAAAATTACATATTTGGTATTTTGGACAAAACTTCGACAGAAATGCATTTTCGTCTAGACAGAACTAAATTAATATTCAATAAATTACAAAAGATACATCAAGTTCCATCTTACAGGAAGATATTAAAACTTGTAGCCATCTTAGTACAAATTCACGACCATAGATGGGGAGAGCTCGATCTTTTTTCTTTGACAGCTTTGTGGATGCGTGTAATGTGTGATGATGTGTTATATCGAGCAATTCAACAGCTGATCGTTTATTTTGGATGGAGACAGAATATGCATGGTTTCAACGGAATAAAACGCAATTATCAAGTTATCGTATCTCAGCGTTGTCAGTAATATTTCTTGTTGTGAAAAATCTCCGTTGTCCAGAAAATATGTGAAGCTAAAGAGTGGACTTTGAATTTAGCTCGCGAAGAAATATAAATTGAATATATCTCTACAATATATCTCTACAAATATACAAGTTGTGCATAATCATAATTGAACAATCGAGACGAACGTAACCACAGACATGTCAACGTTATCAGAGAATCTTACGATTAAGCAACCAATTAGGCGTCTGGAAATTCAGATTAATAATTTCAACGTTGCTATACCACATCACGTGAATTTGTTGAAGCGACATAAGAACAATATCAAAAAAGTTAGTATATATATCTCTTGCATAATGTATGTCTTATATATTTTACATTTGTAAAGTCTTTGATATGAATATTCAAATATTTGCAGTATCAAAATCAACATAATTGGGAACAAATACGGAAGGAACATGTAAATGTCTCTAGGATTATCAAGCAACTAAAAGAATTGTTGTATCAGATGGACACTCTACGAGCACAGGTTCTTGACGTTGACATTGATAAATTTGATAAACTGACAACAAATGCACGATCAAGTATCATGAGCGCCATCGAGGAGTATTTAGGTAAGAAATGTAAAAGTATATAATAAATCATTTTTTAATCTTAGAGTATACGAAATTTTAAGTAATTAACATATAAATCTATTATTTATAGAGATGGAAATGAATTTTTCAACATTACCACCTGAGTCGCCTAAAAGTGAATCAGAAGAGATACAACATCCACTCGATAATAGCAATATTCAGTTGCAAGCAGAACAGGAAGATCTGCAACGTCAGCAAACATGTCTGCATGTCTGGAATCGTCTGCATGGAGAAATACAACATTTACATGAACTCTTTATTGAATTTAATAAAATAGTACATGTAAGTATATAATAACTTTACTTGTGATATACTTGAGAAAGATTTAAAAAATATAGTTCTTAAATTTTTCATTAACATGAGGAAGGGAAAACAAAAATTTATTAATTTTTTGTTATAATTAAATGCATATTTTATCTTATTATAATTATCTTATTTTAATTAGGATCAGAAAGAAATGGTGGACAATATGGAAGACAATATTGAAGAGACTCAAATAAATGTAAATGAAGGTGCAAGGTTCCTGCAAAAAGCTTCTGCATATAAAGTTGCTGCATATCCCATAGCAGGCGCTATGTTAGGTACATGTATTGGTGGACCAATAGGTTTATTAGCTGGACTGAAAATTGGTAGCCTTGCTGCTGTAGGTTGTGGTATTTTAGGTAAGGTATATGAATTTATATAAAATTAAAATTTGATATAGACATAATTATATGGATAATTGCGTAAGAAATGATGGAATAATAATGATAATGAGTGAGCAATATTCGTTCTTAGGTTTTACAGGAGGATCATTATTAAAAAAGAAACAGATAGAGTCACAGAAACAAGAAACATATTTAGATGAAACGATAATAGATCTTAAAAGTGTTAAAAAATCTGCCTCTTGCCCTGATAATTTGAAACAAGACAAAAAACATTTGTGACAAACGATGACTTTGTCAACGTGCGATATCAATTTTAAACATAAAAAGAAATGCACTGTTATATAATGTTTTGTGTAAAATGTTAAAATCTTTGTACATTTTCTATTTTTTTTTTGTTAATGTTTTTTTATTTGTATATAAAAATTATATAAGCTTTGTAAAGCTACGAAATTCAAAAATTCTTTGAGGAAGATTTTTTTAATCTTTATAATATATTTATAGCTTTATATACTTAAAAGAAGTAACTAGTCTTAGTTTCAAATAAATCTTTTAAAATACTTAATCTATTCAAGCATTATAAGTTTGCATTATAAGTTTATCGTACTTGGTATCGCGTTTTCGTAGACCTTGTCACTTATAAAATATGCATGGCTAAAATAGGATTAAGGATAAAGAATCTTTTTTATAAAGTAATGACTTTTGTATGCCTTTCGCGTGCCTTGTAATTGCTTTAAATTATTAAAATATTTATTATGAACTTTATTTTGAAACTTTGCAACAAATTGTTTTTTTTTATGAAATAATGACAATTGCGGAAGTAAAATTTAATGAATGCACAATTAAAAGATTTGTAAAAATAAGTTTTCAATATTATTTTGCACTTTGAACATACAAAACTGAATAGTTTCAAGAAATACTTTTCATACTTTAATCAAAAGATATACATACAATGTAAAAACACCTTGTATTAACTAAATGCAATCTATTAAACTATAAAAATTTTATTACGTGATAAAATATATGATATGCCAAAACAGCGATTGTAATAATCAATTAAAACATATAAAACATCGAAATATTTATTCTGGCAAATAATTACATACTGGAAAATGGTAGACATATGTGGTAAATAATGCGGTGTGATAACATTCATAAAAAAGATTTGAGTTCTCTACAAAAGGCACCCAATACAGTATATTTAGCAAGTAATAAAATACATCAGTGTTAGACACGGTACAATACTGAAATAATCGTGTGTTATTAATATATACATTTTATTTGTAATGGAAATATTTAATCTAGAGACTAAAATGTCTTAAAAAAATATTAATAAATATCTAAAAACGTGTAATATTAAGTGAAGACTATCGGTATATTTTCTTATAAGGTATTTTCTTATAAGGTACTATGTTGTTATTATTGTTACTCCAACATCCCTAATTCAAAAGCAACACCAAACACGCATTCACAGACGTGTGGAAAATAGAGATTGTTTACTTTCTTTCGCTTAGTTTTACTTTCGAAGCTGGGGATGCTCAGCCAGGTGCACCGATGTACATATGGCATACTTATGTCATAATTTAAATTCAGGTAAACGCAATTAATTACTTTTGATTGAAAATAATTATAAATTGCGATTAAATATAATTCGTAATAAAATAAGATGCATCGGACTGTGCCAAAATTCTTTGTAATACTCTATGATCTACATATACACTTCTAAATACTTGCAACTTTCATCCTTACGCAAAAGATATAAAATAAACAGTTTGGTCACTATCTATAAGGTACACTTACAATACCTCGACAGACCTTGGCAATAAAGATGGTTGATTAACCAACTTATTTGGAAGCAAATGTGTAACAATGCAGAATCACATATTGACAAACAGCTACTATTTCAATTACGTTTATTTGAATAAACTGACTATTATCTAAATCCTCAAAATTGATTTTAATTTTTTCGTTCATCAAATATTTTTTAAAATTATTTAATTGCAAGTTATACAACTGTTTATAACACTAACACACTATTATACTTACAAGGAATATTTTCAAGTAGCCGTTAAACAAGAATATACGAGCGATTCTGCATAGTTGAATTAATTTCTGAAAGAAAATATTGGAATACGAAGTGTGGATTGTCTTAAGGCAAGCTTACCATTCTAGTCGATCTTAAGCTGTTCCAAAACATTTATCCACACGTGTATCGAAACAATTTTATTTCTTAAACGTAATATTTTATAAGAAATGAAATTTGGCTTTTGAGTACAGGCCAGAGTTAAATTTACAACTACAACAGGTGATAAAAGGTTTTACAAATGACTGACATAAAAAGAATATAATATTATGTATATATAATATATATATTTGATATATAATCTGGAAATAATATATAGACTATCGGTTATATTATTTGTGGTTACATTGTATAAACCTTTGATATTACATTATATTACAATTGGTATGTATGTGTGCGCATTGATTTGACATTCCTGAATATATAATCCATAATCAACTTATCGAAATAGTATCGATAAAATGGATGATAATTAAGGAAAATATATTTCTTCAATTTCTGAATTTTTTGCGCCTTTAAGATGATCATATCTTCCTCAATATAGTACAATAAGCGCGAACACAATGTGGAATTGAAATATTACTAATTATTAACTATTATAATATAAATAAATGTATAAAACTCTCTTCTTTCTTCTTCCGTCGTGTCATCGGAAATTTCATGAAATTTTCCGCTGCTGTAATCAGGAATGCCAATAAATGAGGATGGCGATAAGTGCATATCGTTTATGGTACTGTAGCATACCTCGACACGTGAGGTACATTTATAAGAGCATATTTACGTCATCTTGAGCACGTTGTTAAAATTAATAAGACGGAATAAAAAAATACACATTGCCATTACTCAGAAACTAGTTATCGATGAGCTTCATAGTAAGTAACAGCTTAATAACTTTATGATTTCATAAATCTGTAGATATTTCGAAGCGTATCAAAAGATAGATTCACAGACGGATTCACTTGAAAGTTAAATGTTAAAATTCGATACCTCATCCTTCAGGATAAGAGAATCTATGTTTATATAATGCGTTTACAAGTTTGTAGCTGGGCATACGTGTTAAGCGTAATGTGGCGATCTACCGCTAATTGCATGCGGTTTTCTATTTTCCTCATTACATCATTAAACTATAATTGCTCAAAAATGTAATGTACTCTAGTGCTACAGTACGCTTGTGACGATATTACCGACTTATTAATCTAACTAAATATGCCACGACAATGTGTTACATGTTTTTTGCAATTGTAACACAAATTTGCAAGTGAATCAATGATAGACTTGCTTTTTCCTGGCGTTTAAGAAAAATTTATAGATTAATGGACATGTCTTGGTCAAAAGATGTGAGATTCGTATCCGTCGAGGAAGCAGGAGTAACCGTTGCTGCTGTCGCACTGGTGGGCGACTGCAGAGGGGTAGAAGTTGTAGGTAGATGCGACGTAGGACTCTCTAAAGTTGAATTCCAATGACTTCTCTCAGTGCCATCACCTCCATCATCCGACACAATTGAAATATCGGCGATAATGCCACTTTCTGTTGTAAGAATATTAATATCGTAATGATGTCAAATTTCTTTAAAAGATCACTGATACTATAAAGCATAATACTCACCAACGCTGCACTGGCTGTTCAATGTAGTACTACGATGATGTGGTCGTGGACTTGTGTCTAATCCAAGATTAAGCGTTGTGGGAGGACCGCTGCTTCCACCGCTGCTCGAGGACGAACTAACGGAAATTACGCTATGCGGTCTTCTGCTGCAGCGGCTGGAATCCTCCGTCATTGACACCGCTATAGAGTTTCTAAATCTGGGTGCTATAGAGAAAATTTATATTTTCATCTCAATATTCGAGATTAACATTATAAACAAATTAATTATTCTTAAAAATTCATCAACTGTACTTACTCTTAGAGAGTTGAGCCACACTGATAGAGCGATCGTTAATCTGATCCGCACTAGGCCTTATATCTAAACACGGTTTATTCCCAATGCCCATGCTCGACATCTCCGCCAGGCGCACTTCTAGAAAGTCAAACATTATCGATAGTAATTCGTGTTTTCGATAAATAAATACTTTTAAATAAATAAAGCGAAAGTGACAAATCACCTCTGTTTCGAAGCGCCTGCTTCCACAGGAGGTTGCTAAGTTCTTCAGTCCAGGCTTTCTTGATATCTTCACTCGCGCATTGCAATGTATATGTATCGCCTGGTTTTCTCTTGCGAAACCAGATCTCGAATTTTGTAGGCGAGTCTGCGATAACAGCAGTCAAGCCGATATCTGTCGTTTTAATGCTATGTTTATAGATATAAATATCAAGGTTCTGAAAAAAGGCATATATATAAATAACGATATAAAATAGAAACAAGAAGAAACATTAAAACATACATAACATGTGCGGATCAACTACAGAAAATCTTACCTTTCTATCAGGGAATCTTCTTGCCTTACTGAAAAGTATAAGATCTTCAAACAGGAAGACTTGACGTAAACATTTCTTGCCTTTTCCTTGCCAGACCAAAAACTCGTTTTGCCGTAATAGCCTGCCTTGTTCTTTTACATTTACCTACAAAATAATGTTACATCTTTTATGTTATAGAATATGTATTTGTATATAATTCCATAATTATTACTGATATGTATAATCTCTACTTTTATTGAAATAAACGTTATTAATTTTTTTATTATATCATAAGCATAACACACATTAGAACGAAACTTACATCACAATCGCGAAGCGAATCCATCGCCAAAAGATCATTACCATGTCGAAGTTGAAATCGCACCATCTGCTCGGCAGCCCTCAAATCAGCTTCGCCTTCTACCATCGGTTTCATACTATCTTCCTTTTCATCTTTCTCCTCTTTACCAGACAACTGTTCGGATAAATCCGTGCCGGCTTTGACCAGCTGCTGAAGTAGCAAAGCATATTTTCCCATTCGCTGAACCGGCTTTAGCAAATAACTAGCTAAGTCCATTTTATCCCCCAACTCTAATTGTTTCTGTTTGAAGAAGTTCGTGCCGTATTCCGCCATCAACGAATCCGAATTTGGTTTATTCTTATTGTACAAGGCGTAAAGATAAAATTTCTTCTCCTGTAAGAAATTATTTTCACGGGACAACTTATTTCTTTTATGTCTTGAATAAATTATCAAGAACTCTGATTTAATTATACTTACATGTCGGAGGAAGCATTGTCCCACTAGCATAGGCGATTGTTCGCACTGTTCCAATTCGCGTAGAAAGTGTTGACTATGAAATTCATATATCTTCTCAACATTTCCGAAAATGACGTTTCTCTGTCCTCTGAGAGCCTGCGGAATGTCTTCCCGCACGAGTTCCGGGATATAATTCTAAGAAAGTTTACACATATTACACTCAGCGATAAATATAATAAAATTATAGAGAATAAACTTTAATGTATACGTAATAATTACCTCTATTATGTACTCGAGGGACTTTACGTAGTCTCGTTCAGTCTGTATCATCTCCCTCATTATGAGCAGTATTGTTCTGCAAGGTGAAATTCTTCGTTAACGACATTACGATCGGTATAACAATCGGTACGATGTCATAACGGAAATTACGGGTGAAACAATGGGTCGCTATTAAAATAACCATGACATAGCAATAAAATGTCACGCCTAGAACATTAATGACTTCATCGTTCTATTTACAATATAAAATATTGCTTGATTTTTTTATGATTTTGATCAATTTTTTACTCTCTTAAAAATTTTCGATTTACGATTCGACCTTTCGAGAACTGACAAAAAAATGGATATTAAAAATGTACAAGCGTGTCGTCGTACTTTTTTGCCTTCATTCCTGGCGCGATGCTAGCTGATCTATGAAGATGCGAATTCACTGGCGGTTTAACCAGCCTTCGTGGTGCTGGACTTCGTGGAGGTGTACGCGGGGGTGAGCAGTCCAGAAGTTGCTCGGCACTCTCTCGAAGTTCAGCAATATTATCCAAGACCGGTCGACCACCGCTACCAGCTGATCCGACACTTTCCATCGGACAAGCATAAGATGCACTGCTGTCACTATCATCCCAGGACGTTCCTGTCGAACGTGTGTAATCCCAATTTGTGGATATTGTTCTTACGATAAGATCATAAAAAAGAGAAGAAGAAGAAGAAGAAGAAGAAGAAGAAGAAAGCTTACTTTTGGCCAAGGTATCATCCCAGGAAGTCGATTCGGAAGCAGCGAAGGATCTTCTTCTTCCGGGACTTCCCGGAGCGGACGTGGTCCTGGCGATTTCGAGGGCTTCCGCGCACTTGTTTCGAGCGATACGACATTGTTCCAGAAGGACTTCGTTACCGAGCTTCTCCGCTAAGGTCATCATCTCGGTAAAATGTTCGGGCGGTAGAGGCGGCCTCGCCATCAAGAATTGCTGGGATCTTCTCTCGCTCGCCAGGCGAGCCTCCTGCGCCCACTCGTAGGCGCGATCCTGCAGGAGACAACATCTCGACGTGTCCTCCAGATATTCCCGTCTGTCCTCCAAGCGGGAGCCGAATCCTCGCAAATGCTGCTTCAAGGATCTCGCGAGCTCACGAAGTCCGCTCGCGCTCGCCGCCTCGGCAAGGTCGCTTCCCTTATCCAGGTGTATCTGTAACACAAAGAGGAACACAAATCAAAATGACAAATACATTCCGTGCAAGCGTTCCGATTGTAATCCGAGCGCGAAATATTAAATCGGCGAGATCCGATGCGTCGTCGTCGTATTTTGCGCCGCGTGTTGCTCATTAGCTCTGGAGAGAATTCCATTTGGAACTTCATCTAGAATTTCATTTAGAACTTCGCGATGAATGCGAGACCGAATGAACGGAAGTCAGACGAATATTTCATCTACCAACTCATAACGAAGGGCATGATAAAGGACAAGATTCTCCCGTCTCCCGATGAAACGATATCCCGGCCCCGCTTGGCATCGTTGCAGTTGCAGATCTCCCGCGGTGCCTGGCGGACCCGTCCCTAATGGAGGGGCCATAAATCGACATATGGGGGTAAATAATGTCGCGATAAGCCATGGGGTCCGGTACAGCCGCCACCGTACAACACCGTCAACTCGCTTCGGATGAATAACACACGCGTTTACACAGAAAATCCCGCTTGTCCCGCCGGCGTATCGCATCCCGTACCCGCGATGATACACGTACTCTCGCATTCGTGCGAAGCGTGAAATCCACTTAGATACGGCTCGGCTGCATCCTGGAGCACGGACTCGGATCTTCGATCGAGTGTCCGTGACGAAAGACGCTCTCGTATCTCGTCCCACGATCGCTCGAGATTGCAATATGCAATCGGGAATATCGCCGTCGCGGATAAGAGGAATCGTACGCGTTCCACGTTCCACGGTTACGCGCAATATCGACGACGATATAACGCGCCCGTGATAAGTTGACCGCAACTCAAAGTTTCTTCAGGCGGTTTACTTATTAGGTATACATAATAACGCATTAATATGCGATCGAAGACGCGCGGGACGGAGATTGCGGACGTTCGGGGCACGCTCGGGGAGACTTCTGTCAGAAGGAAGAAAGCATTTTGCACGTAACGTCAGTCGGCACATGATACGCGTCACGTTGCAACCCCGATAAAATATCACGTCTCCCGCAGCGCCGTGAGACACTTTAATATCGTAAGTAGAAAGTGTGCGGCACGTAAGCGCTTTAGATGCGTTGCCATACTGATGTCGTGAGCAAAGAGAAGAAACGCACGGGGTTCGAATATGGATGACCTGGAGATAGAGTCGCATGAGCCATTAAAAGTTTTATTACGTTTTACTACCGTATTTACTGCACTCTATTACGCAACGCTTCTCACTACAAATAGCAAACTGCAAATGTGATTGAAACAAATCACTTTGTTAGAATTTCTAAATGTTTCATTTAACAATGATATTCATATATTAATAAGATTCATTAATTTAAGATTTAGCTAAAAAAATTAAAATGTTTCTTATTTCGTTAATTTCTCAAGAAATTCTTTCGTGTTTTTGGCATAAAGAAAATTTGCTCATTAAGGCTAGATTTACTGCGACGAATACACATAATTAATCTTCAAAAATAATCATATATTAGTTTCTTAAAGAATCCGACATTACTTGTTAATTCGGCGGTAAATTTTGTATTATATGTAATATAATACATCTCATAAATTTACACATCAAATTGCGTCCTTGGGTATATAATTACGTGATACGACTGTGTGCCTTTTTTACGATCGATCATTGAACACACGCAACACGCGCTACGTGAAATGATCTTCGTTCACCCTGATGGCGTTCGCTCACGTACGCATGCACGTGGCTGACTCCCCTAAGAATCTCGAATTATCGGAAGCATTTTCTCTCCGCCTCATATTGATGCATGAGACTCGTGAGAGAATTATGCGCACGTGCAACATTTTTCACGCTGGTAGCACTCTTAAATACTGAATAGCACGCTAGCATTACATACATAATCTCGCGTCAGTTCGCTTAGAATGACAGATATCATTCAGTTAATTTATCGCATTACCTTACCTTAGAGAAATGTATTTTAGCTTTCAAAGTGTTGTGCATAACGTGATGTAACTCGTTTTCTTATTTTCATTTGTAATGCAAACACATGAATTTCTCTAACATCATTTATATTACATAATTTCCATTATTCATATTATTAAGACCTTTTCAATTTCATTATATTATTTTTTGTGTGATATACTATTTACATATTTGTTATTTTTTATTTATTATTTATATCATTGTGGTTTTTCTAATATTATTATATTATTTTTCGTGCAATAATCAGGTATAGTATATTTTATCAGGTATAGTATATTTTAAAAATCATTTTCTTGGAAAAAGTTTTTTAAGTTTTATCAAATTCATCCTTAGTACTGAAATCATCAGTACACAAATCAGTACACAATTTTCTCGAGACACGTCAATGTAATGTAATTACGAGCACCGTTGCAAACCGGATTCCGCAAAGTAATCGCCGATTAAAATCGTAAATCAACATTCACGCTCGTGTCTACGATGTCTTTTGATCTCTGTACGTTTCGCGCACTTTCCAATCAGGATATTGAATCTTCTATCGAAACAGATCGATTTGCGCTCGGTCCATCTTCATGATTATAAACGGTTTGTAGAGCACGTGAAATATTGCTTCAAGGGTCGTGTATATCTCTCCCTCTTTTTTCTCTTTCTCCTCGAATCGTTTAATCAGAGGGACCGTCTCGATGTAGGATATAATCCTTTCCCAGTAGGCGTGCGACCCATTCACGTATTGTAGATGCGCGTGCATAGGGGTGGTTATTAAATTTCATGTACCCAACAGCCATTATCTCGCGATATTTTAAAAGTCCACATATACATATATCGTATTTCCTATTTCCGTTTTCCAAGTAGTTTTCTTTGCGTAGCTCATTAATTGTTTACCGATACGAGAAAATCAACCCGCATTTTTATGAAAGTCTGCCAACGACTTGTTAATTTATTGTTGCGCCCTCATTATGACGCGCACATCTAGACCAGCGCAAATCCTAAATCATCGTAAAAATAATTGTTTCGCTGTACTTACATTTAAAGTATCACTGAGTAAATAGTACCGTGAAATAGTAGAAACATGTATACATATATATTATATATATTATAAAAACAAGTCTTCTGACATGGTTATTTAAACTGTATAATTTTTCACGTAATTGCATATTGGATGTAACTAAATGATCAAGCGTGATAAATTACGATAATTTCGTTTAAATGACATGAATCTCCGTATTACGAATGACAAAAAAAACGGACAATTTAAAATTATGAACATCCAATTTGATATGCATCGAGATCATCGGTTATTAAATGTAAGTTATGCTCGAAATTTTATTTTACATATCCGCAGTAATTATTGTAATGTGAAATTAGTAGATACGAATAACGCAGCTAGTGCTACGTTATTCTCGTGATTATTACGGCGGAATGTAGAAAGGCGTCTCTCGGAGCCAGATAATTGTTGGAGCGTGAAACTGAATTAGCTAAAACGTGACCAACCTCTCGCGAATATGTGGTATTCGTGCCTTGCTTGCGAACGGCCGCGCGTCCATTAATTGACACGTATCGTTGATTATCATAATAGATTGTCAATTAATATCAAGGAAGTTCGTAAGTACACGGACAAAGACCCTTGGCAATGCTGAACATACCGGCACCGATTATACTTTCTAATTACGGCAGCGCACTATCTACGTATCCATGTCCGCCAAATCCTACTCTACAAAACAAAAGTTACTCTCAGTGTCTGGAAGGATTCGACATATCACTTCGAGATAAGAGACTCATGAAAGTGCTTAATTAACAACGCCTCTCCGATCAGGATATCCGCAATCTTTCGCAAGCGCGAAGATCGCGATTTGTGTCTTCACGATCGACGACTGGAAATAATTATACTATTAATGTGCGCGATTTTCTACTATCGTCTGCGATTGTGTATTTCGGCGTAACGCGAACGCGAATAGATGCAGAGAGATATGCAAAAAAGAAAAGAAATGATGGAAGAAAACGGGAGCAGAGGCCGCGGAGAGCGGCAAAAATGCAAGTCAAGCGCTTAGTATCCCGCAGCGTAATTAATTATAGATGAGCATTATGGACGCAGCTATATGAGTACAATGACTCACATTTTGTTTGATCACGATAGTCTTATGAGGTCCGATATAATCGGCCATATGTGTCGGGTTTTGTGCGGCGATGGTATGCTAACAAGTTGAATTTCACCTTGTGATTCAAGCGCGCCGTGAGTTATTTGTTCCTGCTGCAAACTCGACCTGTTTGCAATCGACCAGTTACAAATGTTTGGCCAACAGTATGATCACTTACACGCGCGTATGACAAATATGTATATTAATAATTTCGAGCGTATTTAAATTTCGAAATCAAATTTAATTAAACGATTTATCCGAGGGGAAGTTAGTAAAGGCATCCTTTAAATGCTTGAAACGTTTGATTGAACAATATAATGTAGCTTGCAAAATGCATAACTGCACGAGTTAGAGCAATTTCTTTTGATAACATATGCGATGTTCCATTTGCGACGCCGGCGTGCCATCAGCAAATCGACTGCGTCGATTTAAATTGATCTCTCCTTCTGCCATCCACTGTTAGATTCTATTAATACTATGCAGTAAGAAATAAAAATGACGTAAGACACGTGGTTGCGATATTATTCAATTGTTATCGTACATTGCGATGGACTTCCAAAGCGATTCTTTATCTTCCTCCTCTATTAGTCTTTACGTGCTCCATTAAACAACGATAATTAACCGTTAAGGTAATCATACGTTATCATTAGCTATGGACGGGCTTTTATGTCAAGCATATTTCTCGACTCGTAGTTTATACTGGTTGTTCAACCGGTACTTACAACATTTTCCTGAGTGTTTAACGAACGACAAGACGATGCCATTAGAAAACACGGACATTAACTGACGATCAGTCAACTGTCGAACGGTTTTCCCAGTTTAACCGGCTCTTTTCAAGATCGTAAATAATTGGTGGGAAACTTTTCCGTTGATGCGGTTAAACAGATCATCGTACACTGATTGCTCATCGTTACAACAGGTTGCTGACAACACGGAATGTCATACAAAAAAAAACGAACAACTCATCAAATCTGACGTTTTTAGCAAAACAACATAGTAAGCGATAATAATACCTTTGTTCGCATATTCGCGATAGAATTTTTAAGTGTTGCATATGACATATAAAAGAGACGCTCCAAATTCCATAATATAATTATAGAAAAAAAAGAAAAAAATAATTTAATGATGTAGAAAACGTAATTTATTATGAAATAAACACTATTATAAAAGCTTTCGATTATAGATACAAATATAGATGCAGTACATGTTGCAAAAAAATAAAGACGATTTTATTGAAGAATCATGTTCTTGCAAATATGCGAAACTCTTCTTCGATCCTCAGAATGAGAAACCGTAGATTCCCGAAATCATTGTAATAATTTTGTAAATTACAGGTGTAACTCGTTCATATGCGCACGTCATTGAATATTTATGACTGAAACTTTCATTGCGATAAATCACGAGGTTCTTCATGATGGAAAATGTATGCCTAGAACTCGAAATGCATTTTCGAAAGTTATGCTTCCGGCTTCCTTTCCCGCGCGATTCAATTCCGGATGCAAATTTCGGATGGTGACGATGCAACAACTTCTCATTTTCAACAAGGATAGCCAGATAGATTTCGTTCTTTGTATTCAAGGATGGCTCCAACGCCAGTTCCAGCGGCAACAAATCACCCGTCACGATACTTTCTCCTACTGCAATCCTACTTGCATGCTACATAAAAGGTAGAGTTACGCGGGACGTTATGGCGCACATGCGGTCTTGAGATGCATCATCTTATTCGCGAGGATCCATGGACACTGCGCTTTGTCCCATTTGACTCGATTTATGATCGGCGGCAGATAAGTTAAATAAACGGACCTGAGGAGAATGGAGTCAAAAGATCATTGAATATTCATGAAGTGACAAGAAGACTAGTGATAGTATATAAAGATTTAATTGCATCTCTGACATGCTAATTAATTCGCCAATGCGATTATTTTCACGACCGCAGATATATTCGCCTGACTAAAAGATCAGACGGGACTTTGCGTTAAAATTATTGTAATAAATGCTTGTGCTATAGCGAAACCTTACTTATCTTTCTAAAAAAAAAAAAAATAAAAAAATAGCAAAAATCGTGATCGCAAACAGAATAATCACAGAGGCAATGTTCGTTGACCTTCCATTGAGACATTAAATTTATCTCCCCTCCATTTACGTTGCAATTAATGACGCATAACATTAAAAATCTCTCAATTGTATAAGGAAAATTATCATAGAAAATACATCGAGGAGAGGAAAGTTAATATACACAGAGGTACTTTTCCATTGATAAAAAACAAAGTAATCACAGGTAAACATACGTATTAATTTACAACAATTTGTGGGTAAAAATGATTAATAAAGTAATATTAATTAATTAGAAAAACAAATATACGTAACGATTTGGTATACAAAGTATTTCACATAATAGCAGATCATTATTTCGCTGTCGATTGCATGACGTATATATTTATGCAATAAAATATAATAACACGGCATATCTAAGTCTGACATTTAAAGACAGAGAAAGTACATCATTGCATACAATCTCGTCATTTTATAATAGCTTATAATGCACCCGTGTAAGTTTCCTCGTTAGAAATATTATACAATATAAAAGCCATTCTTTCGTTGACAACATTTTTTCTTATAATATTTAATATTTATAATATTTTCTTATAATATTTAATTACTTAATTGCATGAAATACAAAGACATGAAAAACTGTCTTTGTCAATCAAAAAGCATCAGGATATAAAAAGTGGCAATTATATGTGATATAACCGCATAAGCTGTTGCGATACGATAATATTTATCGAAGGCGTGCTTCATTCACGTCATACACACGAAGAGACACGTGCATCGTTTCTTTGTGAATCGCTTTGTATACGCAATGGCGCGCTTAAGTACGCCATTCGCCTCGGTCGGAGGGTTTCGACACCAATCGCGTTATTCGCAAAGTTCAAGAGTACTTTTATTACTTTCCCTCCCGCGCCCGATCACTTTCACTTCTCCTCTTCCTGCCTTTTCGAGCGCGCGCCGCGCGATTAGCCGCAGAAATGCAGGTATTCGCGATGAAAACTGGTACCGGCCGCATGTGAAATCGCTGTAACCACGAAGCCACTGGCCCAAGTGTCCCGAGACGTTGCATTCCGCGGCAGTAAAGGTCGTACCTCTCTCGACTAAGTCTCATCTGCGTTCGTCGCCACGCGAGCTCTCTCTCTCTCTCTATTTCCATCTCTCCCGTCGACGTGGATCGCGCTTGCCTTAATCGTCGCGAGATTTTACCTCCTGCACCCGACGGATCTTTTACGACGGAGGATATTTTAATGAAGTCGTGGCTTCATCACGGAAAATATCGTACGGAGAAGAGGGATCACGCGGTCCTTTTCAACCGACGCAGAAAACGCGAAACCTGCGTTCATCATAAAACGCAGTCGTTAGGTTGAGGGGGGTCATGTAAATGGTCTCTCATATTTTATTCGTGGCGCCTCGTCAAGAGGCGAGTAGTCGCGTAAGTTATAATTTCAATCGCAAACATTAATTCGCTGCGTTTTCATAAAGTTGTTTATGACGTGGAATTACCGCGTCGGTAATGCTCGTAGTTAAAGCCAGAAACATCGTGTAATTATTAAAAAAACTCTCTCGGTGGGAAAATCGTCAATTTCTTGTGAGCTAGAAAAATAAAATTCAGGAAATGGATGAAACGAATTTATAATTCTTTTAGTTTCAATCGCTCGTATTAATTACATGCAAAATTACATTTATTAGATAAACTTATTAAAGTCCATTAAAGACACAGTTTCCCACTCGTAATCCACATCTCTGAATACGTTTTATGGCATTATATTCCGTTCTCGGAAATCATTCATTTCGCTGGAGTTCCTGAAGGTTATTTTGATCAACAGGAAGATACGCATGGAGAAACTATAAAGTGTGAGAAAAGATCGAACCGAATCAGATCGAGGTCGATAAGCTCTGAGCATGATCGATTGATCCGATCTATACTTCATTTCATGTGCTTCTCAATTTTCAGCCACGATTTTTATTGGTCATTTTATTGAACAGCCGTGATCCTTATTGCCACATAGATGCATGTGCGCGCGAGAAATATGCACGTGAATCATTTGTGAGAAGGTCGAATTCCAAGATCTCTTTGGTGATTTTGCTCGAAATGATCTTATTACAGATCTTGTTGTATACGACGTAGTTCGCGCACGTAACTGAGTAATGTGATCTGGAAATGGATTTCGTGAAACGTAATCGCGTCCTTTGATACATGTGAGCCATATTATATGAATCACATTAGATAATTTGATATTGTATATTCATGATAACGAGAAAATTTCTAGACCAAAACAGACATTTAATATTTTATATTTATTATGAAAATCTCAATATATTAAATGATAATAATCAAAATTTTTAAAGCACATTAAAGATAAATGACGTTTTACATGAATGTGACTGCAATGAATATACAGTTTCAATTTTTATAAATTAAAAATATTTTGCAAATCGCAAACAATGGTTAAACTTTTATTAAGTCGTTTAGTGTTCACGGTTATCTTTTGTAACAAAATCTTACCACAGGCTGAGACGGGAGGATATCAATGAGGATCGTGAGAAGTCTAGCGCTGCAACCACACTCGCGGTCACATTTTTTTGTCGGAGATAACCACGTGGAGGAAAGAGTGATTTTACGAGAGCACGATCTCGCGTTGAAACGTATATAAAGAGTGATTTATGATCGGTAGAAGCGGTCGGAACGCAGGAAGAAGATGAGGACGCACCCTCAGTGGTTACTCGATTCTCGATCCTTGAGCTGCGACGCGTTATTTATGCGCTACGCACACGGGGTGTTGTTTTTCAGTCATACACCTTTACGGACTTCCTACGTGCACTCTGAAGCGAAGGAACCGCAAAACAACATACGAATGTTTGACTTTTGTGGTCGATTTACGTGGCATCACGTCATAAAAAGAGCTTCAATATAACAGAGATGTATTACAATGCATAGAAATCCATATCAGTTATTTCGTAAAATTCTATTGTTATATTTTTTTTTTAAACACGATGTACACTAAAAAATATAGTAAAAAATATAGTAAAAGAGAGAATAAAAAATCGTAGAATAAAAGATAAAAAAGAATGATATTTCAAATACTACTAGTGCGATCTCAATTTTTCTTCTTTTTCAAAGAAAAAGAAGAAAAATTTTAAAACATGTGATAGTTAAACAACTTGGATTTATTTTATTGAGATATAACATTTAAAAAAAAACTAAAAACATGTCGAAAAATATGCAGTATATATGATTCAGAAAATGAAATATTTGATATAGATGAAAAACAATAAATATTTGCAAATATTAATATAAATAACTTTATAAAATTATTATAATTGAAATATTTTTTATACTTTAATACTTCGTATTTTCAATTTCAATTTTGATTTAAAAGTAAATAACACTTTTAGTTTGAAGTAGATCATTGTCTGCTCAGTTTGAGTAAATTTTTATTAAGTATATACTCGAGATAACCGCAACAAATACTAATCTAACGGTCCGGAAAATGTTCGGCATTCATGACGAAACAAATATTACCACAAAGCGTGTTAGCACAATAGAACATAAAACACTCTTGCATCTGTCGTTCTTATTGCCTGGGGAGTAATGTCAACTTGTCGAAAACTTTGCCGATATGGCAAGGTCCGCATTTAGCACGAAAGTTTACAGCTGTCAGATGATTCTTGTGTGGAATAAAAAGCGAGAATTGCTGTTGCAATCGATGGGTCATATGCTCACATAACAATATTAAAAGAAGATTGAAAGAAGGGTGACCATAGTCTCTATAAACCGCCTCTTAGATTATTACAGTATCCTAAAACTTACGTTATATTTTTATTGTGCATTAATTTCAATATATTTTACTTATAATCAACCAATTATTTATAGTATACAAAAAATATTCATACGTTTTTTTCATATGTTGTATATCGACATAGTTATATTTTTTAAAAATTAATGAAAATTATATTATGCTATTACATTAGCTTTTATTTTATGAATTCCGTTTATTTATTTTTGGTTATTTTATATTACGAGGAGTATAATTACATTTAATAAAAATATTAAAATGTGTAAAGGTTTGCATGTTTGCTTTGAAGAGAATCATCGATCTCAATGTAACATTGAGAGAAAGCAGCGTCGAATAACTATTCAACCAAATATAATTCGAGTAATCATGAAAGCATATGCGGAACTGTGCATTATAATTATTGTTTTGTAGTTCGCCATAAGTATCCTCCCTCTTCCGATGTTTAATTCAACGTTACCTGCTCCAGTTAAAGAGTAAAAGCATAAAACATGTATTGGTATAACAACTTCTGTACCGTCAGAAAAATATAATACGAAAATCTCTTTGTAGTACGCTCAAGTTTCATCGATCACGAATTGTGATCACACCTGGTAACGATTCGAAATCATTATGCTACACAAAAATAAATGGCCTAAATGCATAAAAATATACGTTTTTTTTCTTTCTTTTCAAAATAAAATATAAACATATTATATTATTACGTGCAAATTATTTTATATTGATTTTTATTATATTTAGTTCTTCATAACTATTTAAAAATTTGTATATTTGTGTATTGTAATAAATATTTAATATTGAACTACAGTATCATTATATTCATATTGTAGTAACAAAAAAAATAGAGATGAATATGCTATTTCTTGAAAAAAATCTGAGGAATTTCTGCTGCGTATCGCTCGTAAAAAAAACACCAAAAAAATAGACACATGCTTTCAAGAATTTGTGATCTAACAATTAGGCTAAGAATATCATTAATCGAATTGGAATTTGTAAAATGTTCGACTCTGCGCAAAGCATAGGTAGATAAATAAACGCCACGCGTCAACAACTATATTTTGTTCGATCTAAATTATGCAACAGTAAATTTTTCTTTACACTTGTTTCTTTGAATATAAAAAATGAACATGTCCTTTATCATAAATCCGCCGAGGTTTTCTTGCGCTTATTTAATTCTGACCTGACAATACGATTATATCAGCCTTTGAGATTTGTCGACGCAAGCGGATAGAAATATCGTGTTTTGTATCTAAAAAAAAAAAAGCGCTGCAACCGAGCCTGTGATTAATGATGCAATATAGGAATGCGAGGCAACACCATAACGATCATTGCAAGACTCTCGATACGACATTTATCCCATAAATCAGTCATTAGTCAAACTGACAAAATCATAGCTAAAAGAATTATGTTAATTTTGCAAGATAATATACTTATTTCCATTTTTAGTGTTCCTTATTTCTTTTCCTTCGACAAAGACTTCCTACAAGCCACAAGACGACGACTCTCGGCATTCGTTTTGGTTGCACGTGACTTGCACATCCTATGCATCGCTCAGTTATTCTTAGACCGTAAAACGTTTATTTTTCTCGGCTTAAAAGGTTTCAAACTATGGGGTCTTACGCATACGTGCGCTCTAATAACTCGACGATGTTACGCACATCGTCATGTGATGCATATATACAAGCTATAAATTGTTCAACCGAGGTTCTTTCATATAGTAGTAATGAAATTCGTGGGATTATTCGCGGGATCTTTCTTATATAATTCCATACGGCGATGATTAATAGTCGATCGTTATGCGGACTTCTAAGTGAACGATTATTGACATTTTAATATACTAACAATGTGCAGTAATTATTGCCAAGACGTATAATCTACCTCATCTTTTCTAGGAACACAAAGATCTCATAGATATGACGAACCAAATTTTCTAGGAAGTGATTGTCTCATATCGAGATATAAAAATAATGTTGAATTATTAATAAGTTAATAATTCAGAAAGAATTTTTCTATTTAAAAGATTTTAATAAATTAAATCTTATTAAAAACTAAATAATAGAAAATTATAATTAGAAAATTTTTATTACAAAATTGTATTTTTTAATTTTAAGTAAATTTTATTTAAAATTTTATTTATTTAAAAAATAAAGTTATGAGATTTACATGTCAAAATAATTATAATATTGAAATTTTGATGACTTCCAACTTTAAGAAGTTTGCGCCAATACATTTTCGATCCGATAATCTCTCTCGAGATCCGAACTTCTTTAAAAAAACAACGATATCTTGATCCACAGATTGAGTATCTTAACTGAAGATTCTATCTGACTATGGCATATAAGACGACGTTGTGATTGAATATTTATACGTTATTACGCGTCAGTAAATACATATGTTAGATCCGATGATAAGAGTTATATCGGAAATGATGAATTTCCATGTGCGAACATCCTATCAACAGATTGGATCGCTCCAATGCCATGATTAAATAATTCACAGAAACAATGATTAATTTCTTTCGCGGGTCGCGAAAAATATACGAAATATTCGTGTCATTTAAATAAATAAGTATTCGTCCACAATATTATTTAAAATTCACAAATGTAATTAATAAATAATATCGCGATGAATTTCGATTGTATAATATTCAATTTTATTTAAACTATATTTCAAAATTTTAATAAAATATTTTTATGTATGTATATATATATATATATATATATATACTACAAATTAAAATAATTTGAAAATTATTATTGAAAAAAAAGAGAAAGAATTTTAATATTTGTATAAAGTTTTAAAACTTTGAAAGACATTCTCTATATATGCCACTTGAATTATAGATCAAAGGATGCGAGCAAATCACGATTAGCATAAGTTACGATTAACGTAACTGTCTGTGGTTGTTTGACCAATTTGATCGAATGTAAATCGGTCTATTCAATCGCGAGTATCAAAGTAGCTGCTCACACGATGTTGCTGAGGGCGCAAGGCGAGAGTATTGACGTTTACATAAACATCTCTGATGTAATTGATCACGAATGCAGTGACTCGGGCGGACCGGTGCGCGGACTGCTGATTGCATTACGGTGCGATCTATCTGCCGGCGGTTCGCGGAGGAAAAAAAGAATGCGAAAGAATAGCGCACGAGCGTGGGATACAATCAACTCGCCCCGACTTAATTGTCTATCTCGCGAAGCAGCCTGTAATCCACCTCTGATGGAGCTCAATTTAACGAGTTCCATCAGGTAAAAAAGGTCCTGCCGCAATGACCGCGCCCATGGAATTCCCAGCCTCGGATAGATAATGCTCTCTAGGTCCGAGTGTCCTGTGTCCGGTGGGTGGACGATTATCCTGTGTATCGAAATCAAAAGCATCCACACCGAGTGTACACAGAGTTCAAGTATACCGATTACCTCGCATCCATCAGACGACGGCTCTAAATTTGCGCCTTCGGTAAAGCGAATTAAGAGGCAAGGGAGAGATGAGGGAGATTCGAATTTTACATTAAAAGTCGTTCCGCTTCCACTCACTTCCAGCTCAATCTACCTCCTGATCGTAAAGAGGAAGCAGTTACTCTTATATCCAATTACGCTTTCTCTGAAGCGTGAGTCTTTAGCCTTAATGCAATTTACTTCGTCATCGTATTCATCTGTATCTCTAATCTTTTCGAATAGACATTGAAATACTTTTTCTCTTCTCGCTGCTCTCTAAAAGATTAGAAGGATCTACTTACAGTCTGGATTGCCTGTGTCGGTTGATGAACTTCCACCGAAGTGCCAAATTACCCGTGACATGCCAAATAGTGCGTATCATCGTAAACACACGTGGATGCCGATTTCGAAAGGGAAAGGGACTCATCGCGTGTCACATTATTACTCTCCTGCCTAGCAGAGAGTATATATTTTTTTCCACCAGCAGTGGCGTGGCTCTTAACGGTATATTCGAAAACGAATCACTCCGGGAGGCCTTCGCATACCGATATTGGGGCCTTAGCTCCGGGTCCGTCGCTATGCCCAGCTCATATGCCGTTCATGCGACACGAATAATAGCTAACGGCGAAATGTATTGCGAACACGCCGGTCTGACTATCACGCTTTGTCACGCAAATAAGTATAGACTCGCACGCTAATACGCGTCGTGTACTCGCAGTAGGTACATTTATTACGGTATGCAGCCGCTGCGAAAACGCATCGTACGAAATGAGAGATACCTCGCACGTAGGAAAATAGAATGATTGATGACCGAGAATCATTTGTACTGTCCACATAGCGCATCCTGGTTTGCACAAGAGAAAATACATTTTTTTATTGTGCTAAATACCAGGATATTACGGGAGAAATAGTTAAAATTATCATAGTCAGGAAGATACTCACCATCAATGAATTGTATCACTTCGTTTTAAGCTATTTTCATCTCGATAGTATTTAATTTTTTTTTTGCTATAATATAATATAGTTAACTTGTATAAATTATCTATGTCATAAAATTACAGTAACATCGCGTTATTTCATATAATAATTTTAATAATCTGTATTATATTTATGAAATTTTCATAAAATTATCTCATATGTTTATATTACTTATAAATAGTTCACAAAGCAACATATAACAACATATAAATAAAATAAAATAATAAACAGAAGTTTCAAATAATTTACATTACATATAGTAATAATAAATAATTACATAAATATAATTAAAAATTATGCACATTAATCTGTTATATTAATATATACAGCTTTAAAAAAAATAATTTAATCGATTAAATTAAATCTAAGATCAAAAATAACTATATTTTTTTACAAATTAATAGTCTCATATATATATATATATATATATATATATATATATATATATATACACACACACATACACACATAAATTTATGTGATATTATATCTTTATCAAATAATCTAATTAGTTTACTTGCTTGAGAATAAAGTTATATAATCGATTTTTACCTTTCAATATCTTTGAGATTTCACTCAAGATCGAAAAACCATTTAATGCTTGCTCTTTCAACTCCATTTCTGTTTTGCAGATTTCATATAAAATATTCAAGTCGAGCTAGTCTTGATCTAAATATACACCTCCGTTTCTCTGCTTATGACAGATATACTAACTTGAATAAATTCCTGTGATTTGCCGCCTTCACGCTTTTCTCTCTCCTTAGTAATACAAATCTTTTAACCATTGTCCCACATATTATAATATCGGCATCTGACATCTTGCTTGACATGTGGTTCAGTCCGTGCACGCATTAATTATCGACATGCTGCCGATAATCGGCAGGTAATAACATCGCCCACATAGCGCACGCGATTGAGAACAGCAACACGCAGGATCTCTTTTTTTCGCCAACGCTTTTGTCTCGCCTTGCTATTTCGTAGCTATCCCCGGGCGTACTTTTTTTCAAATGCAAATTAATAATCCAAATATCTGGATCTCATAAATACATAATGCCAACGACTACAAGAAGGCGTTCTCTTGCTAATTAAGCAAAGTTAAGCAAACTTGCTAGTTTCACATGAAATTTTCACTTTTTCGTAATCACATGTCTATAGCTAACACGATAGATATAAATACGAAAACAAAAATCTCCAAATACGCTAAAAAAGAAACATTACATTGTAGACCACCCAGATTGTTTCGAAAATTATTGGAAGAATAAAACAAGATATTTTACACAAATATGTACCATAGGCATCTGCGAATAATTAAGTACAGCATGGTATTATTCATAAATGTTTTCCTCAGTTTAGCGGGATGCGTTTCGCAGCGTGCATGCACACGCTATATTTATCATGACAGACGGACGAATGCGTGATAAAAGCGCCGCGGGATCGTCCCGTTAATTAGACGCAAAATCGACGGGGATTTTCTTCGGCTGTTCCATCTACGAGAATGAAAGCGAAAGGCCAAACCGTCACGGCGCGAGGAGATTGTTTCGAAGGATAACCGGCCTAGCAATACCTATATATTATGCAATTGCATCGGTAAATTGAACGTGAATTTTAATAAGACTCGTACAGTGTACTTGTTCTCTCCTGTATTCACGCAAGAAATGACCATCTATTGCACGAGTCGAATAAGCGTAATGAGAGTATTGAGGTAAATGACAGTTTGCACTATAAATGAAGTCATTATTTCCTCCGAGCGATTGTTCGGACAATTTTCTGCCATTCAAAAGATTTAAGATTTTAACGCAATATGTTCTATACATTACACGTAAAATAGAATGTTAGTTTTTTAAATATGTAAAAATATACAAGATATACAAGATGTCTACTATTTGAAAAAAATCTAAAAAATCTAGAATTTTCAGATAATTTATTTATGCTGTGAAAAATCAGAGTATTCTTAGGAGTTTCTTTTTTCGGATTTAAATCACTAGTTTAAGACATCCTGATATATTGATGAGTATATAACGAGATATTATGAACGAAAGCTGTGAAACTGCTTTCAGATTTCGGCCGAAATTAAATTACGAGGCTGTGTGCTGGCCAAGGAAAAATATTTTCCTTCAACTTCCATGCCTGGATGATGATTCGCGAAAGGGCGAATGCGTTTGCGTCGCGTTATGCTGGCGCCGTTTTGAGCTTGCGGTTAATCATAAGACGCTATCGCAGTCATAGGGCCGGTTCTCGCGCAAACATTTACCTTGAAATAGCATGGCGACGTGCACAATTAAAATTCGCGCGAACGGGTGCAATTCCGTGCGACAGCTGCGATCGTTGGTGCGCAAAAGGGAGAATGAAGACTGGGAGGAAAGCGAAAGAGAATAATGGCCGGAGCAACACAGGGAGGGCGCAACGCGGAGGAGAATGGTGACCAAGGCACAACGCTAAAAATATATAGGCGAAAGACGATGAACCCCGCAATTCCCCGACATTCACCGAATCCGCTTTTACCCTCGAAATTATTCCGCGCACCTTTGACGAGGAATTTTTGGCGCGTGTGCGAAGCGGGTAAAACAAGGGAAATTCCGTGGCCTTAGCTTCGAATAGCTGTTCTTGTACGCAAGCCCTTAAATATAGTACGGAGGTAACTCGAATGGAATCTCCAGCAGTGATGAAAAATAATTGCTCGTTATCCTCGTTTTAACTCAACACATTAATCTACAAATCCTCAGCGTTACGGAATGCGATAATACAATTGCAATCACATCGTACATCTTGATCTCAAAGCTTTTGTAAATAATAGCCGTAGAAATATAATTTGAAGTTGAAATATAATTCATACAAATTGCACGAATAATTTTAAAGAATTTTAATTAATTTATTTCAGACACACATATCCATTATCGAAGAAAAACATTTTCTTTTTTTTTCATAAACTTATAACAAATAAAAATCATTAATGTCATAAACAATCGCAAACGGAATATTAACAAATTTTTTTAAATAACCAAAAATTTTTTAATTTTATTTTAAATTTTATTGTAAAATAAACAAAAAATTATATTTCACGACTGACTACACATTACACATTTTTGCCCACTGTGAAATTTATATTAAAGTTGTCATATTTGTGTATTTGACTTCAAAAAAAAGATGGTGCGGTGCCTCTCATTAAAATTTTGAAATGTATTTTCATCTATGTTAGGTGCCCGTATTTGGATGCACTCGCCAAAAGTATTACGATCTCGAAATATGAAAAAGTTTTATCGAGATTAAAAATTTGTTTATGTGGCATGTATGTGAAGAACAGCTTAATAAACTTGAGAGCGAACATGGCATAGTAAACAGCGCACTAGTCCGGGTTCGATTCCCGGCAGAGCCAAAATTATTTATTGCTCGTTCTCTTGGAAGGCAATGGCAAACCACCGAGAGTAACTTTGCCATGAACGTCTCTCTACAAAATATTTGTCGTTCGGAACCGGCGTTAAATCGTAGGTCCTATATATATTACCTGTGTGCGCATCACAGGTATATGAGAAAGATCATCACTATGCTCAATTACAGCAATAAGACTAAGAAGGAACTTATCAATCTTACATATTGCAAGAATAATGATTACGCTTCGTTAAAAATATTATTTAATAATATTTAATATAATATTAATTATATATTGATAATATTAACATTATTTAATAATATCTAGTTATAATATTTAATAATTTTTGCCTCTGTGGTCGAAGGACCAGATGTCTATCCGGTAAGCAGGAGGTTCGATTCCTGGCTAAGGTGATATTTTTTGCAAACATAATAATTACGAATTTTCAGGACTGATTCATGGTCGGGCCCCGCCGTGACGCACACCCTCCCTTCTTATTTGGGAAACAGCAATGGGTTGATCAAGAGTAAAAGTCAAGTTGATGACACAATTAATGCAGTTACAGACGTAAGACGCAATGCAGCAAGGCGTATTTTTACTCGCAATGAAAGCAAGTCAAGTTACATTATTCAAAATTACATTTACTCGCAGTAATTTTACAATGTATTAATAGTACCAGATGAGCGACAAATCGATATTTTCGCCTGTTATTAAACTGTTACATGAATTATGCAGTTATATTTAAAGACATTGCCCCTACTACGTAAAATGTTAAATACTAATTATGAAGAAATTAACAATTCCAACATTTATCATTTCTGCGAGTTTACGAGATTAAAACTGCTACGGTGATTGATTGACAAGAATTTTCTCAGTATGAATAAAATTATTCACGATCGTATCCAACGAATTAACAAATGATATCATTTAATTGTAACAAATTTCCTGATGTCGTTATCAAGAGATTTAAAAACTCGAAATTTAAATTGATATTTAAATCAGATTCTCTTGAAAAATTATAATTATCATTGCGTAATGATTATGCATACAACATTTTTTATATATAAAGATTAGATTACGATTAAGGTAAAGGCAATTTACAAGAAATATCGCCGAGCATCCTCCTTCATTAATTTCGAATGCAATTCGCAACTCGAAAATAACATTGCCTTCGTGTATCGTATTCCATCGATTTTTCTTTCAATAACTTGTTCCACTTAAAATTCAGGATCTTTGATTTTTAAACGCATTGGAGGAAGTGGTGACCGCCATCTGTCCAGATTTTTCTCCTCTCGCAAATAAGCAGTCCGATAGCGGAAAACTTGTCGTAAGATCTTTTTACTGAACAAGAAATTATAATTCTATATAATCATTCTGAAATTTGAAATGAGATTTATAATAACTTCATAATTTTGTTCTTCTTTCTTCTTTAAGATAATAAATTTCAAAGAATTTCCACTTTAATTTTCTGAAACTCAATACAGCTGGTTATCACTGTACGCAATGATCTTGTATATGTAACGTTAATTTTTACAAAGTTAGCCAGTTGTACAATTATTGGAAACGTCACGTTTTACAGGTATTAGAAAGTTTCGCAAGTAAGTTCTGCTGTCGAAACGGGCGAACATACAAAATGACAAACACTTGAAACGCTTGACATTTACTTTCCTCCGTAATAGACCTCACACTCTCGGCTCCAATTAGACAAGTTTCAACGTACAGTTTCCCCGTAAATTTTTCGAAATCCAAAGGTAGACGTCTGCCAACACGGATTTTTTCCCCCTTCGGAAAATCAGTCCGGAAATAAACTTGTTATCGGGTGCGTGCTGATCCGGCGTACCCAAGTTTTGTTATGCTTCGTCAGACTCGCACTATTCCGTTCGATAGGCACGCTCTGGAGTTGCACGATGGATTCGCGGAAGCTAAGAGCGATTGTATAACCGTAGAAGCGAATACGCAAGCCGACCGAAGCAAACGATTCGATTACTCGAAGCTATCCTGACGTCAGCGGTACTGTCAGCTTCGTCTTTTGCTATCGGTCGTTGTTCGTGGAATCTCATAACGGTCCGATAATAAAAATGTAGGAATGACATTGCACCATGCGCGTGCACCATCGAGTAAAGCGAAAGCTGTGTTCAAATATAAGTAAATCACACAAAATAAATAAATATATATATATATATATACAAAATATTTTACATATTTTGTATCAAAAAGTTTATCTAAAATCAGATTGCTATTAGAAAATATCAAGATGTTTAAAAATATATTTCGTAACATTTTAATAAATTTTATTTGTTTCGAAATAAAAACATTCTCGATCAATAAATATTCCTGCATTAAGAAAGAATCGTTGAGTTGAAGTAACATGACACGCATATTTTTCTTAGTCTCACGTTTTTACACTTTACAAAACTTTACGTTCAACAAAATATCTGCATCGTGCAACTTTTTCGCGACTCAACACTTTAACATCGGATTATATTTCCGAACGGCCATAATAGATTATTCACGATAAGCCACAACAGAATCAGGTCTCATATTTTTCTTGATAAAGAAGTGCGTGTCTGCTAGTAGTTTTTGCAATGTTGAAAGTGCTAAATAATGAACAACACACGGCTTGTTAAATCGGTAAGGGAAAGTCGGTTTTCTCGGGAATGTCGAAGCAGTCAATCAGTAAAACGTGTCGACAAATTTCTTCGTCTAATATCAGCAATTTATAGAGTAATATCGAGGAAATGATAAAGCACGTAACACTTGCCGAACAAGAAGGAAACTATGCACTACTGTACTCGCATAAGCTTTCTCCTGATCAATCATCCTTTCGACCTGATTCACATAATCCATTGTCTTCATTCGTTCTCGCAAGATGCTTTTTCCATAAAAGAAAAATTTACGCTTGTATAAAAGATAAACAATTGGATCTGTTGCGAGTAGAAATAGCCGACGAATCCGTCATTCTTTGTGTCACCTTAAATTTTCATTCTACGAGCATATCGAGGTTGTATATTCCCATTAATGTATTTTCGCACTCTTTTACAGTACATTAAACCGAGAGCGTTTTCTTTATCGGTATTCACCCACGAAGATGCGAGATTATTCTCTAGGAACGGATGTGAGATTATTCTCGTTGTCGATAGTCACCACGCATAAACGACATCTTGAATGACACATCAAAATGAAATATGTAAAATTCTCAATTCAAATAAAAAAAATTACATCCTACACTATGTTAAAAATCCAAATGAAAAGTTCTTCAAAAATATATTAATATAGAAATAATAAGCTTGAAAATAACAATTAGTATAGAGCAGAATATAAAGGCATCTATATTCGACATACAGTTCCAAAGTTCTAATGAAACACTTAGGGTTAAGAGGACAATGCAAGGTAAGGAAACATATTAAGGTCGGAAGTCATACAAGTATAACGAAGAAGCCTTTTAGCATACACTAAATGCGATCGTGATCAACATTTATGTCACATCAATGCAGACATATCTTGATTCGAGTAATATATTAAGCATATAAGAAATAATAAATTAAAAGTAATTGCAATTAAAAAAAATAACAAATTTAAAATAATTATAATTGCTGCTTCAAATACATCTTATTTTAACAAACTAAATATGATATTAAATATCATATAATTAAAAATTTTGCGCAAAAAAATGACTCAAAAATAATATTCTATGTTACTCATGATCATAGACGTGGGAACATTTTTCCTATGATCATCCAAAGGGCGTCTACCAAAAACTGAAAGTGGTTTGAAACTGGATCAGAACGCTAGCGACCGGTCCTAGGAGCATTATTTTCCTTCGGTCACGGGAGACCACTTCATTGGTCCATTAACATTCCACGAATACTGGCCCGCTATTTCACCGAAGAGATTTGCATAAAGTTCCACAGATCCCTGATGCTGGAATCTTATACCAGATCTTATACCAGAATAAGCAGAATAGAATACGAATAGACCTGCTTGCTGAACATTTTACTGCTTTAGTAACCCGAAACCTTAACGTATTTTGCTTGATCAAATACCGTATTTTTATTTGATAAGTCGAGTTCATAGAGTTTACGATTTATTTTTTTAAACATTATTTATCGGTTTGTCGCTTGAGATGCATTGCCATTGAATAACAAATTTTCACTAAAATTGCAATGTTTTATATATTTCAAGTCAATTTTTCAAAAGTTTTTTAAATATATCTTCACATTGCAATTTTTAAATATTTTAGATATAAATTTTAAATGATAACTAAAATAAATACTAATCATTGAAAGTAAAACTTGATGCCAATCACAATGAACACGGTACAATAATACAAATATGTAACTGAATTTAATAAAAGAATATTTGTTTCATATATTTGATATGTAATGTTTTTTCATACAATGCGCGAAGACAAACAGCGATTGCGTCGTGCAAAAACCAGGAAAAATATTGTGTAAATTTATACGATTCTACGAAATACGAACTTCATATTTTTAGATTGCGACAATATAGTCTTTGGAAAACAGCTCTTCAACTTATGAGGTCACGCATAGTTTTGCAAGACTGAAGAAACTATTTCTGTTGATTGTGATATAATATATAGTCAAGTAAATGAAAGAATTGAATGCAATAAACAAGACAATATATATATATATATATATATATATATATATATATATATATAATAAAACTATATATAATAAAATAATATATATATATATATATAAAATAATATATATATATATAATAAAACAATTGTAAAACATTTTACTATTATCTGTCATATTAAGAAATGTTTAGATAAAATTTTGAGATATCTAAAACAAGATATTAACTAATCAATAAAATTTCGATGAAGATAAGCATTTATCGGAATTTCAATAAATAATCGTTACAGTATATTATTTTAATTAATAATACAAACGCGCAATTGCAAAAGCATTCTTTTAATTTCTGATAAAATTACGACTTACGAAATTCCAATACAGTGGCAAATGTGCATTATCAGGATATATATTTAATACCTCGCATTTACTGACGATAACCATTGCTTCGTAATGCACTGAGCGCAGTCCTTATTAGCAACATTAGCATACTCGACGGCGATAAGTCGCATACCAATGCAGATAACAAACTTAAGGCCGGTCGTTTTAAGTCGCGATCGCTGCTTGACAATCGGCTCTTTAGGCGTGTTTTCGAGCTCGATGCAATAGGCGATTCACCCACGCGCTTGAATTCAAGTACACGTCCCCCGTAAAGCAGGTATTATGTCAAGCCGAACACGTACATCGTCGTGAATCAAGAAGAAGCATCAGTCTCGCCAGGTAAGGTCTAGCTTTGGGTCGGGGTGCTCGCCAACGCATATATGACATATCGCCTCCTTCGGACCCGAGCACTTGCACGAAAGACGATTCGTTATCTCCGACGTGCGTTTCTCGATGCTCCGAAGAATATCGAGAATCACGTGCGAAAGCTTAGATAACACTTCGACAGCGAAATACGAAACGCAATATATTCGTGCAAACAAATGTATCACGTATGTCCGAAAAAAATGACGTAATAAGAAACGTTTGTCATGCTCGAATACTGATATGGTTAGATTGATTTTTGTACTAGGAATTCCGTACGAAAATATTTCCAGTTACGATTTATCAAGTCGCCTAAGGTATTAAATTTTTTGTTTCTAAAATTTTTTATCTCGCTTTTATCAAACTTCAGATACTACATCTATTTCAGTTTAAATATAACAAATGTATACTAGTACAAAAAACAAAACTATCGATGACAAGTATAATAATATTAAAATATATATCATATTAAAAATACTCTGCGAAATATAAATTTATAAATACATACATTAACACAAATCCTTAATTTTGTCTTTAATAAAACGTGACAACTTACAATCGTAATCGAAGTAAGATACGGTCCTAAGTAAGTAGGTTCAGTGAAATAAGTTGGCTCCTCGTTAAATTTTAATTAAGATTCATGCTAATATTGCATATTCTGATAATTACGCGCCGAACTAACGGACCAGAAGCTCCGACCGAGTGGTGACGCGACACATGAAAGGGTTAAAAGATGCGAGAGGTTAAGGATGCGCGATCGCGAACAATCTCGCAACGCGTCCTATGCATAAATTCAAATGCACATTCTGAGCCGGTTACCAGCGCGCGTTTGTGTCAAGCACGAGATGAATGCTCGCGCGTCCGTCAGTCGCGCCAGGTAGACTCCCGCTCGGCTCGAGGTACTCGCCAACGCAAATATCCGACGGTGTTTTGCGCAACAACGGACGAGATCGACTCGCATCTAAATACCGCATATCGGCGCGCCTGTGTGGGTGCATCTTAAAGAGGAACGCGGCTCCACGCAGAATCCACGAGCGACGCATCCTCGACGCGACTGTCGCGCGATGCGTCGCACGTGGAAGACGCGCGCTTTGAATAGCATCACCTATCTCCGAGGCGGTCCGTCGGAAATAATGCGACTTGCATCCTCGATTTGCATCCATTCAACGGAGGCAGATTCAAGACAGACGTGAGCGCGACAAGACAGTTCTGCATCTCCTCGATGCGACGCACAGAATGCCACGACTGGCTGTTCAAAATTGTGCGCGGTCAGCCACTCTCACGTCGGAAAAGACGCTCGACCGCGGAAGCGTCGTCGGACTTGTGCATATCGGCGATGATATTTCATCGTCGAACGAGTCGCTCTATCACGAACGTTTATCCCGTAAAGATCGTTATTTCTTTTTATCCGAAACCGGCGAGAGTTTCCGGGTTACTGGCAGCGGATTATAATAAATCACTGAAGCTGGTAAAACGAGTTCCAAGTATTCGTACTCAATGTAATTCACTAATAATTACCTGTTACATACATCGTGGAAAAATGATGTTTCAATATTTTATCAAATCAATTTTTCATACGATGTTACGAAAATTTTATTTTATCAGAAGGATAAATAAAATGCTAAATAAAATTATTAAGCCATTGTGCAGATAAAAAAATAATGATAATTTCAAAATATTTACATTTATTTTTAAGAAAAATGTTTACTCTTCCTATTTACTTGTTCATTCGTTGAGAGACAATGTTTTTAACGTTTTCTGAACAAAAGAAATGAACAAAAGAAATTCCATCGTAAACAGCTCGCTAAGAAAATTCGTCAACAGCCTTTCATGAACTCAAATGTCTCAAAAAATTCAACTCACGTTCAACCTGGGCACAGAGGCCGATCTGCCGTTGATTCTCCTGCGTCTCAAGATCCTCGCCCGCTCACGGTCCCTTCTGGTGCACCTGCCGTCCTGCCGGGACACCAGGCCGGTTTGGGGCGCGTCCTCGAGAGATCGTACCCCGAGGAGAACGCAACCTTCGTCCTCGTGAACGCCTGCCACGGTGCTACCACAGTTCCGCATTCCATCGGCACTCCCGTCGCTCGTTATCGTGCACTGCGACAGATCCTCGGTGGACCTCGAGGATTTTCTCGAATCTAGCCGATGTCTTTTTCGATCGATCACAAAGGACGAAGCTCTCGTACGTGCAAGATCAATATGCGGCGCGATGGTTCGCCTAGCGATCAACTGCTCCGTTTTCGTTGGGAATTCCTGCAGTCTGCTGGACCGTGATTCGATCTTCGGACGGTACCTGGTTGTCTGAACACCGTCGATGACGTCGTAATTCAATGGCGGAGATGCACTTCGCTCCAAGCACGAATTCTCGAGAGGAATATGCTCTTTGATATCTTTCACCGTTTCGTCGGTTTGATTTCTCGAAAGATTCTCCGCAGGAGTCTGCTCAGCGGTTCCAGGCGCGGAGACGCTTCTCCTCAGGACGCGTCTTCGCGTCTTCTCGATCCTGGAGGACGTCTGAATAGATCGCGTCAACGTGTCACGATATTGCGGATTCACTACCGTCATATGTCCATCCTCCTCCACGGTGTTACTGCGATCAACGATCTCGCTCAGATCTTTGAGCGTCGTTCCATCGATCTCTCGAGTCAGAATGAAACTCGCACTTCTTCGAGATCCTTTGAATAGGTGCACGTCATGAATACGCGAAGGACCTTTCCAGGATTGATTCTTGCGGAACTCCCGCGGCTTCACGGGACCATCGACGTACCTCTGGACGCCTGATGGCACGATAAGCTTGTCGACCTCCAGCGTCGTCGCGCCGTCGTCGCTCCCGCGACGCCCCACGTCGTCGACTTCGTCGTCGCTGCCTCGTCGCTTTTCGTATCGTGGCGACGTCTCGTGCGCTCCGTCGACGTCGACGCACTGACGTACGGAGATCAGACGGCAGCCGCCGTCGTCCCCACTATCCTCCTCGCTGATATACATCCGAAATAACTAGGCGTCGCGCGTCATCGTCGTCGCTGCGACGCGACGTTTTATCTCGAAGCGGAACGCGTTCCTTTCTTCGACCGAGAAAATCACCGGCTCCTTGGGATCTCTCATGTCTTACTTCCCCATTCTCTGAAAACGGACAGGTGGACGGCGACCTCGCAATTTGCCAAAATACATCCGCGCGTCGTTTCGCGGGAAATCTATCTACAGAAATTAACACAGATCTGAAGTGCTAAGTCGTGTCAAATCTATATGATGTCCGTGGTAATTATTATTTATGACGGGCTTTCAGGAAATGCTTATGCGCGTAATGCTTTTCCTCGATCCCTCTTTCAAGCTTCAAATGTCAAAGTTTGATGTCGTGTGCCAGTTGACTATTAATTAACGTCTCAGCGTGACGTCCCGCTCGAATGTTTGAGCGATCTTCCATGTAATTAGTCGGGAGGAAAGCAATTTTCCTTTCAATGTCATTTCTGTTACTGTATAACTCGATTGTCTTTTTGGATAAATAACGTACAGACTAATTCAGTAGCCTGAGATTAAAATCGTAAAAATAATTAGCAGGTATCTCTTTTGGCGTATGTTTCATATAAAATTTTTCAATTCCATATAATATACCAGAATCGTGAATAAATAAATAGCGTAATTAATAGAGATCAGATATATCCTAATTACTCACAAATTAATTGCGAAATGAAATTCTCGTAATGTTTCTTTTTTTAATATATCCGCTGAATGTTCGAAATTCTCTCCGGTACATTCGCGAACACGTTCAGAATAAATTCCCATTCAAATGCGAGCCTCCATTGATATTCGTGCCACGTCCATGCACCAGAAAAAGACACAGGTGTTTTCAAACGTAAATTATAAGATAATAGTCCTCGCTCTTTACAATTAACAGACAAGCGTTCAATAATAATGATATTTCTTGCAATAAAGCAAGGACCTCTGCAAGGATCTCTCTAGAATTGAAAATCCAAATATCTGCAAGTTATATTCTCGATTTTTAATATATTCTTTCTGCAAATTTCAATAGTATTTCTCTTCTTCTTTGTGTATTTTACTGAATTTGTTGTTCAAAATTGCTTTGCGCAAAATTTAAGAGAAACAATTCTTCGACCAATATAATTAAATCGGGATTTTAAACTTCTTAATGGACTTGTAACAATTTGCCCTTGTGAACACAAAGTAGCACGCGATCAATCTTCGAGTGCGAATATCATGCTCGAAGGAGACTCCGCATGATGCGTCATATGTAATTATATTACTGTAATTATTGCTTGTTAGATCTCTTACGTTGCCGTCTGGCGCAGCATGGATTCATCGTTGTAGTGAAAAATTATTACATAAGACACATTGTTAAAATGTATCTTATTTCTGGTCAATTCCATCCATCGGAACACAATAAATAGAGATGGACAAAAATTATTAAAAAAAGAAAAATGCAATCTTCACGCAATGCAGTTTTCACAGATGACAGATAACTTTAGATTAAGTTAGCACCATCATCAATTCAACACTCGCGCAAGAATTTTGTCAAGTGAAGCATTTTACGTTTTATTAATTTAAAACGCCGTGTCTTTTTTTTTTAAATTTTTTATGCTTTCGTGCTCAAGTCAAATCAACGACGCCCTTCGCGGAGGGAAGTCCCTATTCGTCGCGTACCGAGAAAATTCCCCGTTTTTTTTTTTTTTCTGTTAATTTTCACCTTCGATCGATCACCGACGATGAGCGGTGGTTCGCCGCCGACTTAACGTAGGTCGGACACGCGCGAGCGGAAAAAGAGACGCACAGGCGTCGAGCGCCGTTGGCCTACTGCGCCGGCACCTAATCCCATACAACCGGCGCGGTGTATACGGCGATACGGCACGCCGCGTGCACACACACATGCACGAGCACTACCGTGCGGACACGTGTGTACACGCGGCTACGCGGAGAACGACGGCTACACACGCGCAAGCATCCATTCCGTTCCATTCCGCCATTCCATTCGAGCCGCGCGCCTCGTGTCTAAACTCTCACCGCTGCTCGGATCTCTCGCCACCACACGCCACTGTCGCGCTGATTTTATGCCTCCTTTCCGTGTGGTGCGTATATACGCGTGCATGCGTGCACGCGTATGCGTATATACGCGCGTGTATCGACGATCCGTCGCCGACGTTCTCCAATCGGCGGGAACCCATTGCCAGCACTTGCGGCGGCCTGGAATGCCTTTTCCTTTCGGAAACCAGCTCGGATCGCGGACCGGTTGCGACCGCAATACCGCGCACGCACGTCCGAGAATTATTAGGAATTATCGAAAATTGATACTAGACTGGGAGGAGCCGGAGAACGGCACCGGGGGCGCGGATAATGCGGGGGAGTTGTGCAAAAGTATCATTTCTTGAAACTGTACTCTTCGAAATAGTAGATGTTTAGAAGCCGCACCACGGCACTCCTTTGGCTCATGATCATGGCATGGAAATTTTACTTGGTTTTCCATGAAGCTATGCTCTTTAGTTGATATTCACTATGTGGATCGATTCTCGACGCGATATATAAAAATTTATTGAAGAGATTATTTTTTTTACAATATTTTACAGACTTCATATGAATTAATTTTAATTTTTATTGAAATATTGAAACGTTAACACACAACACGTATTCCTGTGACATTCATTATTCTTCTTTTTTAGGAAATATATGAAATATTAATCATATTTAATTTCTAGTTTCTTATCAAGTATATTTAAAAAAGCTATAAAAATTTATATTTTATATATTTTATTTATATAATATATAGGAATATTCCTACAACTTTATAATTGCGGAATGTTTCTGTTTTTTGAATATACATGTACAGTCAAGAGATTTCAATATCAAAGAAAGCGACCCGCATAATTCATTAATGGAGGCAGTTTGCCTTTGCGGAAACATCGGACCTGCACATGTCATTTTCTATTCGCGAATTTACGTCCGGTGTAAAGTTTCACTTTGAGGTGTATGTTGGTCCAGACCATCATCTATCTCATAGTTTTTTCTTCATGGTTAACCACATCAAAGGGAGAAGATAGCACTAATGTTTTCTCACACAATTTATCGAGCTCGAAAGATATTTCTTGATCTTATACGAATTTATTCACGGTTTTGAATAATAATGATAATTGCTCAAATTTATTTAATAATAATAAAATCTATGATAAAAATAAAAACGGACACAATAGTTTTTAGAATGTTAATTTCTATATCATATTTTAAAAAACACTTAACTTGATATGTAAAAAATGTGTTCTATATTTAAGATAACATATTTTTAATTTCTAATATTAATCATATCTTCACAAAAAAGAGAAAATCTTATCGTCTTCGAATAATAAATTAGTTCGAATTATAAAGCATAGTTTTAAATAATAAAATACTATAATAATAATTCACAAAATTGCATTCTGACTTGAAATGAAAGGCACCCAATTAAATTTACAATTATTCTTGCAAGTTTCTGGCCATCATTTATAAAAAAATTCTTTTTAAACTATCAATTTTAAAGTACCATCTTTAAGACAAATGATGCATATAAAGATTGCTCTATTTCTACAAAAAAAAAAAAAAAACCATTTAAAAAGAGTTAATCTGTAAATTTTTGTCGCGACAACTTGACGTCAACTTGTGTACAAAAAATACACAAAAACTTCACAATACATATTTTCAATCGATATGTCTGACAAAAGGCCCTCGCATATGAAATTCTTCATATGTGCATTTCGAGCGGAGGGTAAATGAATTCTCGCTCATGCCGCGTGCGAATCTGTTTACACACGTGCAGGCGGGATTTCATTAATTGCTCGGCGCAGTACGCTCATTCGTTTCGACACGTGATCCCATGATCCTCTTCCCTGGGATCCTCATACGTCACCATTAATTATAACATGCGCAAACACATCGATTAGTATGCGCGGATAACGAGCTCGTGAGAAATAATCGCCAGTTTGTACCGTTGAATTATCGTAATTCCACGCTAATAATAATTGTTCTTAATGAACCTGCTTAATATCCGTTTCGTTGCAATGTAAAATATTAGGTTAATCGTAAGGTTTGGTGAGAGTAACGAAGTAATCCAGGACGAATTTTATGTTTTAATAAAATCATTAAAAAGTTTATTAACCTACTGAAGTGAACTTCCTTAATTGTGAATCGAAACATCTATCATCTTGATAGCTTCAATAAATTTACATTGGAAAAATATACTAAAAAGTTTCAATTATTGGAATAAGAAATATATAATAAGAAGTATATAATGTGGATTTATAATCTTCGAATAAGTATCATAAATTTATTTTATCATTTATATAAAATAATGATATGTAATTTTAAAAATCCTTTAAAATTATTAATTGCCCCTCTGCGTACTAATAATAGAGAAATTGAACGGCTGTTAATTAGAAATGATCTCGAAAATTTAATTACCAAAAAGTATAGCGCGCAAGAGAGATGAGTACATTCATTTGCGAGTTGATAGACAATTATGTTCAGAGAAATTTATACTTTCGTATAATCGAGCGATAACTCATCCGCAAGTTGTAATAAATCTCATCTAACACAATCTAACGATTAATTAATTTTAAACAGTCATTAACAGTGCATCACGTCATAAATTCTGGTTCCACCGTGAGATAACACAAAAAAATACGAGAGTAATCTGTGGCATCATTTAGAGTTACGATAATCAACTGCTTAGCATGTCGCATTGTTGGGATGGATGGATGAAGATCAACAACTAATCTATGCTTGAGCGCATTTTTTTCTCAGATATCTGATCTAAGTACACGTAACTCTCGCTGCTTACGGTTTATTAATTTTCTCTCACGCTAGTCGAAGAAAAAAAACCAATGCAGGAGATCCGAGAACTCCAGTCTTGCCCTTGAATCGATCACGTTGATGAGAGTGACACGGGATGCAACCCGTGCAACCCGAACAAGAATCTGGTCGGTATTTCAACGTCGCAGTCTGTGAATTACCGTGTGACATCCGATGCGGCAGTAAAAAAAGAGACATATGTGCATTAATCTACCCTTATCATCAAATCCATCTCACGTACTCCCAGACACATAACTGTACGATGTACATATGCGACGTATTGATTTCAACGTATTATAACGGACTTCGTATATATTTCGTGTGATTGATGTGATATGGCTATATATCTCATTGATTTTGCAGCAGAGTAAAATAAAAATATCAAGAAATTAAAAAAAAAATCATGAAATTCCCAATTCAGTATAAAATTCCTGAAGTAAATTTTTTCATAAAACACATTTCAGGAAATGTATTTTTAGTATTTTCACAATTTTGTAGATATTCTAAAAAGAGCACATAAACATTTTGAGAGGATAATAACAGAGAAAAGAGATAAAAATTAACACTTGGATATGCTTATTGTGTTCACTTTCATAAAGAGGGACTCGGTGCGAGCAACATGATAGTCACGCGCGTGTTAATGATTCCTTTTTGCTAAACCAACACTATCTCGACTTCCTTAATCGGGATAATGAATCTCTTAAGTATTCCCTCGGTGATGCACAACTTGGATTATATCCTAGCTACTTTCATCGCAACTATGCGCCATTGTGTGCATGCGCGAGCATTACATTATTCGTTACGCGAATGTCGCATTATTCTTCTGAGCTAATGAACTCATGTCATCATCGACGCCACCTCAACGTCCTTGAGTAGATCCATAAATGGTTGGCAGCCTCATTACGACTACCTCTTAGCTGCAAATGTCTAAGAATGCAGATCTATGTCTACGTCCTCTGTACTCTCAGATCTGCTTAGTTCATATCGGTAATAATGATTGCTTTCTATGCACGGATTATAGTGATGGACAGCTGATCTTGATTATTTCAGCAATAAAAAGATTAACAATTCAGTGTCAACTGGATTCAAATGTGAAATGCAAACGTCGTGATGCACAGACCAATCAGCTGAAAGTATTTTGATTCAACAGTGTATAAAAATCAAATGCAACTTTGGATTTATTCTTGTTGCACAATTACGCACGTAAAAATAAAGATGTATAAATCATGAAGATTGCAAAATAATAGCGTGAAATTAAATCTAAATTTCGCTAATGGCGAAAATAAGAGTCTCATCTTATTAATATAAGCACATTGCAACATCCAAGAAATAATACAGAAAGAAATACATAAAAAGGAACATCAGTATGCAAAAAAGAGAATTATGCAAGCTCATAGATCGGACGCAATGCGAGAACTATGTCGGTCGAGGGATCGGCGATTTGCCGGTTCGAGAATCCGGCTTATGACAATTCATGAATAATAACGTCGTGTAAGGAGGATCCGAAGGTACAGTTACATTTTCCACTCATTTCTACGCGGTACAGGTAGTACACGTTCGAGTGAGCATATATGTACGTATGTCGATACAAACGGCGGGTCACCCACTTCGTTTTTCATGAAGAACACGTACGTCACGTGGCCTGGTCGACCAGTTCAAGATTCCCGAACTAGCGATAGATCGACCTCAGATATACCGTAATGTTAGCGAGAAAAACATCACGTCTTACGGTAAAATCGTAATTTATTTATTTGGCGGTCATAGAATAGCCGGACGGCTAAAAGGAATTTTCTTCTTCAATATAACGTAATATTTAAATATTACTCAACAATTATAACAATCGTAAATAGTTTATTTAAAAATATTATATTTATTTAAAATATTTAACGTTTTATCTATATTTTCTGCCTATCGCAATTCTTACGTTACAGTTACTTAACCGATGACACGATGATACGCTCTCGTAATTTCTTTACTGTTACTTAAAGATATACTTTTAAGTTACATGCATTAAATTTAAACGTACGTTCTTAATTTACAATTTCATAACGGTGAATGGCGGAATTCCTCGACATCACTCATTCGTCTCGCGTATGTTTAGATCAAGAATGAGCGGTGTAGACTAGTGATCATCAGCGGTCTGCTGATTCACTCTAACAAATCTATCCGTAACACGAAGAAGCGTTTATCAAACGGGGTCTCCTGAAACTATGCTAAGTTATGTCGTTCGTTAAATATAAACGCATGGTGCAACGACACGGGTTTTATGTATGCGCGAGAATAGCATGCGGGTTCGTGACTATTATTGCATTTATCTCAAAAAGTGCGACAGAGAAAGCACAATAGCACAGACGATTGCGCGCAGAGGTGCAATAAAAAAAAAAATAAGACGCGATGCATTCAGCAATGTAGGTTAATCGATGTAGGGCTCGAAGTGGAGCGAAACCCGCCTCGCATCGTCTCATAATCCGCACCGGAAGGTAAAACGCCTCTATGGTGACCTTCGGAGAACGTCACCTCCCGTTTCGCTTTCCTTTCTCTTCCGTTTGGCACCGAGCCGCATGGCGACGTGCGTCAGAAACGCGTCTCGCACGTGCGGAATGATATTTCGAGCACGAGTTTTTTCGAACTGTCATTCCCTTGAACTAAATAAGATATAAATTTTACAGTTCTTGGTGACAATATTTTAATGTATTAATTATTTGCATTGAAATTTATTTAATTAGAATAAAATTCTGTTAAAATAATGTTATTATATATAACTTTTAGAAACATGATATAAAATGCATGTATGTTTACTTCACTTAAATTTAATAAATAAACAAAGAAAAATTAATTTATCTATTTAACAAAAGCTGTTTCTAAACATATGAAATAAATATGTATATTTATTTTAGATTTTAAATTTTTTATAAAAAAATAATAAAAACTTTCTATTTTTAGATAGCATTAGAAATTAATAATTTTTAACTAAAAAGCATATTATATATTGCTAGTTTACGATAAATGATGAAAAATTTTTTCGAAAGAGAAGCCAATTATGCATGGTCGTAAAACTCTATTGATACTTTATCGATCGCTTTGGCATTGTTTCCACTGCTCGTTAACGTATCGTTAAACTTCAACGGAGACCATAATTGTTTGCATTCATTATCATTATTTGTATAGTCATGTATGATGAGACCATTTGCGTTAAACGAGGGTACAAATACTATCAGATGATAACTTTATATTATTGCAAAAAATGTTTCAACAGCAATAATAAATCAAAATCGAAATACAAATCTATTGTGATAAATAACGATAACAATTGTTTATAAGAGAAAACATCCCATCATAGGGTGGGAATAATGATAGCGTAATTTACATATGAAGCGTAATTTCGCGCAATCGCACAATCGCGCGTTACAAGGCCTCTCGATCCTTGTTTATTAAGTTTATCGGGACCCGTTACATTAACACTAAGAAGGTGGGGCATTTTATGGTTTCTTCTTTGAAACACCGCACAGTGTAAAGTGCGCATTGCGTAATGCAATGTCGACCATTGTGCTGTGCGCCATGAGAAAAAGACAACGACATTGAGACGCCATTTTTACGGGATTGCGTGAAATTTCTGAATGGCCCTTCGAAGATTATGTGAAACAAAGAAATATAATTGCACCAGGTTTGGGGAATTGTTAAAAGAAACATAATTTTCACATGATATTACAACATAATTCGCATACAACAAAACTCGAGCGAAATGTAAAAATTCTAGCGAAACAAATCGTCAGAATAAAAGCGAGACATAAAAATAACGTTTTGTTTAAATAATTGTATAATTATGTAGATTATGGACAATTATTTTATTTATAATATTCTACCTATTTTCTATTTATAATTTGCAATAAAGGAAAGTTGACCGTCAAACAAATTCTTTCGTTGTTCTTTCGTCAGCAAAAATACACTCGTGATAGCTTATCGGTCTACTTAAAAGTCATTAAGTCATTAAAATGCAATAATAATATTAGCATGTTTACGTCACTGCTATATATATTTAACGCGAAGTAAAACGCCGAAAACGCAATGAGCAGCTTCCAACGATTTCTGCAACGGAGCAGCGTTGCAAATCGATTAAACAGTGGGGACTATCGCGCAACAGATGTTGCGTTCAGATGGGGAGGTCCATCTTCCTTTTGCTCGCGATAAATCTATCGTTCATTAAGTGGGTGTTACACGTGGGGTCGAGCGCGATTAGGCGATTACGCGCTTTCGCGCGAGTAGGCGCAGTTCCGAGCGATAGGCGAAATCACAAAGGGTGCGTCTAGTAAAATTAGGGGGGATTACGTGACCCATTCATAAATGCTACTTAGCACCTAATAAATACAGTCGATTGAATTTGTTGATAGAGAATAAGTGTTTGAATTAATCTCGAAGGAGAGATTAATCTCGAAGGAGTTTGTACTTTTCGAAGTGGAAACGAAATTTCGTAATGCAACATCTCGTATTAAAATCTACAAACTCAGAGATTAAAAATTTCACTTTAAAGACTTAAAGTAAGGCAATGGAAGAACTCTATATTTTTTTTAAACGAGTGAGATATCTGTCGTATTAAATTATACTATCGTATAAATTATGATAAACGAAAAAATCGCTGATACTCATTCAATTCTTGATTTACAGTATCCTGCTAATTTTTTAATTTTCTAAAACTCTCTCTCTCTCTCTCTCTCTTTCTTTCTACAAACTTTGTTTATTTTAATTTTGAAAATCAAAGATTTAATTCTTGAACTCATTTAATGATCCGTTATCGTCTCGACTGACCAGTTGGGGTTCCAACCAGTTGAGGTCGACTCAACGTAAATGAAGTATCTCGATAATTGCGACCTGGATTTTTATAAAAATACTTAAAGTAAAGTATTGCGAAAAGGATGTTCCGACTATGCGGCACATCAGATAGCGGTCAGCACATCGTCGTCTTGATTATCGCGTGACGACCGATTATGATGGAAAGTTGCACATCGAGTAAGAGAGTACGGCGAGCTAACGAGCATAACCGCCTTGTGCCGATTCGCGCTTTTGCAATTGGATTTTGAAATGGTTTCCCGATCGCGATTCATGACGCGCGCTCAACAAGGATGGTATCGAAAAGCACGCTGGCCGAATGTAATGTTGTAGCTGTTCAGTGAGTATCTCTCGTATGCGTACATATTAATGTAATTATTATAGTATATAATAATCACATTTGATGTTATTTGAATAGTACAGCTGATTCGTATCGACATCACTGTCAAATCACATGTTAAATCATTACAAAGATATGTATAAAACATACTCATAAATTGATAAATCATGATTTATCATTATTTTTTTTTTTTTTACTTTTGTTTTAAGCTTTTCAAGGTCTACAGGATTGCGATAGAAATTTATTTTATATGAATGAACTCCTACTTTGCATTTGAAATAAGTAAAAAATGAATAATTTTGTATTTTGAGATTCAAAAGAGAAATTTTCAATTATTTTTAATAGAATTCTGTCTAATCCTAAATAAAAATATTAAATAAATCAAGAGATCTGTTGTAAAGGTTCTAATTCAGATCAAAAGTAGAAAAAAATTTTGACTTCAAGTTTGCAAACTTGTAAGATTTGGCTAAGCACATGCGGTTACAAAATTGCACTCTTCATTCATATATTCATTCAAGAATGTAAGTTATTTGATTTGATTAACTAAATAGTTATTGCGCGAACAATCTGTTCCGAATATTTTTCAAATACTTCAATGTGTTAATCATTTTTTTCAATACACGTTTTAGGAACAATGGAGTTAATCGAATATTTAACAAATGTCGCGAATAAGATTCCGTTTTCGTTTACATTGAGTTGCATTTCGGTCGCGCGACTTTTGCCACTTTCACGATCGATCGATCGTTACCAAATTCCTCAGAGTACATTACACTCGATGTCGAGCGTTCACGGGACACGCTCGCGACAATCGCGCGCGACCATGCTGCGATTCACGAAGGAACGGCGCGGCGGTTTCTAAACTTGGAATTTCTTTCCGAGCAGTAAAATCGGTTGTCATTTCACGAGTCGCGATCGTCGCCATTGTAGATGCCGACATAAGGTGCTTCGTTCTTATGCCTGGTGTGAGTTCCTCGCCTTTTCTGCCGGCGTGGCGGTGCGCTATATGTAATTGGGTTACGAGAACGACCGTACATTGTTACGAATGCTCCTCCGAGCCCAATTAGACGGTCCCTCGAGGTTATCCTGTTGTGTTAACAGCGTTTTGTACTTTGACTCGAGCTATTTTTCGTCGCTTACCTCATTCAAGGTTTATGATAATTTTCACGTTCTTATCAGCAATTGCATTGTACGCTGCCTGTCGTTAATGGTCGCGAACATTAGCGCAATACAATTCGTATGGAAAATATTCATGGAAAAAAACCGAAGTGATCTTGAAACCGTTGTTGCAAAATACGATTATCTTATCACCGTAAAAACTGCGCTGCGCAATACAAATCGACCGGTACCGAATGTTGATTACCGAAAACATAGAGTCCGGCGATATTTCGCGTTTTCCTAAAGTTAAGTTAAATGGACGCGATTTTCAGCATCATTAAACTGCGATTTCAACACTGTGATGCGCCCGCCGTCGAGCAATGTCATGTAATTACTCGATGCTCCATATTCCGTCGTGCAGAATCGAAACGCGCGCGGATCGTTCAATAATAAATCGCCAATAAGTCCGTTCCAGTTCCGTCAAGATGACCCAAATAATGCGCTTTTTGAACATCGCTGCAATAATCGGTGACAATTATGACAGTGTGTGGGTAGCAATGCGGGTCATTGGGCCGCACAAGAGGTAAGAGAAAGAAAAAAGATGAAGGAGGAGGGCACGAAAGATGGGTACGTTTTTGGATAATGACCCACGCATCCTGCATAAAACGGATAATTGAAGTGGGTGCAACGTGATTAATTAACGTCCACGTATAATCGACCGTTGCGCCGGCCGACCGGCTTTTATATCTCGCTGACCGTTCGCCCGACGTTTCACATCGCCATGAGACTGATTAATTAAGTAACAACTGTCCGTTGGATCATCGATGGGCCTTTATTGCGCCCTGAAACTGTCTGTGCTACGCGTAATACTTCGGCACTACATCGCCGAGAGAAAGTTTAGTCTTTCGCAAAAAGGAAAAATGCCCGCGGAACGCCGATTTCTTTCGCAATAAATTTTCCACGACACGATCGAGAGCCAACGTGTTATTGGCAACGAGGGCCACGCGCTAACTTGTCGCGTAACATCGATATAGCGTAACATTTACGATCGTCCGACTCGCTTAATTGTCATACCAAATTTCACGTAATCGCGTTTAATTAAGCTCACGGAAATGTGTGCTGTCTGATCACAGCTTTTTTTTATCTCTCGAATATTTTAGCATTTGCATGTAGCGCGATTATCATCGACGTCAAACATGAACTTTCACTTTGTGCTATTTCTCTATGAAAATAAAATTACAATTACAAAACAATTAAATTATTTATTTCAAATATAAGTAATCAATATGTAAAAAAAAAAGAATCAATCAAATCATAGATAGTATTAATCGGCAGAGTCTTAGTATCGAATAATTTTTCCTTGTTGAATTAATATAAATTCAAGGTAAATGCTTATATCACGAACTACGTGTCGTTAAATTACCGAACTTGTAAGTCCGCTCAAAGCTATACCTAAATTCCCTTCTTCTTAATATATCAATAATCAAATTTAAAGTCGATTCCCCCACTCAACGAAATTTTAGAATTTAAATCAATTATTAATTAAGCAGTAGCCTTTTAAATCGTTGCTTCAATTGTTAACAAAACATTCAGAAATGTTTAAGAAATTATATAGTATTCTATGAATCCGTGAAAGTTTCGAGAAATCACCGTCAATTGAAAGGTCAAAATCTAACAAGTCCTATCAATACTCGTTATCAAAGGACGGAAGTAAGAACCTGCTTCCAGTGATGTGCTACCGCGCCATCAATTGATAAAGGAAGACATCGGTATGCACTTAGTAGTGAATATTCAAGTTTCACTCGTCGTATGAAAGTGTTAATCGACTCTCCATCATCCATCTTACCAGGTAGTAGGTGTATGACTTTAATTGCGGAACTTATTCAAAGAGGCCTCCGTGTCTTTAAATTAATGACTGCGATCAAATCGACCCATTACACAACGTCAGCAAGATTCTATCGATTAACTAGGCGGCAAGTGTCAAGATGAAGATAATTATTGCCGTTACAGTTCATCTATAATCTATTTTAATTTACGCGCCATGCTCCGTCGGTTGTGAAGATTTGTATCGGTTTGTGAAACATTCGAAAGAAACCCCAGCAGACGGCGCCACAAGATTAGCCGATTGACTTACCGATCATAGAGAGAGCTCTAACGATCGAATAATTAAAAACCGGTTTATTAATAATTATTGTTAGTATCTCAATTTTAAACAGTTTCATATAAGAAATAAAGTATTTCAGAATATATTTTTATAAAAGATGAATATATGTTTAATATAATGTTAGATGTAGTAAGGAAATATAAAAAAAAATCTTACCGACTGAGTAGAAAACAATTAAATATTGTAATATAACGATTTGTTGCGTCTATTTTAAATTATTAAATATGGATATGGAGCGCGCAGTTATTTGTGAAATGTTCGTGAAAATAACTTAATATTTATCAATTTTCAAAAATTCATTCATATTTTAACAATTATCTTTTTGCTTTAATTATCAAAAACAAATTTAAAAAGAAAATTAATACAAACAGAGGATCAAATATGTTTCATAAAAAGCACGAGGAGTGTTTGCAATACTTCCACAAAACCAAGAGATAAATTTATTCAGATAGGAAATTAAAATCCTGCTCTTATGAATTTAATTTGCACAAATATCTACAAATATCAAGAATGAATGTGTAGCTAAAGTTCAATGAATATCTTTATCATCGTGTGTCGTCCTCTATTTCGAGAATGCGCTTTCAACCTGACCATATTGAGTCTACAGGTGCGAGGAATAATCATTTTCGTCTTCCTCTTTTTCGACACGTCGTCACGACTCCTTCCGCGTTACTCCTTCATTCTGCTGGTAGATAAATAAAAAAAGAAGGAAGTGCGGACACTTGGAAGAAGTCTTTGCAACAGTCCGCCTGTCACAAAGGAATCTTTTATTATCTCGCGCTTATTGCAGCCACCTTTCGAGTCCTTCGCGACGGAATTTCTTTCGCATCGAAGCGTGACGGGCGGTTCAATGGGTCGCGAAAAAAGTGAAATCTTCTCTTAGGAGAACGACTCGATTCCTCTTGGGGCTCTTGGGGCTCTCCTTTCGATTCCATTAACTGCTATGGGACAATCAACGCGCATGTTACTTACCATCGACGTAAAATAAAATTTTTCAAATTCTCGCTCATGAAGACGTGCCGACGTCAAGTTCGTCGCTGTATGTTGTGCGTGCTTCGATAGAATATCTTCGCCCTTCTTGCAAAGCCACGATAATATCTGTAATTAAATAAGTTAAATTTAAATATATTAACTATGATTTGTAAAATATTAATAAAATATTAATTAAATCAATTAAAAATCAATAACTATTATAGGAAATTTAAAAATTTTTTTAAAATTTTTGTTAGAAAAACATATTGTATATTTTATATATAAGTCATTGATGGAAATTAGTTTCAATAAATTTAAAAAAATGCGAAAAAAATATATTTCAAACATTCAGTCCATTCAAAAGATTAAATTATTTTTATTTTATTACGATTTTCTTTTTGACATCAACATTGGAAATAAGAATAATGAATTAATAAATTGTGATGGTGCAATTGATTGATGCGCTATTTTTCATTGCAGTCGTTTTAATATTTCTTATTCTTTAACAAACTATCGCAAACAAGATTCAGTGCATATAAAATGCTGCTTTAAAACGGAACGGACCTTAAAAGGAATAAAGAAGTAATTTACGTGAAACGTAACAATTATCTTATACTCTCTCGTAACAATTATCTTATACTCTCTCTTGAATCTCGCAACTTTTCCTTCAAAGACATTCGTGATGCGAAAACATACTTAGAAATGTCTATTTCTTTTTTATACATGTTTTATACATGTATATACATCACACACACACACACACACACACACACACACACACACACACACACACACACACACACACACACACACACACACACCACCCACCTACCCCACACACACACACACACATATTATATATATATATATATATATATATATATATATATATATATATATATATATGTACTCGTCACGCTTGAATTAATGTCAATCATTAAGTAATCTGACAGAAAAGTTCTTGTAATGATGAACTTGTATCGAACAGCCACTAAAACACAAGTCCATTCTCGAAGAACAGCGTATATACTTCATTCGACACTTGTAAGAATGTTGGTATTTAATACAGTAGACAGTAAAAAAATCGCTGCGCATCCAAATTTGCTGGATAATTAAAGTTTCTTGTCCCGATTTTGCCTATTCGTGAGTTTGCAAACACGCGAGAATTATTTACTTAATTATTTATGACAATCATTCAATAATATTATTTACGGGATATGCACATCCATGTATCAAGATTATCTTGTTCTATTTCGATCATTAATTCGCGTAACAGATGTCTATTGATAATACCGCGCTCGCGGATGGACAACTCTTGCCACGATTAATTACGTAATTCCTCTGCAAGAAGATCTCTACCGATGCTCGCGATATTCCTCGTTATGCAATCGCATGATCTTCATTATGACGTAACCGAATAATCGTACGACAGAATCGATTCTCTGATAACGATCGGTCCATGTCGAACGCATGTTCTCGCTCGGTATTGCCACATTTACCGTCATGCTCCAGAACTCTCAAACAAACGATGGACGTATCGTTCGGGGAATTATTGCTTATAACGACTTAATGCTCGTTCCGAACATATTAATCGTCCGATTCGAACGGTATACATTTCTGATGTTGGACAGTTACAATGAAGAAAAAAATTGCAAAACGCAACAAGACCTAATATCAGACCCGAAATGTCAAAATATATTACAGACACTTGTCTCAATTAGCACTCACGTGAAAGAGACGATACAAATAGAAATATGTATGAAGCAAGTTGTCGAAAGCGACAACCGTGATTTGCAGCAACGTAAATCTTGAATCCAATTGAGACATTCTACATGGCAGACATCTTGCTATTCTTTATCATTGCACAATAAAATATCGATCCAATTAAAAGTTCGAGAGAGATAGATAAATTTCAATTTTATTTGTGGATCTCTTCATTCTTTTTCCTAATTAATAATTAACCTCATATGTATAATCCGACTCATATACCATCTCTGGCTCGATGTCACCCTCCGTAATGCTTTTACGTTCACCGCGGTCGTTTCACCTGTCACACGCACGCCGTCCACCGAAGCGCGTTTCTTGGAGGGAATTTACGACGACGACGTGCACGTCGAAGATCTTACCGATAATTAGATCGCTTCTACGTGCGCGTCGCGTCTACGTGATAAATGGCTAATCGTCTCACCACTACGCAGCAACGAGCGAAAAATATGCGGAGATAATTAACGGCAGCAGTCGAAGGAGAACATACTGTGAAGAAAACTGGACAGGACAAGCAAGGGAAAACATTAAGAAGAAAAATAAAAACAACTTTTTTTGTTATTATCTGATTTATACATATAAAAACATTGTTTCAATTTCAAACATCATTCAAAAATTATTTATATATACTTCTTATCAAGGTAAAGAAATCCCAAGAGATTTTCTCAATCTCAGAATGCTTTTTGCAAGAAACTCAATACTTTATATTATCTCGGACGTATTATCTAAAAGAACTATTTCGCACACGAAATTATATCGTAAAGATGAAGATGAAGATGAAGTTCACCGTCAGGATGATGTTCACCGATGATGTTCGTAAATATGAGACAGAAGCTATGCACAGACAAGCATCAGAAATGTGGAAGAAGGGGACTCCGCCTCTGCGAAGAAAAAGGTGGACCTCTCGGAGGAGCATGATTGGGTCCGAGGAGAAACGGAAACCGCTTCGATCATAAGCAAACCGTGGCTTATTTGGGTCACTGGGCCGCGTTAGTTGAGCCGACGATCGAATGTCGTGCATACGGTTCTGCAGAACACGCGGATCTTTCGAGTGTGCAAACTACTTGTCTGTGGGACGGTAATGTGGGAGCGGGCAGCGAATTTCGCGTATCGACTCTGATCATGTACAGTACGGATTTATCTCACGCATAGATCGCGCCCGAGAATCACGCACATCGCCGCGATTTCTAAGTAAATATGCGAAGAACGGATACGCGGATCTGTGCATTGTACAGATTAGAGAATGGTATTTGTGTCTCCTGCGATGTCCACTGAAAAACGTTCAAGCGTTTGATTTCGCCAAGCAGGCATTTGTTGTAATAATAATAATAATAATAATAATGAAGAAATATAAAATAAAAATAACGACACTTGCTTTTTAATAAAAAGATTTCTAAAAAGTAATTTCGTATAATATATAAAATTCCATTAAAAAAATAGAATATAAATCTTGAGAATATCGTAATGTGATAAAGAATTGCTCATTCATAATAAATAATTGGCGAAAAAGAGTAATTATGGCACAGAGCTTGCTATTCTTTTACTAAATGCAGATATGTCAGAGGAGCACCGGACGTTTTTGCAACTTCTCGAACGTTGAGTTATCGATCGGTCGGGGAGGCTAACGTGGGAAATGAAAGTTAAATCACGCGCTAACTAATGTACACACTTGCGCCAGCCATAAAAAGATTATAATATATCATCATCCGGGAATTATATACATTAAAGCCGCCGGTATTTAAAGCAGGCGTACAAATATTTTATGCGCGACGCGACCGGAGCGTGACGCTTGACCCAATTACGAATTTTTCAGATCCTGTCGAGCGCGAGGTGAACTGTCGACATGTCATATTATATCAATCGAAAGTATCGGTTATCGAGCAACGCATGCAGAACATATGTGGGAAGGTAAAAACTAAATCGCCAAAGCAACGTGCGTTTTACGCTTGTTGCAGGATTAATGCTGTAAATCATCAAGAGTCAGAGTTGCATTTATCGATCCTAGCGGAAGCGATCACTCTTACACTCTGGAATCGTAAAAAGCATGAAATCATGAAAGACGATGAATCTGATCTCATCGATATATTTTCTTTCTTTTCTTCTTGATTTTTTTCTTGATATTCTTGTAGATGTTTAAATTTATTGTACTCGGAGAGACAACATTGCTTGTTTTAAAGAAATGCAGAATTGAATTTAAATGTAGAATCTGTAGTGTAGAATCTGTTGTGTATTCATGAAAAATGAATTGTTAAAAGATTCTACAGATTCGTGAGATATCATAAATATTCACACAGTGAAAAGTATTACAAGAACCGAGACCTTTTACTATACGGTTAATGTTAAATTCTCATCTCTCGGTGAACACGGTTCTGATATCAACCGTGGAGTTGTCGATGTAAAGTGGAAAAAAGTCAGGCTCGCGCACTAAAAAAGTCACTTGCATTGATTTGAATATCATTAATGGATTCGATACGCCACTCTCGGCTATCACTACCGGCTATTACGATCCTCGTGAAATGCAACATTGGGTCCCGTACCGTCCCGTTAAGGGAAAGATACACGGAAACCTCTTCGATCATAAGCAGACCTTAGGTTATACGGGTCACTGGGCCGTGCTAAGTGAACGACGATCAAATACCGTAAACACGTGTGCGCACGTAGCGTGTGTACGTGTGCGTGAGCGTGTGTCTGTGTGCGACGAGGTGAGTCAGGTGCGAGCGTGCAAACGAACGTTGCATCGAGCCTCCTCCTCCTCCTCCTCCTCCTCCTCCTTCTTCTCCATCACCTCCTCCACCACTATCTTCTACTCTTCCTCGCCGCAACATGCAGCGATCTCACGCGTCGCGACCTCGACGTGGACCGCGTGCGTTTTATCTCACCTCCGCACGCCAAAGCGTGCAAACGCGCGCGCGAGCGTGCACGCCTAACGGGCGATAGGTATTTAGGTTCCGTCGTGGCGCGCGGCTCTCTACCAAGCGGCGCTTCCGCATCTGCGGCGCATCTTCTCACGCGCGCGACGTGGACCGCGCGATCGCTTATCGCTTATGGAAAACGCGGCGTGTTCGATTCGATACCCCCGGACCGTGGTGGTGTCGTTATGACACCATCTCCGCCGACTACAACGCCGGCCAATTACCGATACCGTGTACGTTTGGAGGAAAGAATGACCGCGGACCGCAAGCATGTAGGAGTGGGTGACGCGCTCGACCACCTGGTCCACGATATGCGCAAGAGAATTGAATGGATTGAATGGCCTTTCGGATAAATCGTCGCTCGGCGCAATCGAAAAGGCGTATCTCGATGGTGATTATTTGATTAGAGAACCGTTTGAGAAGCTTAGATGTTGTATATGAAATGGAAGATACGCACAGGGTGCGTCTAATTCTATAATTCTCCGGAAGAGGTTTACAAAAGCGGCGAGTTATTGTCAATGGTTCGATACTTCGAGATACCTCTATAATGATATTAAACTGCAAGGAGCTTCATCAATTTTCGCAACACATACTTCGTACGTAACTGCTCAAAAATATTTTTTTATCATTATCATTATTAAATATATTTTTATCATTTTTCTAAACGCAAAAATTACAAAAAAAAAAATCCATGAAATATTACGGAAGACTGAAATCTCAGATGAATTAGATGTCCGTAAATTATCTATATTATTTTATTATTCATATTATAACCGCGTTATTTTGTCATATATGTGTTAGTAACAAAGATACTGCTTATCGCGTCGAATAGTCGTAAGTATCTCCGTATCTCACTTAATTGCCTGAACGTTCACACGAAAGTAAACCGTGCACGCGAGAGCTAATTTGATCGAAAGTATTTCGAGTTTTTGCCGCGGAGCAGCTTTTATTCGGACAGATACCGAGCGAGACGTACATAATTCTCCGCTTCCTCTCTCACCTCGCGATGAAGATCTTCGTCGCGGTAACGACGTATCTTCCAGAAACCTGCGCTTTACGACACCGCCTCGTTTGAGTTTCGGGACGCGAGCCTCGTTTTATCGTCCCAGATTCATGGCGGCATGGCTTGTCGGCGAACGAAAGGAAAGAGGACGTCGAACCAGGAACACGATCGCTTAGCTCGGAGGGCTGCCGAGACCCGGATTTTTATCCGCGCGATGACAGAACTATCCGCGCCGGTTCGCATGCCACTTTCTTACGGCCTTCTTCGCCCGCCTTACACGAATTAACACGTCGCGCTTAATGCATTAATACATACGATTTGCGCGTAATGATCTTCGCGAATTCCCGGAACGACCGTGAGGCGAAATGTTCGAGCGTACGAGTTGATCGGTCGCAAAATACGGGCGTAACTCGCGAGAGAAGACGGTTTAACGATTTGGAGAACGACGCGCTCGAGTTGACGAGTTGGACGTACGGTTAATTTGAATTTTCGAGATGCCCGAGACTGATTAAAAAACGAATGACGCGGCCGCCGATTTGTCGACAGAGAGACTTCGCTGCCGGTATTCAAAGAGCGATTAATTGAAAGTTTCACCCTCAACGAGTAGCTCCGCAATTTATCTTCGTCCGCGTGACGCACGCGTATTCCTGCTGAAAGCGGCACTGAATATTCGACGAGATGCCTCTCGGCCATGAGATCTAACGAGCAAAATTAACACCTAATTTCTAGCCACACATCTGTGGCACAAGTGTTAGGTATATACATAATCAATTAACCCGCAAAGGTTCAGGATGTCTAACTGTGTTCACGACAAACGCAAGTTCAGGCTTCAACTAACTGAAATCAGTATATAACGTCGATTATAAATTAATCCCCATTATCACAGATAGAGAGACCAAATCTCTATAAAAAACGCGTACCAAAATAAAGCAATAAATAAACATCTGCATATATATATATATATATATATATATATATATATATATATATATTGAATGAAATCACAGTATTCTATTTACATAATTAAGGAATTAATTATGTAAATGTACGATAACATCACGTATCTCGCTGCTAATTAGCAAAATCATAGCACGAATCGTAAAACGCTAATAAATTGGATGGTAATAAAACGAGGTAAAATATTTCTCAGGAAAATTTATCAGGAGAGAACTTATAACATCGTGGCGTCCCATGGAGTTGGGAAGGATTGATTGTCAATAGAGAACAATCGAGAGAAGCGAGGCGCCGTTTCGTCGAGAGGGACTGTGCAGTGTGAGGTTCGACGCGCGATTTATTCGTTCGGCCATTTTTCGAGCTTTGACGTTGATACCATCTCACTATGGGACAAGCAGTTTGTTTCTCCGATCTGTACGCCGCGAGCCCAGGCCAGGATTAATAGCTCGACGCGGTCGATCGCCGGTGTGGGCCGCCCACGCGAGAATCCGCGATTCGCTATCATTCAAAGTTAGTTTGATTTTCGCTTTGCGCGACGTATATCCTGTCAATTGAACCGTAACGTACATAAAATGCGCGTGGATGGCTGTCGATATGATCAAGTTTGATTGACGTAGTAATTTAGATATCAAGTCACCGCAACGCATACTGCGAATGACGAATGAGGGATAAGAGATAAAATATTATATCTTACTTTAACAGCATAATTTATGCTTTTGATATACAAGGTGTTTCGTAAGTCACTCGGAAGATGAATGGGGACCCAAAAGCAAGAAAGAAAGTTGATATAACATAGGTATGAAAATGCATTGTTTTCGAGTTATCGCCATTTTTATGTTAAAATTTGAAGTTGCTTTGCTTTTGAATTTTTTTGTCAAAATTGAAAGAAGAGATGGTTTTTATGAGTTTTATAACATAATTAACAAAAATTGCGGTATCTGTTTTAGCTATTCAAGATGCACAATTGTGGAGTCCTGATATCTGCGAAATGCTAAATGCGAGCTATATTTAAAATTACTAAAAATCTTATCTTATTAATCTTTAATAAATCATTATATTTATGTTAGCTCGTTTAAAATATCGAGCGATATTTTAAACAAACAATAATGATAATAATTTCATGGCGATAGTTGCCACGTCTCATATGTCCATCAATATTCGTATATCAATAAACGGCAATTGTCAATCATTCTCTTGCAACCTGCATCATACTCTGAGTCAATTCTTGAGGAACTCGGAAGATCGAATCGCTCGTCGAATCGAATTCCCCGATATCGCACAGGCGCGCAAGTTGTGCTGTCAAGTTGAACGCGCAGTTGACAGCGCGCTATCAGTCAACAGGGAGACATCGGGAGACGAGATGTGGGAACATCGTAAGATGAGATTTATTGACCAAGTCCCGATCATGAATAAAATCTGAAGCGGAGATAGCGCGTACGCGCGCCAGCGAATATAATACTTTTGTCTATCTAAAGATTAATTCGCCTTGGACTTAATTCTAAGCGTCACGGGCGTAATATTGCCATGTATAAATCGCGAGCCGATGATTGATAGAACGTGTTCCATACGCCGGTCGTTGGTCATCGGACAGACAAATTAGAATACTTTATATTTATGAGCTATTTAAAATTTTTAGAGACTATAAGAGCGTAACGCACGCTGCGAGATTACTTGGTGCAATTGCGATTTAAAGGACTCGTATCGTGTCGATTTAAAAAATAGGAACCGAAATTCGTCTGGACGGCTGGTGATTGAAGATATCGATGGTAAGGCCAGTATGTATGTGTGCCATGCGTGCAATCAACGTCTCGATGAATAATTGTACCGCCAAAGGCTGTTCTTACCACGAACTCTCATCCTCTTTTCCGTCGCAGAAAAGATGGGACTGCAAACGAGACCCGGTACGATGATCCAATATACAAGAGAGAATATGTAAGAAAAAGAAACCACCGCAGATGACAATCGAGAATGAACAAAGACGAACGATAGCTTCTAAAATGTTATAATTTGCCTCACCACTTTCCTATAATTGAACGTTTAAACACAGAATGGCAATTATCATTAATAATAAAAATATAGTAAAATAGAAAGTTCTATGCAAAGATGAAAAGTAAAATACATTAACATTTACGTCGAAACTATTATTACACGCGGGTGAAAACTGTCACTTGATGTCATATTTCAAGACACAATTTATGCTAATTTCTTCGTACAACTATAATCTTGCCATTTGCATTATTATTGATGAAAATAGATATTACGACAAGCAAATTATAATTATAGTATTAAATGTCGGTTTATGCGTGCGAGAAAATAACGTTCTTGTCATAATCATTTAATGCGCTTAGGAAGTAAAATGCTCAGTGTGTGGCAACTAGTTAAAGCTTTTATTACACTTCTATAATACTGTTATGAGTTTGCGTAATGTAAGCATTCAGATCACTACACAGGACTACATTACGTAGTTCGATAAAAATCTGGCAACACTATATCACCTTCAATTTACGATCTTATTTGAAATGGCACTCGTTAAAAACAGATATATTCGTATAATGCATACCACATAACATCTCTGACTGAATTTACAAGTTGCGGATATAAGAAGCATAATGTTACCACGCCAAAAATTATCTCCGCCATAAGTATCTTCAAAGATATTCATTCCGCATTTAAAAATTCAGGTAGAATTTAAATAAAACTTTATTTATAATATCGATGTAAATTTTCAGTAGAACAAATATTTTTCACAATTTTATCACAAAATAATTTCTGTATAAATTTTTTAGACATCTATATACAAATTGTAAATTGTGTTTTGTTTAATTTTCAATAGATCCTGTACCGCAAAAAATGCCATTGCACAAAATTACTGTTCAGTGACCTGATTAAATCTGTAAAATGCTCGATAATTAATTGATCGGAGTATGATCGCGCAGTTTCGATGCAACGGTAATTCCTAATAATGTGGAGTTACGGGACAGACGAGCGAGCTCGTTGCAGGATGTCATACATAGTAAACAGATCGATACGAGACGCACAAGGACAAATGCCATTCCGATGCAGACGCGTATACGAATGTGTAGCGACGCGACAGTTATCGGTATCGTCGCGGATCTCGTTGCAGGTGCGCCGTCGATTGGTCGGTGCCACCCCGATCGTGGTTAAATAGCAAAATAAGAACAAGCCAAGAAGAAATGCATGAAGTAATGAGGATACAATTTACTCCTAATAAGAAGATACGCATCATATTTTACGAGTGGACTTCTCGCTTCCGCGCCATGTACAACATCCCTCGCCATAAACCTGTTGCACGTACTCCTGACCGTAGTCCTTTAACCATTAAAAGGCACGAATATTTTAACGAGCGGAAACATAAGGACGACATAATCTTTAGGTTCTCGATATCTTCCGCGGAGTCCGTTTTTGCAAAGCGGCTTGCGATAAGACGATAATAAGGTGAATATGCGCGCGTATATCTCGTAAAATTATATAATTTCTCCCTTAAAGCAATTGGAATCCTAATTAAAACGAGTGGAAAAGAGTTGTGTATATTTAAACACATTTTCCCCAAGCACAGAAATATCTGATTCTTCGTTCTAAGACTAATTCTAGAAAGGATCGAGAAATCGGTGGCACGAATGGGCGAAAATGCGACTCGCAACTCGCTGAACTCGGAAATTTAGATAAAACGGGCTTCCATTAATCGCGCTATTAAACTTCCGGTATCAGCGAGTTCATCAGGACCTCCTGCTCTAATGGCATCCCGACTGCATTCTACTACCGAGTTCACGTCTATCGGTGGTAACGATTCAAACGAGGGAACTGGGCTCAGCATATAAGAGGGATAGACGCCAACTGATTACGCAGCTACGAAGCTAAGAAAGGGACTGCGCTCAGTATGTAACATACGGAGAGCGAAGGAGTAGAAGGGAGCCTCTACGGAGAGAGAGTTAAGATTATAGTTATTACTGTAATAAAGATATATAGTTTGTTTGTACTCCGATTCGTCGAGGAGAGAAGGGTTCTTCGTTCTCGCTGGTCGGGTTCGTTACGATTTATTTGCCCGCGAGTCGAGGAAGTATTATTGCCAACCAATGTGATGTTGAAATCTTGATATCATCAACTTGTTCGAGCATTTCTTCCGAATAATTTGTCAAGAGACTCGTAAAATTCTCCAATCCTAGAAATCTCAGACTAATAGGTGTGTCTATTTCGTTTGTCCTTTTTGTTGCCTCGGAATCCAGTTGTGTAGATTGCACGTGTAATTACATAGATATATAACGAGAATTCCAGCGAGCCGATACGAAAGTGATATCGCGTTCTATGCAAATATTCGAAAGCGTTCTGTCGAGAATTAAGCTCTTAAAGGAGAATTTCATTCGTGATACGCGGGCTCGTAAAGTATCGCTCGCACGTTGTTACACGGGAGCGAGAATTTTGTTGAAAATCTAATTTACAACCGCAGATTGCGACCGTACAGATTACAGGTTATGGATTACAGATTACAGGTTACAGACGCTCGTTACGACGGTCTGCCGGTTATTCGCAGGTTCTAATTTGCGGCGCAAAAAAGACATCGGTGCCATCTCCAATTCCGATAGAAACCGAGTCTTATCTTGGTATCATCGCTTGTTAATCGATTACATTCGATTTGTTTATCAACGTTCACGCGACGTCCGCGGTGATCCGATGACGTTTTTCCCCTCGAACAAAATCTTCCCGTGGGAACGTTCAGCCAGTTGCCCATAAAATGCGCCATCATCTCGCGCAATGCCGAAAATAGAATGTCATTCTCATGGGTCGACGGACTTACGTATCGACAAAAGAACATCAATGATTCTGAAAATAAGGTGTCTTCCATCTTTCTCTTTTCAATCGTATCGATATCCCGATCTGATAATTATCGACAGACATTCTTTTATTGCACCAACTGCGAAAATTCTCACGAATGCAAAAGAAATAAATGTTCATTTCACGATTTATCCATTAATAAAAATTCTACCCTAAAAATTTTAATATAGTATAATAATAATAATAATAAATCAATAAATTTTACATGTTTTTATGTATATTTAAATTTTTAAAGCAAATTTTAAAGTAAATTCGTAATAGACGTCAGAACTGTTTTATTATCATTGACATACTTGTGATATAAATACAGACAAATTTAGAAGTTTTTAAAATTATAATTAATAAACTTTTTAATTTGTAAAGTACTTTAATCGCTCATTCGTCGCTTATTTTAGATTCACTCTATCTTTATCATTTATCTTCGTCAATCGAGATGATTGATTATAATCGCGAGAAGATTTTAATCGATAAATTAATAAATGAACATCTGGAACAAAGTGTCTCCAAGTATATCCTATATAATCTAAGCGATATTAAAGCTGACTCCACCCTAATGCATGCCATCAAGTTCCACCGTTCCCTTTTCAACTGTTATTTACGAGGGGTGGAGGGAGGGCGGATTAAAAAAGCAATTTCAAGAAACACGAAGCAAAGCGAGACGCTATCACGCGCGACACAGCGTTTTCTCGATAAGATAAGGCCGCCTGTAACAGGACCACTTATGTGACGGCTCTTTAAGCTATTCAGTACCAGTGTACGAGCGTGAAAACTAATTACACGTGTACACACATTTACACGCTTGGCACGACGGTTTCACGGTGCTCGCTTTTCCTGTTTACAAAACAGCGCTTAGCAAGAATAGGGGGCTATTGTTCGAGATGTTGTCGCCCTTTCGATCATGCTATGAGACAGCTTCTTGTATCGCGTACATGATATGCTTTAATAATCCCTATTTTTTTTAAGGGGATAACGTGTGATATCGTTTAGAAATCGTTCACACGAAATGAGAACAGCGACATTAGAACAATGAATTTATAATTTCTAATAAGAAAAACAATTTGATAAAAGACAACAGTGAAGTCAAATCTTGTAATATGTATCATAGATATAAATGATTAAAAAAGGAAAAATATTAAATATTTTCCATATTTTTATTATCATTCTGATCATATATGCACATAATTCTATTCTGATTCTCGAAAAGTAGACCTTCTCCTCTTGCAAAACATGTTTCGAAATCTAAGAATTATCTAAGATGAAATTACAAGTATGCAAATGATGATTACCGTGACATTACATTGCTCAATCACATTGGCATCGATTGATACATCGCTGCCTCTGGATGCTACAAATCATGAATTTCTCCGGAGATTACCTAAGTCATACTCACTCGATGCAACGATCGAGTCATTTTCGTTATATCCTACCAACTATCAGCACAGCATAGTAAACAGGATTAGCCGGAAAGCTCACGATCAATGTGATTTCCAATATAGAATAGGTACATAGAACACGTTCTATCCACGGAAGACTAATGCCGAGGGAAACTAGAAGTTGCATTTTCGATCGGTCACTTCGGTGCTGTGAACTATTGTCACAGCAGCGAGCAATTGGTCACAATATAATTCGCGAGATGCATAATATATTGCGAAAATCAAACGGTAATTCGCTAGACAAAAGACGCCATTGGCTAAGCGTAAATCATCTCAGGATCCCAAACTTGTCAGGACGAAAGAGAACCCTTCTCTCATGCCACCACCTTCTCTCATTTTTATCTTTTCCTTTTCTTCTCTCCCTTCATTTTTATTACACTGGCAGTCTCTCATTCGCTCGGCATTGTTCGGTGGCTCTGTGTAGTTTTTTTTAAGAGACCACACAGCATGGTCTTCGGCGATCGCGACGACGCGGAGAACACCTCAAGAAGTCATCACGGCCTGCCATGGACGAGCGTTCTGCCAGCGGACCGGTCCAACATCGAAAACCAAACCCGAGTACCTGTCGCGTTGCCCTCCAAGAGTGGCGCGATCAGTATCTCGTCGACAATCCGTGAAGGATCCTCGAAGCAGGTCCGTAACACTTTTTTCTTCGATGCACGTCGTTTATAACAGCCCGAGGGAAGGAGACCACGTCGATAAAGGATCGGCCGTAAGTCTCGGCCGGTCGAGAAAAGAGAGATATCTTCGTTTAATGATACTGGATGTTCCCCGGATAAGCGATATGCGAAGGACGATAAGTAACGGGTGAGCGGGCGCTGTAAATTGTGGGTCATCGAACGTGAAACGCCCCAGAAAGCAACGCCGAGCGCGATACTTTCCCCATGACCAATTCATGAATGGAACACGGATTAATAGCGGACTACGGCGACGAATGGCGCGTTATCGGATATGGCGCATCAATGTACCGTGGATCTTTTTTATCAATTAAATTGTACGGCGGCTTGTAATTGAAAGAACGAACGTACAGAGTAACATTGTCCGGCTGATAGACAGTCCGGGATACATCATTAATTTAGAAGTAGAAATTAATCACTGTCAACGTCGGAAATGAAGAAAAAAAAGCACCGCCTAGAAACACTGTACGTAGCATGAAAATTCTTAAGTTACAGAACGGTCGTACGAATTGTGATAAGCAACCGCTTCAAACTCACTTCGACTCACTCGTATCTATACGTGTCAACGAGGAATGTCCACGAGATATTCCGTGGCCCGATCTCATGGCAGCATATTTTTCAGTCGGTCGTCCAACGCGACGTTCCGACAATTTGTCATCCACTCCGAAGGTCCGGCATCCGGAAAAGCTCGTCCCAAAAAGTCAAGTTAACGTCGTTCAACGATCGCAACGGCGACAGAGCGATGCTACTTCTTCGGTCGTTAACGGGCCCGTCCGAGCGTGCATCCGATTGCAGTGCATCCGATTGCGAAGAAATTCACTTGCACGAGAGACTGAGCGATTATTGACACGCCAACAGCGAGCTCAATGCCGGCTTCCGTTCCGGCCCGCGCGCTACGTCCGTTGCCGCATTCGGATGCTGCGGCAGAGAAGGGATCACTGATGCCCGGACTGATCTCAGGTTAAGACGTACCTACCTACGCTACGCTCTGGGAACCATACGCCCCACCTATCATGCACGAGTCTCCTGGCACGTTGTCCTCTGTTACACCTTCAATTTCCAGAGATACATACATAGAAATCGAGACACGATCTCCCTTAGTACGACATTTCGATTCCGGTGTAAAAATTTTACTGTTTTGAAATCACATAACTTTTCGTAAGACTTTTTACGCTTTGCAAATAAATTTATTAATGTTATGAATTTTAAGTTTAAAAAATTATGAAATATGTTTCACTTTATAGATTTCTTTTTTTCGAATTATTCCCAGCTTTTTATTCCTAAGCAAATACATACATTAATAAAGATTAACCAAATGCAAAAAATTGCGACAACATGCCACCTTAAAATATGCGCATAAAAAGTCACGTCACATTAAACGGTATTGTCGTCGCAACTTGTCGATGCTAATGAGAAATACCGCAAAGGAATTATAACGTATTGACGTTAATTTTATTTCACAACAAAAAGATTATATTTAGACAGTGACGATATTATATCTGATTACGTAAAAATATAAAACTGGAGTAGAAAATCCATCATTTAAATTCACAAGTAAGAAACGATTATTCCTCGATTATTACACAAAACCGTAAAAGGGTAGAACCGTGGTAGATCGTAGAAAGATTAGAAGGTCCCATGCTCCGCGAACGTCTTGGGACGCAGAGTCGTGCCTGCGGTCGGGACATGCATACTTAATGACGCGACCGGGTCTCGTAAAGCTATTTCTTGTAATAAGAATCTTCCAGCGAGCGGATCTCGAATAAGTATGACCACCGGCAGTGGGGAATCCGACAACTCGTGCCGTATAATTCACAAGATCGGCCGCGTTCAATATGCAACACTTTGAAGAATGCTCTCTCTCTCTCTCTCTCTCTCTCTCTCTCTCTCTCTCTCTCTCTCTCTCTCTCTCTCTCTCTCTCTCTCTCTCTCCCCTTCCCTCCCTCCCTCTCTCTCTCTCTCTCTCCTTCTCTATTTCTTTCTCATCGGTAGCTCAAGTAAGATCGAAAAATAGTAGCGATAGGTTCATGAACCGGATTCGTAGGTCAAGCGCCCTTCCGCGTGAGATTCGCGTAGTGGGTCCCTCGCCTCTTGAGAACGACGAACTCATTGTTAACGCTTCCGGCGGCCATATTCCCGCTTTAATTAGTCTCTCGGAGTGATTAAACCCCCGCACACCCGGGGAATCATTAGATCGCAACAAATTTCCGACGTTCCTCGATTCTTTTAACGAGCACATCGTGAGTTCTTTGGTAGCATCGCGCGCGTGCGTGAGCTCTCCTCTTCTGGGGTATGAATTAAACATTGTATCAGTACGTTAATGCCGCTCGCCGGCTATGCAACGATAATATGCACTGGCGCCGGTATCTGCACACGCGGATCAGAGATCTCCCCGGGCGATCGTCCCGGAGACGCGAGTGCGCATACGTAGCTTTGTCTGCGATGAAATTGCAGGTACGCGCGGTGATGCAGCGAAACGACGCCGACGGTACCCACCATAGAGATCGGCGTCGATTAGGATCGGCAGAGACAACACCGGGCGCAGAAGTAGCGATAATAATGAGCTACTTGCGGCCGATACTGTCGGGAATTTGTCACAGCCCACCTCGTACGTCCCACCTCGCCGCCGAGATTAATTATGATAGCATCGCCGCTACGACGATCTGCTTCTCTTATCCGAACGGGCGAATCCTCACGGCTTCCCGCGCTATCCGCCCAGTCCGAGGGCGAGTACAACAACTCGAATAATTACACGCATTATCATGCGTATCAATTAAATTTTTTTACCAAAGTAAACGAGAATATCCGTAACGGACGAACGTATAATAATTTCCCTCATTTCTCCTCGCGCATGTTTCTCCTCTTCGGACTCTAGTGAGCAATTTAAAAGGAACTAGCTGATCAAGCCGCGTTCACTATTCCCTTCTTTCTAGCGTCTCACTCTCGTGCAGTGACAATTTACTCCGTTTAATTAACGAATCGAATTAATCACCCTGGCAGTCTACCATAGCAAAACTTGTCTCCGCGCGACGGGACATCGCAAGTTGAAAAACAGGATTCACGATACCACAACCGTGTGGTGCGGCGGGTTTCGCGCTTCCACGTGTTTCTCAATGTCAGAAAAGACAGAGATGAAACTCAAAATTAATAAATTCAATATATTTAATCAGCACAAACTTCAATTTCAATGTATACGTTATATAAATTATCGTTACAAATAATCGTTTAAACTTCTATTGAATTAAACAATCTTATTAAGAAATTTTTAATGCATATGAAGAGGGAAAAAAATACTTGCAAAAAAGCTTGCAATTCTTTTTAGCATATTTTTAGTTATATGTTGTACTTTTATTTAGAGAATCCCTGAAAATTTATAACTTCCGTTCTTGGAGGTTTAAAATTTATCCTTGGGAAAGGAGTCAACTGACCGCAGAATCAACGACGAAGAGGAAAAGGTAGAAGGAGTCGACTCGGAGAGTGAACGGAGAGTGCTTTGCTAGATAGTCGTCTTGACTCTGCGTTCAAGAGGAACGATACACACGCATTGTGCGTGTACGCATATATAGGCTTATACACGGACTTGACAATTAGCATACTAGAACGTTCCAGGAACCAGCGTTCCAAGCAAATCGTTCCGTTTGTCGGTCCGAGAACTGTGGAGAACGATGGATTCGGTGATTCATTCATCGATTTGCCACCCTTCGAAATTGCAAATACACCAACTTTCGTTCTTATAGGAAGAAATCACGACTTACGCAAAAGAAATGTGCATTGGCTGCGTCCAGAAAAAGCAGCTTTGCAACTGTTGTCCTTTAATATGATTGGTTATACCTAAAATCCTTTAACATGATTGGTTTATACATTTAGATTCCATAAGGAACTAGCAAAATAGCAAAAATCAATCAATATCAAAAATTTTTACAATAATTGCAAAGCTGCTTTCTCTGTTGAACGCAGCCATTGTCGCTACGGCGACCGTTATCACAAAACAATACAAATTCAATCGAAAAAAATGCCACGTTACTAAAATTATCTTTTTACAAAACGTAAAAATATGACATCAAGTTGACGCGCCACTAATTATTTTCTCTTATTTTCTTTTAATTATAATAGTAACAGTAAATAGTATAATTATAATTAATATTATAGGGTTCGTTCACAAAGCGATCTATTGTGGATACTAAAGCCACTAGATGGCAATGCAAGGTTTGTTTTTATTGCCGCACTAGGGCTGTACTAGAACTGAACTAAATGAAAACTGAACTGAATTAAAACTGAATTAGGACCGTGGCACATAAAAAATCTTAAACAGTAAGACTTGAGCAGTAAGCGAATTAGCCAATCACAGAGTCGAGAACGTAAGGTAAGCAGTAACATAAGCAGTAGCAAATCTATAACGTTGGTTTCCTTATTGTTTAAGGCTTACTGCTTTTTTTATGTGTTACAGCCCTTAGTGCAAGCGAGGCTACAGTGCAAATAGGCAATCAAGAAACGTCAGAACGTTATAGAGCAGTGCAAAGGCAACACGGCAGATTACATGGTTCTTATGGTATTCTTAGATTCTTTTGATGACGAACTTTGACGAAAACTTTGATAGAAGAATTATTAATAAGTTTTTATCATCAAATTAATAGATATATGAATTATTAATTTCAGATTTATCAATTATGAATTCAAAATGTAATTCGTAAAGTAGAAATTCGTGAAATATAAATTAAAATAGCTGTATAATTTATATCTATAAAATTATGATTATATTTTCAATTAAAAATTATGACTATAAAGTTATGACTTATAAATATTGAAAATCTTTTTATTTTCGTAAGATTCTTTTCGCATTTTATTAAGTCAAGTTAACGTCAGTTTTATTTTTAATTTTTTGTAAAAATAATAAAATTTTTATTTCACGTTTCTTTATTGATGTAGAGATATTTATAAATAAATTAGACTTTTGCATAAAAAATAATAAAGGGACGCGTAAACTTGATCAATATTTACACATTCTAGAAAACATGTCCAGATGTCTCTTTTCGATTTTATCAAGCAGTGTTTTCAAACAAGTTTTCATAATAGAGCTAAAATCTAATTAGTAATACTCGATGTAATATCGTGTGGATATAATAATTAAGCTGATTTAATATCCAAATATTGTAACATAACTCTTTTATATTAAAATACAAAATTTTTGTGATGGTTCTCGGTGAACAAATATAGAATTTCATTTAATTAATTATAAAAAAGGTACCGATAACATCGTATTTGATAGCATCGTGTATTGATAGCAATTGTTAAATTTTTAAAAAAGTAAACTTAAAAATTTCATATTACGACTTTAAAATCTTCTCGTTATTTTTCACAAAATAAAACTAATGTTACGAGAAGATTTTAAAGTCGTAATATGAAATTTTTAAGCTGTTTACTCACAATCAAAATTTATATTAAAATCTGATATTTTTATTATACTGTTATCTAATTATTATTAAAATATAATTTAATAATTGTTACTAAAATAATTATTATTAAAATATAATTTAATAATTGTCCAATATTTCCGTATGTGAATAATTGATCTGCATTCTTGAATAATATTTGCATTTATTTATTAAATATTTGATTTTTCAGATATTTGGATATTCAAGTCTCTTTTGTTGAAATAAGTGAAAGATATATATAATGGATTCAAGTAAAGGTCACATATATATGAATAGAAAGGTGAAAGACGATATCTTAATATCCATGTATTCTATTGAAATATTTGATTATAATTATAATTGTCCTGCAATAAGATGCAAATTTTGTAATATATATACTTACGGTAATGCTCGATGGGAAGAAATGAAATCCCACTTAATTGATCATAAAAAAGGTACTGATAGTACCACATCGATGGAATTTCGATACAAATTTCTATGGCGTTATATGTCTACACAAAATAAAAACCATGATTTAATATGTAAATATTGCAACCAAGTAATGTCATATAAAAATATTAAATATTTAGAAAATCATTTATTTATGCATCGACGAATAATAATAGACATACGCAATGAAATTAACCAAAGTTGGATTGGGAAACATTTTATTTCCGACAATTCAATCCGATTTACTATGACAAAATGTACTATTTGCGATCATCCTCTTAGCATATCCCTAGGAATACATGGATTACAACACCACCTGTATTATTTTCATAATATGTGTAAAAATATAACAGCTAACACAAGCACAGAAAAAAATAATTTGGATCTAATGTTACAACAATACCTACCTGAAGGTAATAATATAATTCATTGCCTGATTAAATTTTATGTTTATTACTGTATTTTTTATTTAATTATTTTGTATTGTAGGTTTAACTGACGACAATCTAAATATAGATTGTATTATGGATTCTGAAACGATACCAACGGCGGAAGATCTTTGTAATATGATAATATAAGTGATAATATGACAAAAGATTTCTTGACAAATATATTATATTTATTTTGCGTTATTATTTAATAAAACGATAATATAAAATAAATTCTTTCTAATACATAATAATTAATAAACAATAATGGATAAATAATAATTATTTTATAATTTTATAATATATTTTATAATTATAATAATTTATGTCTATATCCTCAATCTATATCACAATTAAGTAAAGAAAAATATTCAGAAAATTAAAAATTATATTGCCTAAATAAATTTTTATTACTAAATTAATGTCATTTTTCTTATTATGAGCGTGTTTTGTAATCAAAATTTTCAACTAAAAAACATAACTGAAAGTACAGTAATACAACTTGACTGTTTGAGACACTTCAAATTATTCAATATATCAATATTTATATGTTAGGAAAGATTTCGTATCGTTTTCGCCAGTTTTCGAGATCAAATCTTTTGTATAATTTTAATACATGTATAGTCATACTGAATAAAACTTTAATTATTATATTTTTAACAGACAGGTTTTTTGCAATTTTATATGGAACATTGCGTATTTTTTAAACACTCTATTAAAAACAAAGAGTTTTAATGCAGCGAGTAAAAATAGAAAAATCCTCGAGTGGAATACTCCCATATTTTCAACAACGTCTAGCGCCAAATGCTCTCCTTATCTTGCGCAACATATTAGAAAACGAGTTTTGCGAGTGGGCCACAGCATCCTACGCGAATCGCAAGTGGGAAAGATGTCTGCGAGAAGACGATAATGACTATTCCCGGCGAGGAATCCCGCGCAAATTACGACCACGCTTCTACGATTTCTCGATCGAGTATTCTCGATCGAGAATTTCTCGAGTATTTCTCGATCGGTACACCACGTGTACCGCGATATTCCATGCCGTACGAGAATGTCGCAAATGTGTGCGAAGCGTTGTCGCGACAAAATGGGCATCTATATATACACATTACGACGGAGGTTACAGCACCGGCAATAAAAGTCGCTCGCGACACTCATCGAGAGGAAAGGGTGGAGAACGAGAGCGAGAGCGAGAACGAGAGGAAAAGAGAAGTGTTGTAATATAGAAGGAAACGAGGATATATAATTTATATGTCGTAATATAGAAGGAAACGAGGATATATAATTTATATAGGTCTTAAAGGATTGCACAAGAAATGGCTAGTCTGTCAAGACGACAGGACGAGGACGGTGATGGTGGCGCCTCGTGATTCGACGCCCCTTATCGTCATGAAAACAACATGTCTAGTACGAGATACAAAGGATCAACAAAGAGCCGATCGAGAATCATGAAATCCGATGTTGCAATTGCGACGCGCCGGCGATCGTAATGTCGGCTGATAAACTAGATAAAGCTCCGAGATCAAATTACCGATTACATCTAAAATTGCGCAATAAGAAGAAAATAAATATTATATCTATAAAGATATTTGAAATATTCTAAACATAATTTTAGAAATGTAACTATAATCAAAAAAAGATTAATATTCACGATATATTTTAATTCAAACAGAATTCACGATTCAAACATTTTCGGAAGCAGATGCAAAAATTAATTTTTATCTTTCCATAAATTCACACTTATATTTTGGAGAGACAAAATATGTTTAATTTAAAATTACTATTTTTACATTGCTAATTAGAAAAATTTACGCTATTCGAGTTGACGTAGATCGCGGCTTCTTTATCGTCAATTATGTAATTTATCGTTCGATTTGGTCTGATAATTCGCGCTTTCGTTCTACGTCCTCATTTCTTTACAATGTAAGATCATACAGTTGCGGATCTTCTTGGCGATAGAGTTATTACGCGATGATTACTCCGGAAACACTATAATCTCGCCTTACGCACCGGCAATGAAGACGATAAAAGTGGACAGAAACGTTACATTCGGCACGCAGTCACCACAATTTCACTCGAAACTTATTTTATATTTCACCTGGTCTCGATATTGTGAATTTATAATATCGAGATCAATTTCGTAGAAAGTTAGTCGAGCGCGGATTTCAAATGACTTCCCGATATAAATGGAAAAACGTCCACGGAACGACCCCCCCGCTCCCCCCCAGAAAACGAGCAAGAAGAATGTAATATCCCGCGAGAATGATCATCAGAGTAGCCTCTATGTTGTGAATCACTGACTCAACCGTAGGAAGTGCATTTTCGGACCTCCTTTTTATCACAATCCAATCAAAACGACGGCAGAAGTTACGACGATATCATTGCAGCTACCGCAGATCCGCCGAAGTAAAGGCGAAAGAAGAAAGTCCCCGCGGCTGCAATTATACCTCGGTTTCCTCTTGCAATTCAAGGTCATCAAATAAAGCGCCGAAGACCATTAGTAACACTTTCATTTAAACTTTAAGCGTTACTATACTCACGAAACCGCGTAATCTCACGTTACGCTCAGACAGTAGCTAAGGTTTTTACACCGTTTCGCAATTGCAAAGTATAATTTGAATGCAATATAAGATCCAACGTAATATAACAAGCTTCATAGAATCGATTCTCTAGCTACTTGAGCTGTAATTTTACACGATTATTTGTTATTGACTTGATTGCTCCAATATCAATTAGTATTCTACAAATATCGCTATTACTTTCGCATTAAATTATCATACAAGCGTTTTCAATTTTGCGCGCACAATCAACACAACAGCAATGTAAAGAGCGCAAACTGTTTGAGTTTCCAAATTTGGATCTATAGACGCGGTGGTCTTGCGCTGAAGGCCAAATTCCAGCGGTAGCCTCGCCGAGAAAATAATTACAAAGTAACGAGAGAACACGGCAGAACGATGAGTAACGACATCCATGCGAGCAGAGGTATGGCGGTTTAACGTCAGCGAAATATCGCCGGGATTATTCATTGGCCCATGGTGGACCTGATTGGAGATGAGCGAACTCGATAAGGGCCCTCGGGCCTCGCAAAAGAATTTTCAGGTCTGGGAGCAGGTGTCGCGTACAGACAACCTGTTTCAACACCGACAAGAGAACTTGCAACTCGGTCTTGTCGTTCCCTACAAGCCACTGAGACGCGATCCAATAAGCCGCTTCGTATAAATTTTCTCTGAGTAATGCACGAAAGCGGGCTGGCGATCGTAAGTAAATCTCGCGCGATCCTGAACGTGATACTTTCTTGACGTTGATAAATTAAAAAAAAGATGACAATATATATCTGCTGCATTTATATATTTCATGCATAAATCTTTCCTATAATCATTCAATCCATTAAGAAACAATCTTCAATAATATCTATATTTTATATTTCATTAAATATATTTGTCTATATACTAGTAGAGAAGAAAAATAATTTAAAAAAAAATGAAATGATTTAATATTTCTTCAATTATTATATTTATAGAGCTAATGCTTTTCAATGCGAATTTATTCTTCAAAGTGTTAAAGCGTTACCATTTCAGTGAAGCTTTTCCGACAATTATTTTTTTCTCGACTATACGTATACATATCATGGCAATAGTGCTAAAATACGAACTGTATAAACAGAACATACCGTACATCATACAAATATTTATAAGACATGTGCATGTGCGGTGCAGCCGATACGTTTCGCAAGGGTTTTACGACGAGCATTGGTAGCGAGCGTGATCCATGGTTCGTGCACTTCCTGTAGGATGAAGCGTTCGCCTTCCTACCGTGACCTATGAACCTTCGACACGCTTTTTTCGCAGACAAAATAGATCGCTCGCACGAGAGAACGCACGAAGATCGAAAGCGTATATAGAAGGAAAACGTCTGAGAAAATGTTTTGTAGGGAATTTATCAAATTTTAAAAATGTATTATCTAATTATCCTCAAACGAAAATGTTGTATTAACTTCTCTTTCTGCTATCTACTATTCAATCCTATTACTACTATTCAATCCTATTATCTACTATTTCATCCTTTACTAAATATTATTATTCTAGATTTTTCAAAAAGTACTTTCCATAATTTGATCTTAAAAAATACTCTATACACTTGGTGTTGAAATTTACCCAAATGTATAGGCAACTTTCCCAATATGCGTGTAAATTTTTATTTGACATTTTAATGTCAAAGATAAAAGCTGATAAACTGCCCTCAAAGAAATAATGAAACTCAATGAAATTAATTAACCTTATTAGACTATGTTTATGCGTATTTCTGCAAATGATGACTTCACGGTTTGTACGGAGATAACCGGGAATCGTGCGGTTCATTCTCGCGCGCCGTATTCGAGCCTCGTATAGCAATCCACGGCGAAATATTTATCCAGCCGGTATCAAAGTCAAGGCCCCTGTGGCCGCGAACGCTAGAAAATACAGGGTGCGATTTATTATTCTGAAACGCTCGGTGCGCGCGGGTAAATACATGGGGCCTGTCACGGGCCAGCCGATGGAGTTACGATATGAGATTCTATAAGGAGAGCCGAGGAGAGGCGCTAATCGAATCGACCGTCTCGGCCCGTACCAAGCTAAGCTGCGTGCACATAGTTTATCGCCTTTACGCCTAATTACCAAGTTAATTACCGATACAGGCCCCGATGCACGCGTATTTTGATGCCGCGTTCAAAGAAGCGCTGGACAAGAGAGAGGCCATTTCTCGGATCTAAGGCGCGCGCGATTATCACAATTAATGAACGATTATGTTATCTACTTCCCTCCCCCTCCCCGCCCCCACCTTGTCCTTCCTCCTTTGCTCTAGCCTCTTCTTCAACGAGGGAACTTCTCAATCTCTCCTAACGGTCGCGCGCGATTCTTCGTCCTTCCTCTGACCATAATCTACACCCATAACTCCTCCGTAATAGTCTCCTCCCTCCCACCGTTTCGTCTCGAACCGGCTCTGTCTTTCCGTCGAGTTTATGATAAACGCGCCTTAAATCAGTCACAGTGTATTAGCGGTGCTGAAGGCGGATTACGGGGCGGAAGATAAACTCTCTCAAGGTCGGCGCGATCCAATAACGTGGGAATTTGCGCGCACGAACATGCCGCCGCGCCCCGTCGATGCAATTAAACTCGCGAGCTCTTCAGCTCGATTCAATTAGCAATAATTGGCGAATTGCACCCCATGCCGCGCCGCGCGATAATCGCCGTGTTTAGGCGGCTATTTCGTCCGCGTCGGAATGGCACGAGTTTTACAAGCGCCGCGGCTTCGCCATTACAACGCCTTCTCATCAGTCGAACAATTACATTGTAATAAAAAGGGGAAGCGGTATGCGTTGATCGTTCATATGAAATAGTCATTTCACTCACGAACAGTGTTTTACCGTAACAGTAAACAAAAAATATGCTGCGTTTTATATAATGTGCAATTGATTTTGAAAATTCAATTATAAATTTATAAAAACATATATCAAATGTACTATCTTTTAATGTCGGTGAATATTCCGTACAAAATGTATACGGTGATTGTTGTTTTTATTTTAATTCAATTTAATATATTTAATATATTTGTCAATAAATTTAATATATATAATATATATATATATCGTGTCAGTTTGTAATAATAAAAAGAGCTCAAATATTTGGCAGTGTCTTCTATCATTAATACGTCACTTCAATAAGATTATTAGTCTGCGAGCAATTGCATTTGCGAGGAGAGCCTAAGTAAATCGATTGTAATCCATGGCAATCCTTTTAAGAGACCCATTCCCGCGGAATCGCCATTATTTGAGCTGCCGAGAGCGTGGCACGTTAATCCCATTAACCTTCCGTTTCGTTCTAATTGTGCGAGTGCAGACACTCGATATCGTTCCTTCCGGCGATGCCGCGAAGAGCTCCGGAACTTGGTTCCACGACCTCTTGGCGAATGCGAAGGATAATACAGGTAAACGACTAGTAAGTCTAATGGCGCCGGCGGCTCTGTTACCCGATACCCGCCAGTCACGCAATTCTACCGTTTCCTTCGTGCACCAACACGGTGAGGATGTGTAGGTGCAATTTTGGCACGAGTTCATCCGGGGAAGAACGATATCATGACGGACATTGTCATGATAAGATATAATTCTTTATAGAATTAACGTAATTTGGACTAAAATAAGTCGCCAAATTAAATCAGAACCAGTTGCTAGGAAAGACAACGTTTAATAAAAGATATCATGTTAAAAGTATAATATAATGTATATTTAATGTAATGTTTAATATAATGTATAATGTATATTAATTTGCGAACAATCATAAATAAATTTACGAAAAAATATATCATTAAATTCATAAGAAATAAATTAAATTAGAAAAAGAGATAAAATAAAAGATAATATTGTGTAATATGCTTTCTCCAATTTTCCAAAAATATTTTTATTGGTGCAAATAACAATCAGTATAAAATGTTAATCTTACATAGTTTGAAAGTAATATTATTCTTTTAATCTTGTGGATTAAACTGGAACTTAATATCGAGTTGCTGCAATCTTCTACTTCTAATGTACATAGCCGATGATTTATCAGACGGTTAAGAGCACAAGAAATTATGATAAATCATTCCTAACATTGAAGGTAACAAGTAACTGATTGAAAAATAGATATCGACCTCTATAAATATATATGATACTCGAGGAAGAGATCAATTTTAGCCTAACAGTTTTACAGTCGCTAAGAAGGATGAATACCAAGTGAAAGGTAATAACCGCGTATCATCTCGCGGATTCTAAGTAAAGCTCATTACATTATTATTTACGCGTAATTTAATGCAGGAAGCGTGATGTGAAAATAGGGAAAAACAGAAGTGAGGAAAATTCCTGGCATCAATTTCTCACGTCCGATTAGGGAACCAAAAGGGCACGTACAAAGTATAAGATGAAGTATTCGTTAGTTCGTGCTTCCATGAAAAGGCATTCATGAGAAAGTTCTACATTCTATGCTGAGAAAATCGCGGAAGGCGTAGGTCGAAAGAGTGGAAATTACGAAGCGGTAAATAAAATAATCGCGAAGAGAGTGAGACAGTCCATAAAATTTTCTTCATTTCGATGTCAGAGCGATTGCTAATAAACAATGTAACCTCTAACACTAATTTACCTACATGGACAATTAACGGTAATTCAATCTGTGTTTATTCCACGCTTCCAATATAATTTAATTCGAGTATGTAAAATTTCACTGAGAAATTTCGATTAGAAACTTCAAATGAAATATTAAATATTACATATAGAATGTAAAAGAAAAATCAATCATAAAAATCTGGCCACTCTCAAGATAGATTATTTTGCTTTCGATAATCAAGAAAAAAATCAACATTAACGAAAAACTTGTAAAATGCTTTTAGCACCTTGCACGTTATGTCGCATGGATCTCGTGCAAATAGAGAGAAAGGAGAAAGTGATTTTTCAAAAGCGACGCTGTTAATCAAGTGAGTGACATAATGCGGAAGAACTCACGCGGAACGATTGGCGGAGTAAAATGAGACCCGCCGCTTCTTCACGTTTCTACGAAGTATCCACTTCGGGTTTATCGCGCGCGGAGGTGGAGAGACAGAGATCACACAGGAAGGGTACAGAGACCAGCCACCGGAGGGAATAGGATCCTCGGAAAGGAGACTCAATGACCCGTGGACATCCTGTCCTGTGCGGGGTCTTTCGTGGAAACGATAAACCGCGCGTTTTTCGCGGCGTAAGAGAAGCGGAGAAGAGGAGAAAGAAAGGGGGAGAAAGGAGGAACGACGACGACGACGACCGGCTCGTCGCCACCGTGGCAGGAAACGCGGCTTTTATACCTATAAGGCGTTATGACGCGCCAAAGAGGTCGGCCGCGTGTGCTCATTTGCATGCGCTTCGGTACAACAATGGTATCAGCCTTACACGAGTCCTGGCTAGATGTAGTGTATTCTGTAGTGGCTCGCACATTGCGAGCGGCGCGACCCGCCGCGAAGCACAATACGCGCGCTGTCGGCTTCTTAATGATCGCATTTTTCGTGAAAGTCATTAAGAACACTCGAAACTTACACATCCGTTAAGAAGAAAAAGTGCATGAAGTTCGCACAATTATAAATGTCATTCGAAAGTACTTTTTGTCAACCGAGACTTGAATGATGACCGATCGTATAATGTTACATCCTGAGAAAGTTTTTCGTAAAATATATGATCCCGTTTGTGTACAAAATTTCAAGAAATGTTGTAAGGACAAGTTACTTTTCTTTTCTCACTTCTTATCTGATTGTTATACCCTTAAGAATAATAGAACGCACACGCGATAAGAATACTCAGCTACATATCAAACACGCGAATATATCAATTATCTTTCAAATAAATTCCTCTTTAATTTACAATAGATTTTACAAAAGAATAATTAATAATTAAAAAAATTTATTTTTATTAATAATTATTGCGTCTAGATGCTTTTAGATAGTCTTTATCTCAACATATCTTTTAAATTCGCAATCAATACGCATAATTTATCAAATGGAAAAAATTTGCACGAAAGTTCAAGTTTCGAGCTATCGTTCCAGCCGTGTAACGACAACGGAGATAGCAGCTACTCGCGGGACAACGAAATTGCAGGAGTAACACGACGCTTAGCAACGAAGCAACGCGACTGTTCACGCACAATAGGTAGATAAGCGGCGGGCGGTTGTAAGAGATATGCGGCCCGGACTGTCTTACGCGTTGATATGCGCGTTGAGAAGCGGTGTGGAAGCGAGGCACTCGCAACGAGGCCCTCCCGACCGGGAAAAGCGTTCGCCTTCGTTGGCCGTGCCCCGGCGCATCTGTTTATCTGATGGAAAGAAGCCGCCGCCTTCGGAGACTTTTGCCCTCGCGCGAGATCGAGACTCACCGCGTGAGTCTTCGTGAGTCATCGCCGTGGCACCGAGGGCAACGCGCGCGCGCGAGGAGCCTTCCGCTCCTCGAATCCGAGTCCGTAAACTCACTTTCTTGCACCGGTAACCGTTCGGGAAGATTACAGTGAAACTTTACGAGTCGAAGCTCACTTTCGTTTGCCCAAGTGGAAGTTCACAGGCGAATCGAAGTACACGTTTCGCAGTATCGACTTGTAATTTATGGCGGAAAGAGTCATTTCGAAAGATTACCCTTGGTAGCCCCTGTTTAAATAGACAGTAAAAGAATTTACAAAGATTTCGAAGGAGTGGAGTTGTCCCCATTATTGAAAAATCTCTTTCTTCTTCTCTATCTCTTTCAACAATTCTCAAAGTCCATATTAGTAATAATAAAATATATATTAAATCAGTTTTTTCTGATTTGAGACTGACTTGACTCCGATTTATCTATGAATTTTATATCTTTCAGATAAATAAAAGTTACGAAATATTTTTCCGCGCGTATTCTTTTTACGGTAACTTCGTAATCAGCAGAGAAACGAGTATTATTTTTCATTAACCATGTAACTAGAGAAATCTCGAAAGTTATAACTAGATTGACGATCGAACTCGCATAAATCTTCTGTGAACTGACACGCTTTTAAGATTTTTCTTAAGGATCGCTTTCATCGCGGTAAAACTCGTTCGCCTTTATTTTCGCCCGATCTTCCATTCATCTTCGAGCAACAATCTTCATCTAATGCTTTGACAGAAGATAGATCGATATTCTTGCATATGATTATAAGCAACGCGACGTCAAGTAAAAATGTTATTATTCCCCTATCAGAAATTAGAACGATCCAATTAACGGTACCCAATTATCGGCTTCTAATCGCGTCATTCGCGGCCGATCGTATCAATCGCGGTCGACTACTATCCAAAGGAGAAGGCACGGCTCACCCAGTTCGAGTGAAGTAGACATCGTCAATTCGATGTGAACGCTTATTATCGTGGACACGGGCGTCTGACCGTGAAACAGGCCGTTCGCGCTAACGATGCCTGTAATAGTCCGCGAAATCGGCGTACTTCCTATCATTACAGACAAATGCGGCCTTCACCATGGTGCACTCTAATGAGTTCTCGGATGACCAATATTTATCGCCAATCTAGGTACTAACAGTTTTCTAATGCGCGGCATATATCATTGACGATTGGATCTTGGACGATCGATATTCATCGCCATCATACTCTTGCAGTTTAGAAAAAGTCTTTCAAAATGGTATTATCAGTCAAAAGCTTGACATTAAGAATATTTAACAATTACTTTTATTCATTATATATATTATATTATGCGTATATTTTTGGCACTAAAGAGAATCTCTTAATATTCAGCGCCTTTTAATTTAGCTAACATTGTCAACGTTGAATAAGAAATATTCTCTGAAGGCCTTATTCGGAGGTCCAGTTTTTATTACACATGAATATCTTCCTCCTCTCTCTACTTCTTAGTGCCTTTCAGCGTGGTAATTGGATATTTTTTCAGTGCAAATTACACGAGCGAGTCAAATTACTTTACTGTTGCAGCGGTTGCTTCTTTTTATATAAAGAAATTGAGCCGAAAGGAAAGTTCGAAATGAAAATTCCGTATAAGGCGACGAATGTGAATTCGTAAGTGTCGAATGTCGATACAGTTTTCAGTCGGATGTTCCATCGGCTGAATACGTGTAAGTGGAAGAAAGTCGGTGCTTTTAACGTTTACGAGGAAAAATACGGGATATTAGCGTATTATGCAAAATACAGCATGGTCGGACCATTGCGGAACGTATGATGCGATCATTATGCTTGGGCGTGAGCTTTATTCGCTGTTATTTACTCAATTCCCGATCGCATCGTGAAAGTCCGCTTTACACGCTCTCGCGCATCATTTCGAGAACTGTCGGCACTTCCTTATTAAGATTCATTCTACGAGAATCGCTGGTCCGTGCATGACGAGAGCAGGCGGGCTGCCACGGTATCTCTTTAAGGCAAAAACCTATATAAAATTCTTTTATATATACAAGGATCATATTAAGTCTAAAAATGAGTCATTGAATACAACAAGAAAAATTAATCTTGCATCGATCGTAATATTCAAAAAAACTGAAATCAATCACGATAAATTTTGTTATAATTAAAATATAGAATATAAAATGTAAAAGTTTTGCTTTTTTAAAGAGAGAGAGAGAGAGAGAGAGAGGAAAAATAATTAAAAAATGAAAAAATAGAAGAAAGGATTAATTTCTTAATTATTTTAATATCTTATGCTTCATATTTATAATCCAACGATTTAATTCAAATTATCTATGAAAGATTTAAGTCATATATCTCTTTCAGAGGAATTAAATGATATAATCTATAGAAACAGATCAAGTATATTTTTTTTTTAAATTAATATGTCAAGAGATCAAAGAAAAACAGTTCAATATTTCTTTGAATATAAAGATGACGAAATGGAAAAAAATGCAGAAATTTGCGTTGTGGAGAGACTCGATGCATCTCTCAATTCGCCGTCTCGAATCTCGAGCAAAGAGACTTTAATGCGATGTAATCGTCAGTCGGAGGAGCCCTCTAATATCAGTCGCCGTCTCGGACAGGCTGATAGTTAGTGGAAAGTGCGGGTAAATGTAAAACGTGACGCAGTTTCGATCCGTCGCACGTAATTGGATATAAAAGTCAGTTCACGTCCACGGAGACAAACGAGCCAAACGGAAGAAGAGGATACGGAATCGACGGAGATCCGTCATTTGATCTCGAGACACGTTTCTCTCTTTCCCTCTTTGATTCGCAGCAATCCTGAATCTGGAAAGTCTTCTACGTATCACGGTAACGTAAAGGAAAAATGCGAATTGCGTTGAGGAAATGCGCAGCAGCCCAGGAAGGCAAACGTTACACGAAGAGGGAGGATAAATGAAAGTTCGTTTTTTCAGCAAGCTCGTTTTACTTCTAATACTCGTGCATTAGACTGACGTCGATAATAAATCTTTGTTCGAGCCTTTCCGATCATTTGCTACCTTCTATGGTGTACGATCTATTTAATAGACAATTAAATGTCGACGGACAGTTTCTATTGTTAAAATAAAGTAGAAAGTTATTCTAAAAGTATGATGAAGAATAATAAAAGAGTTTAGCACAACGAGAAAATTTTATAAACAAAAGAGTACAAAAGATTAGCAGAATTTCTCATAAACGAGGTAATATTTTAGGTCTCGTTTCTCTTTTCGAATAGAAAAAATAATTTGATATCAGATTGATGATTATGTAAATTTCGCTTTTAATAACTTTGCAATGCACATATTTCCTTCAAACATAGAATGACACGTAAGTATATCGATATAATACTAAATATAAAAGTATTTTCAATAAAACGTCACGGTCGACCGCGTGTTTATATATTGTATCAGAAATTTCTCACATCGGACACACCTTAACACGAACGTGTACATAGTACGACATAAATATTTTAACTCTTTAGAAAATATTCGAAATTATAATCACACGTATACGGAGTAGGTAACTCATGATTACTTTCTACGGTAAGAAAATATGATCAATTCTATGTACAAAGCAGATTTTATTTGCACTACTTCGAGTTTAAATATCATAGTTCTTCGTTTTTCTAATTTTTCCTCATAATTTATTGACTGATATATTTTAATTACTTTAACTAATCACAAAATGCATAGTTCTATAATATAAAATATTTTTCAGAAAAAAGCAGGGATATTTTTTTATCAGACGATATATAAAATAAATTAGGATATAAAAAATAAATGGAATTATTTCTTCCTGGAAATTTTGATGGTTTAATGGTCTCCTAAGCATTAATTAAGTTTAATTAATTTCTATAGAGATCCTAGCTTCTCCGAAGGGGTAAGAATTACTATCGAGATGTCGAAAATTTCATACAAAGAGGTTGATTTGATATTGATGAACGAGCCCACTTTCTCACACATCCGTTCGTGGCCCTCGCTCTGATCGAGAGGGAGGAACCAGTGTTACCGCAATTAATTCGTACCCGATCAGCGCGGCGCTCCGAGCCCTCTCGAGCACACCTTTTTCCCTGTTCGGATTCTCATCTCCCACTGTCGTTGAGAGCGACGTGCGCTATTTCCGTGAACCAAATACGGCGGTCGGTCAAAGACGGGGAACAGAGAGCGCCGACGATCACGCGGTGGCGTGAACGATTGATGAGAAATGTCAGACTGACTCTCTTTCGAATTCTCTTTTGACTTTAACTAAGACGGCGATCATACCGGAAATTTAATTAAACGTATTAGTAATATTTTCAAAAAAAAAATATTTTATTTTTTACCGTATATAAATTTTCTGTATCTTTTTATTCATTTAATCATCGTATATTTATAATTTAATATCTATTGAATGTTTTTTTTTCCATAGCCTTAAATATTATCATTCATACAATTATTTGCAGATGTCAAAAAAAATCTTTCTCTTTTTATTCGTTTATTCAGTTTTAATTCTTTGATTTTCTCCTTCTATTTTGAAAAAAGCCTTTCTTTCGTACTCACTTAGTTGACGATTGTCGACCTGTCGATGCGGCCGGTACATTGATGACCAGAAGAATGGAAGAGAGATGAGGAGGAGGAGGAGGTTTGCACGAGCCGCACAGATGATTAAAGTAGAACGCGTAATAACGGAATGCGCGACGAGATTTTTGCTTCGGGCACTCACCGTGATTATTATATTGTCGTGCGTGTTTTCTATATTTTCTCTCTCGTACTGCTCTCCTCGGACAACAAAGCGCGCCGATTTTATAGCGATTCTAAAGGTGCTGTCACTCATTCGAGGTGAACTACTGATCACCGTTGTAAAACAAGGAAAAAGAATTTGTTTTCGAATAGAATCGCATGTGTCGATCATTTGAAATTAGAACAGCCACTCATTTTATTACTTGAAGGCAAAAAGAAAAAAAAATAGAGATAGAGACAAAAAATATTCTGTATTTATATATGTAACAATTGCAGTCTCATTAAAGGAAATCATTGTCGCAAATCATATCTAAATTTTTGTAAGCAACTCATCTATTAAGCAAGAACGACATTGCAAGACTTGTTCGAAGCATCGTAAGAGCTTACGAAATAAAATATTCTCATTTAGCAATGCTGATGAGGCAATTCTGAATATCTATCTGAGTCTCTTCCTTGCACGATCGTGACCATTCGTATGTGAAAGCAGGGTACGCCCGATCAAAGTGCTGCGATCGAACAATTAAACAATTGTCAGGGTCGACCCACTTCTTTGCCAGGACACGTTGTCCTTCCTCGTGTACGCCACCGTAGTATGGCACTTTCAATCTATTGAATGTAGAAATCGTTTAAATTAAAATCGCTCGATCGCGTGCGCTCGACTTATTTGGTAGAGAGCAATCAAATGCAGAGAGGATGCTACCGGTAACATAAATATAGAATATTCGGAGCACATAAAAAAAAAGATATATCAAAAGGATATATGTAATAATTTATTCGATTTTTTTGTTACGGTGAATTTTCTCAAGCTATGTACGCAAAGATTTTAAGAAGTAATTAACATTAAATTTATTCTAAATTATTCGAATATACAATAATTATTATATAGATTAATAATTAAAACAGTATAAATAATAATTATTATAAATAATAATTATTTAAATTATATTATCAAGACACTAAGAATGTATTTAACTCAGATAAAATCATTATACTATTTTTAATTTATTTTTATTCTTTTTATTGAAGCATTTTAAATATATTAGTTGAGATGCTAACGCACTTTTAACCGTAAGCATATCAACGTCACGCTTACGAGAAAATTGTTCCGATTAACAATTAATCAATTCAATAACGTTGTCTCACGTTATCGCCTGCGCGATGCTACCCGGTCTTCTTTATTACCACTTGTCAATGATAGATCGATTCAGACGAAGCGTTAAACTATTCATTACCATCACGCATTCCCGATCGCATCATCGCGCAGTTAATAAGATAATAAGTACTATGCAGGGGATGAATAATCGCGATTGGACGCCCTGGAGCCGCCAATCGTCTCGCACGAACACATCGCGATTAACCGACAGCAATAAGGAAGTTCTTACGTCATCGATTAATCGCCAGGTCTCCTTTATGGATTTCGAATGCAAAAGAATGCACTTAGGACGAATCGTTGATTGTCGGTAAGCCGGCGACTTGATCGGCATTTCACAAGGGAAATTTCAACGTCGGAGTATTTTAATCTCATGCCGCCCTTTTCCCGATACGCGATTGCTTCGGAAACGCGTTTCCTTTTAGGATCAAAATTCGTCCGAGGGCGGACGTTATCGATCAATCAAAATTATAATAGTGACGATTAAGTAGCGATTTCGTCAAAGTGAAAGTCCGACGGTTGCTGTTGTATTAACATCATCGTCGACTCGTCTCGGTTGTGTCGGATATATACGACTTCGCGCGGCCGCGTACGCGGCGGCACATGGGCAGTACGCATCTTGTATCTAATTATCGAGGAATGCTTTGTGCGTGTACGAAGCCGCGCACCGGTCGTCCGGGCTTAACGACTCTGGCGGAAGAAAAAGAATTGAGCCCACGAGATTAAGCGATACACGCACGCACTTACGCGATACACGCACGACTTTTCGGGCAATTTCGCACTTTTCTCTTTCTCTTTTTTTCCTGCGATAATTTTTAACGTGCGTTAAGCAATGCATTATCGAGAGAGAGAGAGAGAGAGAGAGAGAGAGAGAGAGAGAGAGAGAGAGAGAGAGAGAGAGAGAGAGACAGACAGTTCGACGACCTGGAAAACGCGAGTTACAACTTAATAATTCTGAATCAAAGAGAGATCATCACTGCTTCACAATGATGATTAATGTAATGTATGATTAATTCACTTAAGTTATAGTTTGTTTTAAGTTTAATTTTTATCAATGATATATTATAATTCAAGTGTCATAAATATATTTGTTAAATATTCGAAAGGAACTTTATTGCTTTTTAATCGACAATTGTGCATGATCATTAAATGAATTAATTAGTTAAATGTACGCAAAAATTTTTTGCTGTTTCCAATTTTCTTTAAATTTAAACCCAGAAAACACAGTGAAAATAAAGGCTATATAAGCTTATGAGCAATCTTCTTTCCCTTTTGCATTTAATTGTCTGATCTCATAATTTCGACAAATGTTATTCTGCATGTTGATCGTTTTGGACGTCTTAATGATGGAGAGATATGAAAAAAATGGTGAAAATTATAGACTTGAGCATTGTGAACCGTCCAGATCATTCGTTCACACTCGGGTTCCCAAAGGGCAGACCATTCTTTATATGCACGTGATGGATAATTAATAATTATAAACCTTATAAAGCGATCAAGGAAAGGGCGGCATTTATGTGATTCGCCACGGTAATTTCCGATTCGACTGTGCACGAAAGATATCAATTCGCGGCAGCCTCAATTTCGTTTTCGCCCCAGAGGGCTCGTTAAAGATGTATATACACCGATAAAATCATAATTAGACGATGGCCTCATTTAAGTAAAATACCGACATTCTGCCCTTAATAATTATTATAACGTAAAGAAATCTCCTTTACATTTCTGCAATAAATTTGTCGAGAACACAGTTTCCACAGAGTTTCCATCGTAATGAATAAAACGATAAAAATTCTGTGAAAAATTGTATATTCCCAACAAATTCATTATAAGAATGAAAAGAAGATTTCTAACGTTGTAATAATTATTGAGGGCAGAATGTCAATGTGTTTTACTCTAAACATTGGATTTCCAACTTAAATTTTCAACAAATTCAAGATTTATCAAAATAAAAGATATAATCCACACAAATATAATTTAAAAATATATTCACAATGTGAAAAACAAAAGAAAATAAAGTAAAAATAGAGCATAGAAATTTTAAGATAAATTCATATATATTATAAAAAAACTAAAGCTCCTTCATAATGGACGTATAAATTATTTTTTGGGAAAATTAAGAAATTTGGAAATCCGTAATAGAGATGTCAATTCTGACCATTTCTTGCGATATGGTTTATCGACTCGCACGATCTTGCCATCACATTATCGATTATACTTGGATGCGTTGGTAACGCCAAGCATGTCCTCCAACTCGGTCGTCATTATGGAAATAGTGAGTGTAATGCGTCGGGAAGGCAGATGATTGCGCATGTTCGCCAATCTTCGTGGAGTCTAATGCGGGAAAAACGCGTTAACACGTGTTTGCTTTGGGCATCTCTTGCCGAATCAATGACCGAACAATTACGAACTCGGCCCATGGAAATTGTTAGAGAAAACATCGAGTATAATGTAAAACGTTAAATACTTTTGTTCTACCAGATCTGTATATGTTTATCTCTCAAAAAAGATTAAACTTAATAAATTTAATTCAAATTTAATTAAAAAAATTTATTTTTAAAAATAAGAGCTATCTTATGTAGATATATTAAAATGCAATATTCCTTTAGGTTAATGATAAATTATAAATAAATATCACACACAATATTCTCGACGGAGTTGAAGTTTCTCGATATTACTGACAAAGCTGCATCGTATTTGCGAAGGACCAAGGAATAACAAGTTGGCGATGTTCAACGATGAGATTAACGTCCCGCGAAAGATCGATGAGAGATCGAACATCAACACGAGAGATCGTTCGATGGCCAGAGATATACAGCACTGAGATTTTCAAAGCGAAAGCTCGTTCGTGGAAGTGAGGATAGGGAGCCCTTTGTGCGTCTCCCATTGTCGACTGAGGGAGACTGACTGGCTGAATTCAATGCACAAGTCGCACTCGCCAAAGAGCCATACGCGGCTCAGAGGGAGGATAGTCCGCATATACGAGACGATATAAGCACTACGTGCAATAACTTCGGCGTAATCGTCGAGGAGCGAGTCGGGAGAGAGAGAGACCATGTACGGCAGGCCTTCATGCACACGCGGAATAACAAACCACGCTGCGATACACCGACGAGGCCTCTTCTGGTTCAAGGCCACGATGACTATCAATGTATAAATAACATTTGTTAATAACGCACCAGTCTGAATCATAATAATTTTTTATACTTTTACTCTTAAATTATAAATAAAAAGATGCGTGACTCTAAACTTGTAACAATAAAACAATATCTTTCTCTCGATTATAAATAATTATTACATGTATAAATATTTCATATTTGAGAATCATAATCTTATATCTGCCGTCTATCCAAATAGATGCCGTTATTGCGGTGAGTGAAGGTATATGATACGGTCGGGCCACATAAATTTTTTTCTGCCTTCGATCATGATAGCAACATCAAGGGTAATGTTGGTTAGATAAGCTGGCGTTTCGATACGGATTAGCCAGTTTGCGAATGAGGAAGATTTACGAGACTTCACGGACGACTTGCAGACATATTAATTTGCACAAGACTCACCTCGTGCGCCTGATCCTCGATGCTCCGTAGAACCGCGAGATTGCGGATAGTCGCGCGTCGCGACTCAAACGATGACTCCAGCCTGGTGGCGGCCTTACCCACCTCCTCCACCAGTCTTCGGGCTCGTTTCACCGACAATCTGGAAAGATAAAAAGGAACCGTGATCGTGACCGTTAGGAATCTGCGTAGCTGTCTTCTCGCGTATGAACGATCAAATCGTGACCCGCGAGTTCGCAAGGATCAAGAAACTTTTATTAATTAATACATTCCCTTATTTTCGCGTTAAAAGCATTTTGTAAAAACACAGAATAACATAAACTGATGTATCTCACTCAATCAACTCGATCGATTAATTTTAAACAATAACAAAAATTATTTGCAAAAATATAAATACTACTCAATTGGAACAATCGTTTAAGTAATATATAGTAATAATTATTAAACAATATACCAATATATAAACAAAGCGATCAATATCTTATTTGTGAAAAAATTAATTATATGCAAAAGATAAACAAAATTACTTCAAATATAGTAGTAGTTGAATTTAAAAAAAATGTAATTTATTCTAAAAGAACGACGTTTCACTTGCGATGGATTATTGTGGTTAGGATGGATTATTGTGGTTGTAAAATTCTACCTAACGTGCTCGATGTGCAGAAGTGGAACCGCGCGTTCCTCGAGCGCGGCGATGGCCTCTTCGGCATCTCTAGACGTTCTTCTCAATGTGGGGTCCGTGAGGAGCCGACCGAGAGGCGTCAAAGTGCCGGATAGGCTTGTGCATTCCTTCAGCTCCGACATTTCGAGGGCTAATCTGCGACCAGCCGATTGCCACTCCGTCATGAGGCTGTCGTACTCCTACGGGAAATCAAAATACTAATCATGGCGGTGCGCCGATGTCTACCTACTTCCCGAAGGTGTTCTCGCGATCCAACAAAATGTCCTTCATCGGTAACCGGTACCGAGAAAGAAATCCTTTCTAACATTCTTTCTAGTTAGCGATGTAAAAGTAGACATGTCTAATATGGCGATTGTGCGATTCAACGAGCCGTCAATCGTTCCTTATAGAAAGCACATTGTTTAAAAAAATATGTAACAAATGACGCATATCTATTGCATATAAAAGATACGTCGAACTATTATCTCGATGATTTCTTATTACCTCTCCAACCGTTTATTACCTCTCCGATCGGATCGAATTGCGAAAATACCAATCCACGTTAGATCAACTCACGGCGAATGTAGCGTACGTTTGGAATAGCGATCGATATCAATTTCATTTTCGATACCATTAATATCACATTTATATATCAAGTTAGATTCGTAGCAAGACATATTAATATTGATCAATATATCAAAGTCAAGATTAGGCCTCTCCAAAATCTAGATCCCGAACTAAACGCTTCCATCTTTTCGCTGCCTTGAGGGAGAAAAAAAAACAAAAAAAATGTTTATAGAATCGTTATATTATTAAGCTAACATTTTATAAAAAAAATAAAAAATAAGAAAAATATATATTTAATATAAAGTTATAATTTATTTAAAAAAAAAACAAAACACAGCAATTAGACAACGTGCAAACGTATATTTATTGATAATGCAAAGTACATATTTATTTATTAATAATGTAAACTAACAAATAGATGATGAATGCTGATCAATATCACGGCAGGGCGATAAATTCCACTGACAATAACTACGGAAGTCTACCGGAACGAGCAGACCAATACAATTATTTTGCTTGAGCGACTTTCAACTTATTTATAAACTTGCCGAATCATCGTCATGACACTGAGCCGATCGAAGCGGCTTTTCATTGTTTGACATTAAACGACAAGTAGCGATAACAATTTGTCGCGAGGTTCGCATTATCAAGATATATCACCCGCATTTGCGATTATTGGGGTCTTCACATACTTTACATAATACGATATATATAAAATATTTTATAAAATTTTTTTTATGTTCTCTCTTTGATTATTTCAATTCAATGTTCACAATGTCGATGTATGCTTAAGTGTTCATTCCTGAGACATAATTACCTTGTAAAAAGCGATCCATTGCATCTGGTCGTGATTTTCTTCTCGCCTGGGAATATACTTGGCAAGAGTGGCGTCATTCACGGCGACGATCTGAAAGGAAACGTTTATGGATAATTATAATTTCCCGATGGTGTTCAATGATCGTACTTATGGGACCGTAAATTACGTTTGTCGCGGATACTAAACTTTAGCTTTTGTAACGATATTCGTTTCGCTTCGACAAAGGAAAACATCACAATGGAAACCGCGCGACCATAATGTACCAAGCGACACAATTACGATGCGAAACGCACGTGCGACCGCTTGAGAAACCAAATATAATGCACCGTGGAATCTGGATCAACGACGCACAATGAACATCGGGAGACAAAAACGACGAGCGATTGAGCGTGATTACTTTCTTGCCCGCAGAAAGGTGCTCGCTCAATGCCGCCTGAGGATTTAATTGTTCCTCATCATCGGACTCACCTGGACGCTACTTAGAGGTAGCAAAACAAAATCGACCAGGCCATCCGTTGTTGCGGCATTCTGAAGCATGAGAGTCTGAGCTACGTCGACTCTGCCCTGTAAAGGCAAGAATTGCACATTACTTCTATGACGATCGCATAATAAAATCATTCGCCTGCAGAATCACTTTTACCTGTAGCAGGACCAATACTTTGTCCACGAACTCCAGACACTCCTTAGAATCGCCGCGTATGAAAATAGTGAAGCCATTTTTCGTACAATTGGAGCTGAAAATTAAACATTAAACTAAATTAAACACTAAATTAAATATTAAAATATTTTTTATATCAAATATTGAAGACTGTGAGCGAGAGAAACGTATCTGATCATTTGTTGACTATAATTACATTTATAATTTATTCAAGCACTAAAATAATCCAAATTATTGCCTTTATATTACATCTTGGACAACTTTTAGAGTAAATAAATATGTTCAAAAGATAGAACGGCAAATTGTTGTTTCTGTTAAAGCAACAATGCGGCTCGGAGTTAGCTTCGCATAAGTCGTCATCTAAAAATAAGCGTCTTGTCCGTCGCTCCGTGCGTTAGTCGGGCAGTTTGCATTCAACGGTGTTTTCGAGTGCTTATCGAAACCGTATCCCATCGCATACAAGTGCACTGCTCCGTATTTACAAACGTCGAATTTCCTAAACAAATATTATCGCTACCGTCGAGAAATTCCATGTGCATACATGAATCACCGTGTGTCACAGTAGCACACACGTATCGCGAGATCTCCCACGTGTGCTGCTACAATTTCTCCTTACCGACGTCATACACGAAATGAAACGTGTCATTCGTTACGGCGACGCTTTCGTAAATCGACATACTCGTGCAAGACTCGTCAAGCACTCCACGTGCATGTATTTTAATCGACTATCGTTTTCCGATATATACGCTGTTCGTTCGTAAGTTAAGTTTTAAGACAAACGTTAAATCGCGATAACAATCAACGTATTTTTGAATGAAATCAAATCGCGTAAATATAAATAACAATTTTAGAAATAACTATTAACTTGAACTTTAAATTAATTATTCTTTAATTGTTCTCTCTCATAAAAATAGATCCATATATTCGCTATATTACTAATCTTACTTTTATACTAGAGGAAAAATTGCACATTTTACAACGATTTAAAGAAAAGGAAAAATTTTGACGTAACAAGTTCTGATTGTGTTCCATGTAAATATCTATAATAATAGATGAAAGACCATATCTCCGTAAGCGGTAGCTGAAAATGCGCATAGGCGCGATCTCAGCCTAAACTCAGGCTAAACGTAACCCAGTTGGTATCGGGTATCGTAAACGGCATTAAGTTATGACACGTGGGTGGTTGACATTAAGCATGCAGCGTTTCTCACGCGGCTACCGTGACACTCCACCGTATCCTCGTCCTTCTCGCGTATACAGCAATCATGCCTCTCCGCGCAACACAGTGGTGCAGTGTCTAACGGGCACAATGTCGAGCTTTGTATGCGCCACTTGTATCCCGCGATCTATCCTAAATCGTCATCAACGCGACAGGCTACGAGCCAAGCGCGGTCATACGTTTCTGCCCCCGTGCTCCGTTTCTACTTCCGGTTTAACGGCCGTTGGCCGTTCCTTCGATTTTCCCACCGTACAAACTCCTCGATCGTACATTATCGTCCAAAGACGAGGGAGCGGCGGAGGGGACGCCTATGCAATGTTTCGTGACAACCTTCTCAAATTGCACGTGCAACCGCGCGACGACCGAGACTTTCGAGAGCCGCGCCGCGCGTCGCTACTCCCCGTAAAGCTCGATAGCGCAAATCATACAGTTGGCCGCGAGTCGATGTTGCGGGAACGACCTGTTGGAGCGATAGCGAATGAGATAAAATCAAATCGCCAGGCTGACTTCCTGTCGTTACACGTCCATTACAGAGTCACGGTGGAGGTAACCTTCGAACCTAAAAAGATCATGTTTCCGGATTTTAGTATCGTGGAAACGGTATACAAATCTTTGACGAAGTTACTGGTTGCACTCTGTTATCATTGATTATCAAAAACAGATATTTTAGTCTGTATACCTACAATTAATTTTTAATAACTGATTTGTTTTAAATTATTTTCTCTTAATTTTATATTTTATGTAATAAAACGTTATACGTTCGGAAATTCAAACTTTATATAATAAGAAAATTCAAAAAAATATTATTATTTCTATAAAAAAAAAAGAGCTGAATTATCTGATAATATTCCTTAACCAGCCATCACGATGTTCACCGGGCGTATACTTTCCCGGATGTAGCTCAGTTATTCGCACGTATTCTCCGTTTTACCGCACGATGATAGATAAGAAGACAAGATCGAACCAACCCTTTCTCGTCGTAATCATCGCGCGTCTATTATCGAACCGGCCGTGTAACCGTAATGGCACGTACCCGCGTATTCAACGGCGCGGAACAGTCGGCTCACAGCGTCCGTTCCCTGGAACCGGCGATCGTGTCGATAAGTAAATCACTTTGATTTCGCCGAGTTAACGTCGCGCGACAGTTTACGAACGCGACGCCCACATTTCGCCTCGCTCGGCGCGTCGGACTCATCAGCGCGCGATGTATCCGTCGTACGACGGTTGACGTATGATGGATACAGGGTGTTAGCGAGCACACGTTCCAACATTCCCCGTATCTCTCCGGTGCGATGCGATTACGCGATTCGCTGGCAACGGTCAGGAACAGGATCAATAAGACGAGCCCCGTAGAGGTCGTGTCGACACTGACCGCCGTTAGCGCGCTTGACAGTTAGCGCTTCGCCTAAATTACACGTCCCACACGTCGAGACAGCTAATAAAAGGACGCCGAGATAGACTTTGTCGCTGACCGGAGAGATCCCGTTGCGAAATGCCAGGCGGGTGCACGTTTCCTCTCGTAATAGCGCTGGACGACGCTTCCAGGCTGGCGGAAGTCGATTTCACGGTCGATGACGGCGTGTAGAATGAATCAACGATTTTAATTATGAGTGTTTGTCCGCGATCAAGATCGTTAAGGCAAGTTAGTAACATTTATTAATCAAACATTAATTTCTACTTCTACTTTCTAGTTAACGATTCGATAGATTTAGCATTCGGTGCACGCTCGACGTACATTACATATATATATAATATATTACCGAGCATTCAAATCACTTTCGGAATTATTTTTCCACAATAATTTACTGTATGCAATTTTTAATGAATGCAATTTACTCTCTGTGATAGCTCTAAAATATCTGATGTAAGAATTACATAAAATATATGAGATTATATTTGAACGTGCAGCCAAACGTTAATTATATACAGAATTAATAGCAGAATTAATAATCGAAAGAATCAACTGACAAGATATATCTACTCAAATCCGAAAAAAATTCAACTTCAACTTTTATAAAACTATTAAAATAAATATCAATCTTCATTAAACAAAACTACATCTATGTGAAATATCTTCAATACTAAATATTTTGGATTAGTCATAAAATTAATCAAGTGCTCTGATGTCTAAAGTGGATGAGTCCACTGTTAAAAATTTAGCAATAAATTTACGATTATCATATAATAAAGACAAAATATTGGAAAAAGCAATTTTTAAAAAATTCCCTGAAAATTCCAATTTTTCAAGAAATAAACAAACTCCCTGAGAATTTCTGAGGTTTTCAATATTTTCAGATAGTAAATGTCTCAATTATGTTTCTATTCTCATCCAAAGGAAATATCTCGTGCATTAACACGATTGTCGACCTAGAACTCCATTGGAATCAATGCCACATTCGCAGGAGTTCGCCATACGTGTGTGCATCGTGCTGCGCCACAACGGAGCCTGAAACCACGATCGCATCCTGGGTGGGCAGAGGTTGTCGAACAGAGGCCGCGTCACGACCGACTGTCGCGATTGACACCGAGAGGATATTCCGACGCGACGTGCGCTTGATGGTGCAATGGCGATAACTTCGCATCCCGCGGCGGCTATATGTATACCACTTTTATCGAAGCGTACGCAATTTGACGTTGTTCGTCGTCATCAGCTCTGCCCATCGCTGTTGTGACTAAATTTCTTCTTTTCTCGCGAAACGAGAGAAAATGTCTGCGCAACACCCGGAAACAGCATCGGACGAACAAACGTGAATTATTTTATAGAAGTCTAAGTCTTGCTGTGACTTCGAGAACCTGCTTTTCCCCGCTGGATGGTACATTCGATTAAACCTACATAATGCCGAAGCTTTATCCTGGAGCTTGGTCACGAGCCATAAAGTTTAGATGAATATAGCAGTTGGCGTTAGTACGTCGTCGGCCGCGATACCTTCGGCAATGATGATTACTGCGAGAGACAGTATGCGGCCAGAGCTATTGGTATTTAAACAGTCAATCCAATATCTCATGTTCTTCGGTAAATATTCAATTTTTGAAGAAAAGTTATTTTTTGTTATTTCCAATTTTTAAAGAAAAATTGAATTTTTATATGACTCACAAAATTAAAAAATATATTATTAATTATCTATATATTTATATATATATTAATATATACGAAACAATGTTCTTTTCTCTTTTAAAAAAGAAAAAAATTTTTTTAATTATTATATTTATTTATTTAATTATTATATTTATTTTTATTAATTATATTTTTTAATTTATGTTAAAAATACCGATCATGATTATACAAAAATTATACAGAAAAGTTAACTTACGAATATAGGTCTTACTAGTGGATTAAAATAATGGATTCGGATATTCAGTTAAAATCGACCACTACAATACGTGACCGATCGTAACAATTGACTCTCGAATAATCGAATTTCAGAACCTTGAAGGGACGACGAACTCGTAGAAAGTCGAGAAGCCAGGCACGACGTAAGTGGAGCGTTCGCTCGCGGATCGTGCGAACTGACACTAAAAACGAGAAGACCTATATTCTTAATAATGTTCTAATGGCGCTAATAGTCCTCTAACGAGCGTATAAATACCGCCGGTATTTAAATGTTACATGACGCTTTCATGACGCTAATCGCACCGCATCCAAGAATTCCATTACGCAAAAATCACGAGACTCTTCCTGCCGAGAGCGAGAAAATAAAGAGAGCCGCAATTATATATCTCGCTATAAAAGGAAAATAATAAAGCTTTATGTGTAATAAAATGGAATATATACGTAAATATGATCACATATTATATCATGTAGATAAATTAAAATGAACGCATATGAGCGTTCAATGAACTATAATTTTCATAAAAATATGCGATCAATGTAAAATTAAAATTTTAATAATAAAATTTAATTTTACATATTTAAATAAAAATTTTTTATTATTTTTTTCTCCAAATTCATTTTGGTTGTGGTATTTTAAAATATTAGTATGAAAATCAATGCGTTCTCTTCAAAGGTTTAAACATTCAATCGGATTTCCTTAATTATAAATAAGAACACAGCATATAATCATTTTAATTAAACAAAAAGAAAAACTTTGTTTCTTATTTGTTATCAACAAATAACAAACTTCGAAATCAATTTACACATAAATTATATAAAATAATTCAAAAAACACAAACTATAGGAACAAAATATCAAAAAACATAAACGATGTTAAAAAAGAAGTATAAATTCAAAGGAATGAAAAACATTTGACCACTACTGGTGTTCAAGGAAAAAGATGACAGATAGGATAAATAGGAGGATAATTAGGGAAGAACAAAAAATGGGTGGCGGCAGAAAAAAAGGAGATTTTGGATAGCAGATACGATCTTAAAAGTGGGTCGGTAAACTGCAGCTACAGATCTTTGTCCCCCAGGGAAAAGCGGGCAGGATAGCAATGAGGGACGTTTCGCCGAAGTCGTTACCGTTAACCATCGCCAGAAACGAGGGTGGCTCGTACCGGTGGGAGGGCAAGAAGAGCCAACGATCATGCCGGTTTCTCGAAAGGAAGGGACGGAGGTAAGGGGGGATAAAAGGATTGATGCGCGTCCATAACTCATGCGGAAATGCGGTCAGGTGCACAACTGGATCAACGAGAGATCCCCCGCGATCCTATCGTCCTGCGATCTGCCGCTCGTGACTCTCCGTCCTACGTGATACACGATACGTACGCGACGGGTTGCCAGCCACCGGGATGTTCCTCGGCTTACCGTTTACTCGCGCGATCGTCTATTAATTATTAGTCGCGGTGTATCTGGTTGCCGCAAGCACCGCGCTACCTAACTCATCCCCGCGAAGATGATCGTACGAGACGTTCGTTTGTAAAACCACGTGAGCCGTGAGCATACCACCAAGTCCCTGGTCCCCGGAAAAGAAAGGAAAAAAAATTGTCTGGACGCTTTCTTTCTTTTTTTTTTTTTCTTACCGTGCACATATAATTGGTATTACAAGTTTACGAGTGAATAAGATTTCGTTAATAAGACGCTTCGTCATGAATGCACTTTATACCACATGCATTTTCGCGCGGGTATCCGTCAGTCAATTTCGCACCCTCCTCCTTAATATAAATCAAAGCTCCGATTCATCGCTGGACAAACCGGCGATGCGAGTTAACGGTGAAAGACGAGTCGAGGTCAATTTCGCCCGGCGATGCATTCGCGAATTACTTTTGGTGATTCGACCTTTCACCGCGACCAATCAAGTTATTACGCGTAACGCAAACCGCGGGAGTCTCGCTTGACGCTTAATATATTTCTCTCGTGTGAGATATAAGCTTTCAAGGCGGCCACTGCAAAAGCCACCGCGGTGAAACATGACTTGTTACTTCACACTATGACAATCTCAAATTAAGAAAGCTGTACGGACCCGTTACATGCGTAGATCCTTAAGATCGCAGATTTTATCGTTTGCTCATCAACTTATTGCTCCCACCACATTAAACATAATTGTCTCCTTTTGTTCGGTAATAACTTAAAATTCAGTTAGCACATAGAAATATATACATGACACTGACAATTCTATCGATTGTTTCGCATAATACAAGTCTGTATATTTGAGGCGTTAAAAAATTTTTTCATTTTGTTTTGTTAAATTTTATTTTCAAATAAAAATCTATTATCGCAGACTTTTATAAATAAAATATTTCCGTCTATCAAAAGTCAACGGAATCAAATAGTACGTTTTATATAAAGCACAAGTGAGATTTATTCATAATAACAGCTATGCAAATACATGCAAATATGAATACATATCCAGGAAGTATAATACAATCAAAACGGAAACTCGCGTTCGATTAGCCGACAAGCCGCCCACTGTATTTCTGTCAGCGAATTTCAATTAGCCAATAAACTCTGCTCGATACCCGCGGACATACACGATGAATGCACTTAATGCGCGATAACAGGGTACATCGCGCTTTCCCCATTTCACCTTCAGTTCGCGCGAAACTAAGCGTGATCAAAGCCAATTTTTAACTTGATTCACGTATAGGTTTTACCGAATCTAAGAAATGCACATAAAACTCGTTGACTTTGAGATAATGAACTAACGGTAATTAATAATTAGAGATGAATATCTTTATACATTTAAAATTACTTCTCTAATTATATTAGTTTATAAAAAAATATTTTTTTTAATTATCTTGAGCCAGACAAAATGTTTCTTATAGATTTTTGGATGCTAAAAATGATTCCACAAACCAAATTTGTTTAAGTTTCTATAATAATGAGATTTAATATAAAAAGTTTTTCTGCGATATTTGAAGATTTTTTTTTTAAAGAAGACTAATGATACCTTGAAATTTTGATCAGAAATCATATACCGTTTATCCCTTGTAAAATGCATTCCTTTTTAATTTTAATATCTTTTATTTTTCAGCCATGTTATAAAGAATTTTAAGATTAGATGTAGATCTACGCTACGATTTATAACACTAGTTTATAGCAAAAAATTATTTTGACAAAGTTTTGCTAAGATAGTACAGAATTTTGTATTAAAATTCTATACTATCTTAGCAAAACTCTGTCAAAACAATTTTTTGTTACAAACTAGTGTTATTGACAAGAAACGCCGCAATGTCGTGAATTTATACATAAATATCCTAATATCCGACAGTTATAAATCGTAGCGTAGATCTACGTCTAATCTTAAAATGCTTATTTTTGTAATAACATCTGTCCGTCCAATAACATCTATCACGCGCGATTTGTCTATCGATTTAATGATTTTCCGCGCGATTACGCGATGAGATGAAAGAGTGCCGCCGTTCGTATCTCGTCAAGATATTACACAGCGCGATAATCTGGCAAGTGTAAAGTTGCGTTCACGCGTGTGTGGAAATTCCGGGGTCAATTTTACGCGAGATTCCCAGACGAGACGTCGTTTGGTCTTTTTGTTCGGGAGCGTAATAAATCTACATCTGCCGTGCTTATCCGCGAGTAATCTGCCACCGATAGCCCGGCTAAGGCGCTATGTCAACGTCGTTCCGCGCTTTCCCACTGCGACCGCGGAAAAATGCTAATGAATCCCGCGCCGTGCGCACCGCGCGGCGTATAACCGGCACGCTGATTTATGGCGATCGTGTTCCGCTCAGAGGATCATTATGACACCGTCGGCTTTCGTCGCGGATTCCACGGCGCCCCTCTCGAGATTAGCTCGCGTGTACGCGGCGAGAGCGCTCCCGAAGCCGTGCCTGCCTGCTTTGCCCGTTTGCCTGCTTTTCTTCCGGCAACGAAAGATATCGACACGTAACAATGCGTATTGTGGCCACGCGAGATGATAACTCGGCCGCGATAAATTAAAAGTATCGCTCCGGCGCGGATACCGATCCTGGGAACGCGAGCGATACAGGCCATTTACGCGGGTTTTCGATATCGCGAACGCGTTTACTTTACGGTATCGACATAGGAAATCGTTGGTCAACTAAGATACATCTCGTTATTATTATTTTTTTTCTTTTTTCATCAAGAATTCATATTAATTCTCGTGAAATTTAAAAGCGGCAGCGCGATCACGCAATGCGGAGAACCCCCTTTTTCCAGAGAACCCCCTTTAATTATCCTCGTATATCTAGATATATCGCGACCCGGGAAGCCCACGGGGACGGCCGATCAGCTGCGTGAGTTAAACTTCACACCCGTTGATATCCGATGAAAGGCGGTAACGCTGACATGGCGCGGCGCGAGACGGCGTCGATGAAATCGCGGAAATTTTCCGCCAGACTTTTTCCCAGGCCGACGGGAAAGAGTCGCCGATGCGGAAACGACGCTGGCTGGCCTGCGTCGAAGATGCCGAAAGATAGATCGGCGTGTTTCTCGCCGAGAGACGCCCCGAGCGTAATACTGCGCGCTTTTCTCGCTCCTTTCCTTCCGTCTCGTTCTCTCCGCCGTCGTTCCCAATGCTGTTCTCCCGTTCGTTTACGCCGGCGAAGCGCAGAGAGACTTCGGCGTTACCGGTTGCAGGGAAAACCATAAAGCCGCATGATGACCGATACCGGTGCGGACTATCATGCGTGATGTGTTTTACGAGCTGAAGAGTATGCGAATGCGGTCGCGCGGCGAGAAGAATCATGACGTCGCGATTATCACAAACGACGAGACGCAGTTGCATCGAAAGTCGCTGCGCGATGAAAAGAATCTTTGTCTGAGAAAAATGAAATAAAATCTAAAACCAAAATCTTCTTTCAGAAGACACACTTTCGCATCTCATTAAATCAGATAAAATCTCTTTATTTAATATTTCATTTGCAATTTTTGCATCAAAATAAAATTTAATTAAATTAGACGATTATATAAATAATATATCGTACAAAATAGATCTTGCATAATAAACATTTTAATAAATATGTTTTATCTTCAATAATTAAATAAATTTAGTTTTCAATGCAATTAATTAATGACTAATAATTGATAATTCATTTACAACGATGTTGAATATGAAATATATAGTGCTCAAAAAGTTTTCCATGATGATCGAATCGATGTCGATTTGCTCCGATTCGGTTTTCTCACGGTGTTTAATCGCTATTGCACCGATGTTAGAAAACATTATATCCACGTTATAACATTGCAAGCGTGTTAATTAAATAGCTTACAAACGGGAGGAAACTTTGTTAGAGAGCTTGTAGGACGAGACGCGACCAAGCCGGGAAAAACGGGAAGCCGCGATTCTGCTCCGCATCGGTGATTATAGTGGGCGTACCCGCGTCTTCATGACGGTGGAAAATTATAATTATTACCAACATCGGCGTCGATCGCGTTTATTTAACGGAAAGCTCGCGCACTCCTCTTCCTCTCGCCCGGCCGGGATTAATAAATTGCCAATTCGGAGTCGGATGATTTCAGTTATTATCACTACAACAGCCTCGTTGAGAAGTACAAATGCCAGTGTAATAAATGGGTCTCTCGCGCCAGTGTACGCCGCGGCTGTAAAGTGTGAATTTTCTGCGAGTTAAAAACGCCCTTCGCAAAAATTATCGCGGCCGCGTCGCCCCGCTAATCGAATTCATAAATTATGGCATGGCCCAACGAGCCCCGCACGCGCGACTGATCTCGCGATAATCCCCGTTGATTTATCGACATCCCGCGAGTGCACGGGCCGTGTTTTCTTCGACATGCGTCGAAGTTGATGCATTATGCGAACAAACGACGGGAACGTACCTGGGCAGACGAGCGAGGTAGAGCAGAAAAGACGACGTCTCTCTAACGGAGAGGGTTTCCCTCGTGGATACATTGTATTCGAACTCGATAACCGGTCTTCCGATGACATCCGAGTATCCTGTAACAAACAATTAAAATAATCTTCATTAATATGTGTCCCATCTAAAATTTAACGTAGAAATTGAATCGCAATTTGTTATGTAGAAAGGTCTTAAAATTCTGGCTATTTGCAGACGTAATTTTGAAGTTTATCATATATAATAAGGCATTGAAAAATAAGGCAGATGAAAAATAAATAAGAATAAATGAAAAATTGTAAAGTTCTAGAAAATGATTTGCTTGCACGTTATTACTTCGTGTATTGTTTCCGTTTACGTTGCAGATATACGTGATGGCGTAATGTGAATTGTTTCAATGCAGGAAACGTTGGTAAACGCGGCTGATTACAGAGCATGATTCGATTCACGATGAGCGATTGCCGATTGCAATCTCCCCACCTGGCATAAATTATTAAATGACATCCTTTTAGTTGTATCTACCTCGGCAGAGTAGGTCATCTTTGAATAAAGTCTCTTAGCTACGGGGTAAAATGTACCAGCAGTGACATTACAAACAATTCCGTGATCGTAATAGATAATGCTGAGTAACAGTTCGTTTTCATCCCGTGTTACTACAATCGTGACGTCGGGGTCATAACCCAACTATATACTACTGATCATTAAATACAGCCGACGCCTTTAAGCGTTTCTTAAAGATGATCTACGTTTGAGAATGTAATAATGTGCAAAAGATAATGTTCTGCAAATGAAAATTGTGAAAGTTAGTTATTAATAAATCTCTTATTGCCCGCAACATAAAATAAAAATATATTTAAAGAAATCTATAAAAAAAAAGATTGGTAAGCCGAGGTATAGCATTTTGAAGTGTCCAGAACAGAATATTTTAAAATTGGCGTATATCATTCTACATTCTAGAAAGTGATATACATTAACTTCATAAATGCGTAAAGAACATTTCTCAAAGTTCGTGCACAGATACTACACAAAAAAAATTTGCTCAATTCAAAACTAAAAATCTTTTATATGAAGCTTATAATATTCTTGTTTGTATACAGGAGTATCTGTCCTGATTTAAAACTAACATTTTTTCCGTGTATAATAAATTATAAATTCTATCTGTGACATTTTAATAATTTAAGTACCGTAATAACACCGTTGATTCTGCTACAATACTAACGGATAAAGTGTCGAGTGTTCCACAAATATCCGTCAAAATAGATTTCTCGAATCGGCGTATCGCCTCCGCGATCGACTGCGATCGCAGGTAGACTCGCGTGTGGGCGGGTTTCTCCCGTGGGTTTCTTCCTTTTCATGTACGACGAACGACCGCTCACGCACCCGTTGTTGCGTTAATCGAACTGCACGCATCGCGGCCGCTTATCGCCGCTAGTGCGTGGTGCTGCACCAAGTACCGCAATCACCAACGGTGGGCGCGTAGCTTTTTTAACGATCGCGCTCTCGACGCTCGCTTGAATTACCATAACCGATCGATTACCAGCGCACCATGCGAGGGGTTTCTCCTGGAATGAAGACGTTAATCCGGACTGCCTGCTTCGCTGGAGAATTACCGCCTAGCCTGCCTCGCAATGCGACTCAGCTACTGTTACAAATAGTGACGTTAGTAGGCTAGATTTCGATAACACAATACGGTACAATGCATAAAATATTTTACCCACATTTCCAATTAATACAAAAATTCGTATTTCAATATTATTTATTTAGCAGCAAAAATTAAGTTAGTTACAATAAATTTCAAGCTGCGAACGAATAAAAAAGTCCCTGTTTGAAAAATTTTTGAATTAATCTTAAATTAATCTTATTTGAAACTTGGTTTCCAATGGGGGATAAATGTCGGAAATTTATAGTTATAACACAAAGATTCTATCAAAAAACAACAATTGATACGATTGTATACCACACGTAACGAACTGTTCTGAAAGACGATTGTGATTGCCATTTTTCTGCCGGCATAAAGCGATCTTTTGAAAGCTGCGTTTTGTGCACTTGGAATATCGGCCACGAGTTGCAGATGATCAGCATCAGCAGATATTCGCTCGGCCGGTATATACACATATACCCGTTTCGCATATGCGCGCACATTCGCCGATCGCTCCTACAAATCGACGATCGTTCATCATCATCGTCTCACTCCTACCCGATAAAGACTCAACGCGAGCCCGACTCGGCTTTTAACGTAAATCAAGCGTGCTTATAGTCGGCGCGACGTCTCCTCTCCCTCCTCTCGCGAGAAGAAAGCCCCGCTAGCTCATTCTGAAGGCGTCGATCCTTTCGTCTCGTCGTCTTCCCCGGCGCGGGCGAAGCGAGCGAGAGCGAGCCGCTCGCGCGGAGTAGCCGCGAGGCGCGCGTCGCGAACGCGGGGCGTGCGCGCGGTGTGGGACTCGTGAGAAAGATGAACGATAGCCAGATGGATACGTCAATATGCGTGCCATTAGCCGTTGCTTTTTGGATTTATTGCCCGATGCCCCGTAAATCCCCCCGTGATTTCTAATTACATGGCCGCGTTTGCCTTCCCCCTTTCGTTCCGGGCCCTCGCGCCCCCACCGTGCTCCACGCCTGTCCCGCGCTATCAGCCTCTCTCTTTCATCTCTTTACCTTCCTACTTGTTCTCGCTTGGATCTCCGTCCATTTCTATTAAAATGGAAACATCGATGTGTAATGGATACCGGCTGCGAGACGGACGACGATGCCTGGCCGTAATTCGTTTCCTAAGTTATTATCCTCGATTTTACCGCGACGGATATTGCGGACCAGTCCCAGAATCCTCGTATCTACGATACAGCCATAGCCGATTTAACCATAGATGTATTCGATATAGCCAATAAACAGTTAATCACTTAATTATTTGACTGGATCGATTATCGAGTATTTCTCTGAAAGTAATAATTTCCAGTCGTACTAAGAAAGATTACTTGTGTGAAATCTCATTTCTTTCAATACGTTTTCTATACGCATTTACTAAACATTATATTGTTTATAAACATCTCATAAAATCCATTTAATTTTATAGATAAATGTATGTTTAGTCTCATAAAATAACAAAGATTATTTTAATGATAAAATTTCTTGCCATTTATACGTACGAATATTTGAAACAAAAAATGATTTCATCAAAAGATAAGAAGAAAGACAACATTTTTCTAACAATACACTTCACGTTTCCTGGATAATAGAATTTAATGTTGGTTGCTATTATCGTTAACGTTGTGAGAAAAAAATGTAAAGGATTGAAAGCGGAAAAGATTGCAATAATCTTTCCTGTATTCCTCTCTCTCTCTCTCTCTCTCTCTCTCTCTCTCTCTCTCTCTCTCTCTCTCTATTTTTTTTCTCGAACGTGACCTATGGAACCGTTAGTTATATCATCTCATAAAAGCCACGCTACGTGAAATAATGTTTCTCAGAAACAAGAAGAGAGCGAAATCGTGAAGTGTACGAGATTACACGATCGAACGGGAGAAATGTAGCATCTTCAACCGCAATATGATATTTTCTAGCATACTGATAAGAAAACTTGTCGTGCTCGGCTAGGCGTGCGGCAAATTGACCTCCTGAACTCCGACAGACACGACTCGCCTATGGATTAACACTCGTTAGCTCGCCTAGGATGCTATAATCGCTTAATTAGTCGCCTCGTGCACCACCACGTATTTGTTAGGGTAATCGGCGATTATACATTCACTGCGGCAAGTAGCACCGTAAGTTTCTCAATGTAAGCCCGACGAGGAAGTTCCGCGATCGTAACTTTGCCACGACAAATTAATGGCTCGGCTAAACGTTCTTTCGACTTCGAATGTGCAACGTCAGATCATATAGTTACTGGCGCGACAAATATTCATGGATAATCTCACTTTCGCCAGCAAGATTGTCCACTAATTTATCAAATTATTGACTTTGCATATATTGGTCAATTTACATATATTGGTTTTTAGTGAAACTGTAAAGATCGAGGAATTACTTTAAGAAAAGATTCGTTTCGAGATGTGAATATTTAAAAGAACAAAGATTAAAAACGTAAAGTGAAAATTCCAATTTATATTAAAATAAATATCTGCGAATCAAATAGGTAAAAAATTGAGACGTCACACAAATGAGAAAGATGTCTGTACTAATAAGGGACTTGGAACCAATTTGATTTCCTTTGAAGTATGTTGCTAAACACAAAAATCTAAAAGAAACTTATTTTTTTATATCAATTTGAACTTTGAGGGAAAACAACCCCTCAAAGTTAATACATATATTTGATCTCAACCAATTATCAATGAAATATAAAAAAAAAATGTTTTAAACAAAACTTTTATGACTTTTATGTACTTCATAATTGTATATTTAAATTTTTCAAAAAGTTAATATATTTCAAAATATTCCCATTTCCCATTAATATTTTTGTGAAATTTTACAGCACATTTTTCAAAGATGTGATTTTGTAAAATAATTTTATTATATATGATTGAATTTGACATAAAATTTCTCCTTTCATTTTCATTCTTAGAAAGAAATTTAAATTTCATCTTATAGTAAATCAAAACTTTATTCAATATTACGTAAATATTATTGTACAAAGTATCCAGATCGCATAACCCAGATTTGACTTTAGAACTCCAAAAATCCATGTAAGACACTAGAACCAATGAAACACACATCTACAAATGTGTTCATGGTAATATGGGAAAAAAATCTCACCTCTATATTAACCTTATATTTTTCATCTTTCGACGGACCATCGACTTCTGCAAACCGGTCGTCGATCATATACGGTACATGCTCCAGGTGTTCTAACCGAGTGCGGGAATACATAGATACATTTCGATCCTTGACCCGACCCTCGCGTCGTGCGCTCGCCCGTATACACCCGATGCGCACATATCGCGACGCTAAGATGACGTTAACCACGCCTCGGTATTATCTTTCCATCGTGACCGTTATTGAGAATCTATGGGAGAGCTTGGCCGGCCAATTAGTAAACGGCAGAATGGATCTCCGTTAGAAACGCGCTACCGAATACATCATTAGCTGCAAAACGAATTCACAGACTGAGATAACTTACGGGAGATACTTCAATCACGTATTAAGTGATATCTTTGCCAACGTTACGAGCCTCAATGTATTTATATACTGCACTTTTCGTCACGTTTCCTTCGCCACGTTTTATTTTCTTCGCCACTTATAAATAAAGTAACACTCGGAGAGATAATGAATCGGATGAATCAGATTACGTGATCACGAATGCTTGAACGTAAGAATATTACTTTGTACAGTGCACGTATCAAATTCCTTCTCGCGAGAAATAGTGGTTCACGCCGGCTCGTCAGCATGCAGAGGCTCCTTGAGCAAGTTTGCGAGCGACGACTCGCGAAACCGGTAATACCGAAGCGTTACGAAGTAAATACAAACTTTACAACCATGACCTTGACTCTCGATCGCACGAATGCGGTTGCCTCGGCCGTAAAGATCGCAGGATCACGCCCTCGTCTCTCGATCTCATCCTAAAGTATTCCGCCGGCATGGCCTAGCCAGGGTCGAGGTGATACAGAATGTGTGCGCGGCGTGCACAGTCGATTCGTGCGTGGCTAATGCACTTGATCCAATCGTCGACGTGATAACCATAATCACGTATGGTCCAAGTATACACGTACATACGTACCTACATACATACACGATCGAGCTCGCGCGACCGATTGCACGTACGCCGGCGTGGATGCAGTTGCGGTGCGTGATGCAGCGTGATGCACGTGCGCTGACGCATCGGGCCTAATGCGATTCGAGAAAGCCGAATCATCATAGCATTCGCCTATTTTACAGAGTAACACGGATTTATGTGTGCCTAGTTACTCTCACGCTATTATACAATGCCGTAGAGAGATAATACTTTCGTATGCAAAAAATGTTTCTATCGCATCGCAATACTGTATAATTTACTATTGACTGATCTTACAAAGAGAACATGCTCTTCTAATTGTTACTAATTGTTGTTGAAGTGCAATATCAATTAAAGTTTGTAAATTAAATTGAAAGCATGATTAAAATACAATTAATTACGATGCACATTACGATGAGTCTAAATTATCTCGCTAAAAAGTTTTAAAAAGCTACATTAACTAGTATATAAAAATATTTAAAAAATCTCTTTATTTAAAAATTAAGTAAATTATAATTTTATTGTTTATAGGGCATGTGAAAAACATTAACTTCTTATTTTCTTTCGTTTCTTACCGCACGAATCTTTATCAAGAATATTTCTATATTTATTTCTTATTCGTTTTATATGTGTTCATCTGTATTTGTGGGTGTATCCCTCACTCATGCCGTTCCACTAACATTACTCTCTAATACACTGACAGTGCAAGGCCTCCATGGTGAATCTCACGCCCCCGCGTCAATAGATGCCCATTACTATTTACGAGCAGAAACGAACTAACCGGTTGTAACTTCGTTTGCATATTCCGCTTTATTAACTCATACATATTCCTATAAATGTCTTTCGCCAAAAAGTATCTAATAAAAATTTTATAATATCCTTCTCTTCCGCAATAATTGCACAAAATATTATTTTGCAAATTTGCATCTTAGTAGATCTTAGTTTTATTTTCAACACTAATTACATTCATTTACTATTTTCTAGTTGTAGAATTTATAAATATGTATTTATAAATAAAAATGTGAATTATAGAAAATATAGTGCTTCCGGTTTCGTTTCATATATATCACAAAATTATTAAAAACAATAATAGTTTTCAAAACAATAATAAATACTTTTAAATATTTTCGAGTCATGTATTTATTTTAATCTAAAAACAATGAAATCTAAATAAGATTCCGCTTCCTCCAATCCTATACAAATACAAATACAAAAACGATTTATAAAACAATCTGTTACTTAAATAATTATTGCAATTTACTAGCACATAAACTCCTTTTTTCCTACATAAAAGTTACACGTTCATCCGAAGATGATTATTTCAATCTTTCGTACCAGTGGTGCGAATCTTTTCTCCGCGTCCGATGCCAGTTTCCCTAGGAAACAAGATCGGTACACAGACCAGGTTTCGAGAAACGACTCGTTCACAGATCGGTGTGATAAGAACGGTCGATAACGGGGCTTCGGCGGGTGGGCGTATTTACGTTTGCAGAAGCGATCGAGAGTACCTCCCGGTTATATGTCGATCGATGGAAGATTATTCGGATTCTTGTTTACGAGCGCAACATTAGCGTACGGACGCGGACGAATAATTCGATAGAGGGATGCACGCTCAATCGAGCATACGAATATTCAACATTCGCTTTACTGAATTAATCATCCCTATCTTAATTAATCACAAGTGGCCGGAAATCTGTGCAGCAAAATTTCTCGTCAATTTGAAGATTTGCTTAAAATAAAAATTTATAGTCTACTTCTAATCGGATACGTAGTATCTAATATCTGTTTTATGATTGCATTAATACTCGCGAACTTGTTACAGAGAGCGGCGAAATATCATCTTTCTTAGCTCGTAGATCTTGTTTGCGAATAATAAAGAAGTCAACGGTAAAGTCAAGAGCCCGGTAACGAACGGCGCTCTTTCTCTCTCGGGTACTCAAATATCGATATTTACGACCCTCTCTGATTATTTCCGATCGAGCCTTGGAAGCATTAGGGCATTAGTTACCACAGTGTGGCTGCTGGTCAGACATTACTTATGTCCACGTGGACATTTCTCATAACAACCGGTCGAATACGCACCGGCGGTTACTACTTGCATTCCTCGCTGTCGAGCGGCTTACTCGCGAGTGCATTTACTACTTTCTCGCACGAGCGCGGCGCGAAACGCTGACGTTTTAGAATAGCATAAAGCATTATTCTTTTGCTTGCACACAACAGATCAATTCGCGTATTGTGCCCCGCCGTCGTTTGCTAAACCGGAATATAGTAATGTAACATGAAAAGTGCAATGTGAAATACACACAAACGTTATAATAAATAAGTCCGATCATGTTTTATAATTCAGTGGTTTACTCCGGCTGCATAGTTCGAATAATTCTGATAACTTATCTCATAACTTAGATTTTATTAATATCGCTCTACATCTTGTAGAATTTGAAATTACGATATCTATTTCATGTGTGTTCATATTTGCAAAGAATACATATCGAGTCGACGTTTAACGCGAGAAGTTAATTTTATTAACTTGGATAAGCTAGTTATCGAATTACTGTTTCAAATAATATCTGTGCATGTCTACATAGCAGATGTATAACGGCTTCAGACTGATAATAAGCATGATTAGCGCAATGGAAAATTCATTGAGTTAATAAATCGCACGAAACGTCGGTCGATGATGATGATCAGAAGCGTATTGATCATTTACACTAGGAAGGAGTTATCTAAATGAGAGAAATATTGATTGGACATACTTGTTGCGCTGGGTCTAATCTGCGATTGCGATTACCGCTTGCATTCCTCTCCGACAAATCCGCGGAGTGCATTTATTATCGCACGGCTCTCTGTATAAATAGCGTTTAAAAGCTGTAAGTTTTAAATTAAAATCAGATACATGTCAATGATTAATGAGATATCATCAATATCGTATTGCTTAGCGCCATGAGAGAAATTAGAAGTTAAGGAACGTAAACGTTTGCGAAGAAATTAGTTGTAAGATTTAAGAGAAAAGTATTTAAAAGGTATTTTTCCACGACTAATGAGCGCATTTGTCTCTAAGATTTTTGTAGATAAGTCTATCGCTTGTTACAATATAATTTTTTTATTATAATCATTTTTTTAATATAATCAACAAATTTTCTCAATAAATTTCACCAAATATTTTCTATTAAAAAAAAAAAACTGCTAACAACTCCAAATATAAAACATCTTAACATTATTTACATTAATTTTTGCAACATAACTCACAATAACTTATCGTATTTTAATCGTATTATTAAGTAGAATAAACAATTACATATAAACAACGCAATTAGTGTTCAGCAAGAAAAATATGTTTCCTCCTCAGCAATTGAGGCAAAATAAATCCACGACAACGAGAAGGTGGAAGTTGACGAAACACGTAGACTCGCGTGCGTCCAATTAATCCAATCAACTAATGTGGTGCGATAACAATCTCTCTGGCTTCTCTCCAAATATCTCCGTTTTCACGCTGAAATTCGCTACTTTCTCGACGCGGCAGCATTCGCACGGCGCCAATAACGCAGCCGCCCCGTTTCGGGATCCGCGTGCAGCGCAATTAGTGCCGCGGAAAATCTGCACGGCGGTTAATAACGCGCCGATAATCGGGCGAGGCGCATCGATCACTCGGGAAGGCATTATCGATTGGCCTCGGCGAAATCTTATCCCGCCGCGCGCGGTGCAAGCACGTCGAACGTCTCGGGGCAGCCTCCTCTTCTCTTGGGATCTGGGTCGTACCCTGAATTCAGTCTGTATGCGCGATATCTACGATTACCGCGTAATTGCCTGCGTGCCCGGGCCGCGGCCTAAAGAGCACCTAAAACGAGGGCCGGGCCGTGATTATCGAGTATCGAAAATTATAATGCTCAGCCGTCTCGCGTGCATCACCGGTATTAAATGGCGAGAGGTATGATTTCGCAGCAATTTTTGAGCAAGAAAGTAAAACTCGTCGAGCGTGCGTATCCGTAATACGGTAAGTTTTACGACAGATTCACCGTGTGCTGTGGATTACGCGATAAAGTACAATATTAATTCCCCGAGTAATGTCCCGGCTGCTCATTTGTGATTTTTTTTTAAAGTACATTAGCCTATATTTCGACCGCGCCTTTTAATTCAGAATGTACAGTGCCCGCCTGTTTCCGAGCTCTGTTTGCTTTATATGAGTCATTAATATGAAATTGAAATGAGAAATGATAAATGGTGAAATTACGGGTCATTAGCTAATTGCATTATTGAAAGTAAAATATAAAAGTACGAGTATTCTCAAAGAGGTAAATCTTGACATAAATTATAATAATAATATATTTGTATGAAAAAGATAATTATATATACTTTGCTCTCGAAAAATCGAATAAAATAATCACGATACAAAAACTTATTAATAATTTCATGAAGACCGGTAAATGAGACAAGAATGATTGCTTGCAATTCTTTTCTTCGCCGTTGGATACCAAATCCAGAATATTTCCACAAATAAGCTTCGGTAAAACTTTCTTGGAACGCGGATGTTATGTGATTCCAATTTATGCACGCTTAGAGATTTTCAGTGAGCCTTTGATTTGTTATAGGACGTGAGTATATCTAGACTCATAAATAAGTCTATTTGCATAACGCGTACACGTTCGCGTTTTGCAGAACTTTCAAACTTCATTAACGAATAACCAGGGAAAGAGGCGAGAACTAAATCCACTTAATCTGACCGCGCCGACTCTAATGCGAGATACACATTTCATGTTTTTGTCATGGACGCTAGTTTGCGCGAACATTACCAACGAATATCGCTATTCGTCACAAGCTTGTTGCCAGTCGCATGGCTAATGTTTCAACGTATCCGAGCGGAAAATCAGAATTACCTTGCACACAGCACGAGCAACATCGCACCTCAAACGATATCTAAAAACACACAGGCGAATTCATTCGAGAGGCGCAATTTACACGTTCCACGGCCAAATTTCTATTTATCCATTTCCAAAGTTTATGTTCAGTAAGTTGTTACGGTCAAGTGTAAATTGATATCTTTAAGCGGCATTCCTAAATGTTTATAGCTCAGCTTGGGTTTAAATAAATGCTCCGTTATAATTTGCATGCTCGAGTGGCATTCACTTTCTAAAAATCTACTTCTTTTGATCGTCGCGCGTACTTGTCGCGTCACGCGTTTTGTCGACGCGGGTTTCCTAGGAGATCCCTGAGATTTTCTAATTTTCTCACATCGCGATACAGGCGGTAAAGGCGTAATTACATGAATCGGCTAATCGGGATCTTCGTAATAATACGAGAGACGAGCGATGATCGCACGAGCCGTTTCTAAATCGCTGAAATCGTAATGTCGGAGTGTTTGCCCAGCCTCCGCGCTCTCGCGTTCAGATATGCGCGTGCCATCTTCGATGAGGAGCGAGATAATGCTTCGGAGGTGGATCACATAGTTTATCGCATGTCGAATGTAACGGAACGTGTGCCTCTCTTTTTGCACGCTCGCAGGCACGTATACCCCGGCTTAGCCACGCTTCGATATATTCTCAAAGTAACAATTTCGTAATCCCCTAATTACAAGGCAAACGGGGTTGAGTATAGCCTGGCAGCCATTAAGGATGTCTTACATGTTACCGAGGATACAACGTAGCCCCCTTTCCCCTCTTCATTTTCAAAGTGAAGCTGCACGAATCTCTTTTGGGAAGATATAAAGTCTAATAGTGAATACTAACTGTTAGTTTTACTTACTCCGACAATTTTCTATTAAGTTGATATAAAAGTATATTTAAAATTATAATGCAGATCGTATAATATCAAATTCCACGTTCGTTTGATGCAGTTGAATTTTCGTAAAGACTACAAGAAAATCCCGAATTGTGTCAATCAGTTCTCGTCGCCTGACACATTTTTCTAGAGGCTTACACTGTATGCGAAACGCGCTTCGTATCCGATTTATGTATTTACAAGCTGATGTCGGTACGCCAAATGTACAGTTAAAAATTATCGTACCGACGGCACAGTAGTCTCCACCTTTTCTCGCTACGTATTTAATTATCACGTCGCTCGAAACTCACACGCTCGAAAGAACGCACAATGTACCGTAAACCATGCATAGCTAATTAGGCTAATAAACTCGTGGTGCGATTCGAGCCAGTACGAGAAAATCCCCTTCGCATAAATACGTCCATTATGATAACTCGTCCATACGCGGGCGGCGAGGCGCGGAAGAGACGTAAATTTTCGCCGTTTTCTACACGTGATAAATTATCGCGTGCGCACACATCGCGCGGTTTTTCCGAGGACGGCGTGTGAGAGACTCTGGCCTATTCCGCCCACATGAAGGCCACGAGCCTCCCAGTGCCGGTCAGGAGGTAACACACAACACGCCTGTGTGCGTTACTGCACGATAAATGGTCATTGATTCATCGCGGGCAGCGCCTGGTGTCACGATAATAAAATACTTCCATGTAATTAGGCCCCCGAGAATATCGGCCGATACGCTCGACTAGTTGGACGCGATCGATAGATGATGCCTATGAAGTGCCGGATATGATGGTACTCGATTTAAATACCCACATGCACTATTAGCACGTAGGCTGACTTTCGTCAACGCGGCGAATGGGATTATCGCTGGCGTTCCGAACTGTTCCCGAAGCGACGACAACGATAATCGAATACATCTAGCGAAAGCGTTCGATATAATGGCAATCTAAAATGATACGTTATTACAATAGCAATCCCGCATAATGCAAAACTTCAAAATGATTTGAAATTATACATAAAATTACAAAGATATAATTTCCATATTTAATTTTTTTACATTACTTAAGATACCTCATTTATGAGTACATTGTATATTTTTTTATGTTAAGTGTTGTGATTAGACTATATAATTGTTTGTGAACAATAGTTAATTGCTTGATTGACATAAATAGGGTTTTTATAAAAAAAAGCATGCATGTCTACAAATTATAGTTCTGTTATTCGATTCGATCTTTATTGATACTGATTGATATACGGTTTTAATTCAAGCTGATACCAGAAGAGCCTAAATACTACCCTCTAATTATCTTAAGTTAAATTAAGTGTTTTGAGTGTGTGTGTGTGTGTAAGGTCTTCCAGCGGCTTAATCACCTTAGTATATCTTTAGTGTCTACTATTCCAGTACACATCTACCTATCGCAAATGTTCGTCTAGTAGCATCGGCCGTAGGCTGTGATATCGATCTTCCGTGCCAGACCCTCGTTTCACTTCCTCTTTTGCGTGTGTAATATATTCTTTTGCTAAAAATGCCGGATCCTAAACATAGCGTATATCAAACGGCAAACCGCAATTTTGTCTTACCTTATAGTGAAATAAAATCCCAAAGAAAAAATCTCCTCATTCGTATATAAAACAATAAACCACCGCATGAAATATTTTAATGATATGTGCAAAACGCAACCGACTGTATTTAGAAAAATCCGGAATTTAATTAACTGACAATGAAAGGCAACTCAAACGATGTAGCAAGTACATTTGAAAAGTTGCCACATCATAACACCGGACGTATAACTTTCAACTAGATTTTTATTGAGGTGATGGAAAGTAGCATTCAACCTATTAAAACTAAAGTCGGAGATAATATAACTGGCGCACAAGTGAAACCGGTCTTAAACAATCGCGTATATTTACCTTTTTACATACTCGCTTAAATAATCCCGTATTACGCTCGATTCACCGTCTGTGTGCATATCGCCAGACGAAGATTAGTCTCGGCCAAGTCACCGCGACGGCGGTATGCTGCCGTGAACGACTTTATCGTCGAGCGAGAGGTCATAAACAGCCGACCGCTTTCACAAGACTTGCGATGGGTTAGCACACGGCGTGCTCGAGTTCGAGTTAGGCGAATCAGTTTGATCTGCGCATTAGTTTGAACCCCGTGAAGAAGAGACGCGGGCAATCGTCTTGCCCCGCACACATATACAATCCGCAGACACGGTACGACCTGCATAAAACCGTAAATCATGCCACGTGTAAATACGTACGGGATGGCATAATTTACGCCGCTGCTCGAACAAACATCATTCGTTCTTCACCTAATTTAACAAGAATATCCAACTACTACATCCTACTGATACACCACGTACAGAGTGTTCCATAATTCTTGTATCAAATTTTTTATTCAAGATGTATTTAATAAAATGCTATTTTTGTTTAATATTAAATATTTCCACAATTAAGTTTTGTGTAATAATAGCAGAATATATATGTAATTATTAGCTACTTGCACCTGTATAAGCTTATTCTTTAATATTAAACATCAGAATAAACCTTCGAGATTGTTACAACTTAAATTCTTGCGCAAGAAGAACAATGACTGAAGTGTGTTAAAAAAAATCAATAAAATTCAATGAAAATTTCACGAAACACCCTGTATAATTTTCCTCTCTCAAGGATTCTATTACACTCTCTGATCACTTACTGCGACTGTGTACGCGCCATGCGGAGAGCTACTTTATAAATCTACGATTCCTGGCATAAACCGAGCCGTGATTTCTCCTGACGTAGCAACCTTTACCAATAATTTATGCAGTTACGCCTAATCGAGTCGAAGGATTGAGTCAACAGACAATCCGAGCTTGACAATTGTTCGAAACATTTCGCACGTCGATTCGATCTAATTAAGCGAAAACTAGAGCAATCGCAAAAATTATCGCGCGCCTACAGTCACTTCTATAGATTTCCTGTTCGAAGAGCTGTTCAAGAGCTGGAAAAAGCGACGACAAGAGAATACGTGACGCCGTAAAGGCCGTCACCGTGCACACGGGCTCGTTAATGCCCTCCAATCAGACTCTCTCGAAGCAGCACCCGCTTGAACTTCGGCCGCGGTCGTTTGTCGTACTTGCACCTCTTTGCCCGGCGGGCATAAACGCGGCACGACGCTGCGATCTCCTGCGCTTCCTCTTCCTGCTCCATCCCACCTCTTTTAGGCGACCGCGGGCTCGGCTCGGCACAACTTCGACCGGCTAATCGGCGACAAAGCGGCAGCTTCGCCAACTACGGGATTACAGTTAGGCACCCGGTGATCTCCCCGGCTGGGAATCCGTGGGAAGAGGAAAGGAAATGATCGGGGAGAAAGGAGAGGATGTAACAAGGGAGTCTTGAGCTGCCGCTGGTTGAAGAATGGCTGAAGAGAATCAATGACGAGGAAGCGTGTTTCGATGACGTACCGAGAGACCTATTTCATACGCTGGGGGACTTGTAACATTAAACGACGACTAGGAAACAAATTAGCTGTTTACGAAGCCTTTTATACTTTACGCAATCTCGTGCTCGTATCAAAATGATGATTTAAATATTGCTTGCAATATTATAATTTGAAAAAATTACAATAATCACGAATATTTTTTAATCTATTACATATTTATTTGCCTTATTTGTATTTGTATTTTTTATTTAATTTAATAATAATTTAAACACTTTAATTTTTTTTTATAAAAGAACCATCTTTAGATATATCTTCGAAAATCTGAATTAATTATTAAAGCAAAGAAATGCAGCTATCATTAAAGACAATAATAAAAAATACGGCAGTGCTTTTAACAAGCTCAAAGATAATTTTGTTTCCGATCTTCATACTTAGTCGAACTATCGACGATGACCACAGCGTCATGCATGCACTATTATTTCAAGAGTAAATAGAATAAGCACATTATGCACATAAAGTCCTCGTATCCTGTGCCATTTTGCACAATAGGTGATTATCTAAAAGACAGCGTTTAGAGCTCTCGAACGGACAGTTCGCTTCCGCTCGACAGATTGTCAACAGAGACTTTCTCGCAAATCCCTACGTTCTCATCGCACTGGCATCACGGGAGGAATGGTACATGCAACGTAGGCATGTAGACATTAAGGTGTAGGATCCGAGCGACGTGAGACGGTCGGAAAATCTCGCGGAGATTGCTCGAGACGAGTCGGAAACTTAGCCCCGCGGGGCAGCTCCAACGGGATCCCACGAAACCGAAACAACGTTGCGCTTTGTTGCAATCAAGGTGGCGGAATGAAGGAAGTGAGCACGACCAGACGGAGGAGAAACACCGCGAGCGTCGAGCGTTGAAGGCAGAATCGATGGATGGAGAAAGAGGAGCGCGAGCGGGGCCTAACGAGACACGCGAGGAACTACTACCGGGAAAGAAAGGCAGTATAAATAGGTGCGGGAATGCGAAGTACGAAGATACGTAGGTCGAGCGAAGCGTGGCCATCGGTATTTCCGCGAGGATCTGCTTACAAACGAATCTGCACGCTTTAGCTTAATAAATCATCCGCAATGAAAAATGAACGGAACGAACGTCTTTTCAGAAAAAAAAAAGAGAAACAGGAAGAAGTTCTGTTCTCTGCTTGCTATGTAAAATTATAAATAAAAGGCATGAGTGATTTATATAATTAGTGCCAGTGTGTCTCTTCTTTTAGAAAATTAAATTAAATTACGTTGCATTTTATGCTTGTTCATTTCTCTAGTGACACACTCTAAAATTCATTTACTGTATTTTTTTTTCTCATGAATTATCAGGTACGATTATTCGAAGCAAATCGCGAAAATTCCCTTTTAACGAATTAAATTCATTTTTAGCGAATTAGTTACGAAAAGGCAATTTACTTGCAAGGATCTCGAGTATGCTCGACTTCGTAAGAAGTGCTACATGTATTTTACGGTAATTAAAACTAACAACTGGCACGACGCATTTCTTACCGTTTATTTCTCCCATCCGAAGCACGCCGGAGCCCATTAGTTCGTCGCCCATCGTCTCTGCCTGCCCGCGTACTAGTCAGCTAATCGACGACAAAGCGGCAGCTTCGCCAACTACGGGATACAGTTAGACATACGCGGATCCGGCCAGCTGAGCGAGCCACGAAGACGGGCGGAAGAAGGGAACAGAACACGAGAGACACGCGAAGGGAGCGTGAACACCGAGGTGATACCGGGTGGTAAAGAAAAGGTAGCGGGAAAAGGAGTATGGCAGTATACGATACGATGTATATATATGTGTACGATATGGCAGACGTGGAGAAACAGAGAGGTGCATTCATTGAGACGGAGAGAGGCGGAAGGGACCGTTGGCCCTTTTACGAGAAGAGGAGCCGTATAAATGGATGGACGCACGAGAAACACGGAGGCGTGCGAACTGAGCGTGTAGCTCATGTTCAAGTAAGTGGATAGTTAACGTTAATGTTACCGCGAGGGATCCCTCCCTAATCGAGACACAAAAGAGTTGCGCATATCCCACACTCGGTTGCAATTAAAGCGGCGGAGTGAGCTTTTCCCTTTCACCCGCGGTTACCGTTGTGGGACGCCGCTGCCTCGTAGGAGTGACTGTTACATGAACGCGATGTCGATATGTCGGGCACGCCAAAAAAAATAGCGGGTTTACTCGATCCGATGAAGTGATTTCCCCGTTTTATATTTAGAGATATTATATATTGCTTTTAATCGAGCTTAGATTAATATCACTTCAAGTTTATTATTACGAGATAATGACGCGATAACCATCACTACGATAACCACGTTTACTGTACCAGGAAAACCGAATGCCTGACTATTACTTGTTCGATGATAAAATAGTCCGATAAATGGTAAATGGTTATATCTCGCAATTAATCGCTACATTTAAAATTTCTTTTTTTTTATATCCTTTATTCTTTATAAAAAATATTTTTATAAGAACGGTATTATTTTTGTCCAAAATAATATCGCTCTTTGAAATATAAGATTTAAATTATATTCATTATATATTTTCTATGGTAATTATATTTTCATGATAATTTAAAGCAAAGCGTGTTCCATGAACACGTGAACACTCGCAGGTTAATTCTCGGTCAGGCTTCTTTCAGCCATCGTCTACCTTCTTCCTGTCGTGCGCTAATCGACGGCCGAGAGCAACAACTGCGCCAACTACGGGAATACAGTTAGATATCCGCGGATCCGGCCAGCTGAGCCTTGCGGAAAGGGAGAGAAAGGGACAATGCGGGACGGAGAGCAAGATCAGCCGAGAGAATGGCGCACTCGACAAGGCGGAATCGCGGTAGAAGAGAGAGAAACGACTTGCCGGGGAAGTATCCGCCGGTACTCGACGAAGTACGTAAATAGATGCACGGAATAGGTAGAAGATGCGGGGGCGTGTGAACCCCGAGCTTAAGAGCCCTACGTGGATGGGTGTGTCCCAGCTTCCGCATACTCCTCCGCGGTCACCGCGTTATCTTCTGTAACGCGACGCGAGAGGCAACGCGAAGTCGCGTGTGTGGCGTAAGTGCACATTTCTACCATTGCGTGCTTCTATGCGGAGCACCTCGACGCTAGACAAAGGCTTACGATAAAAGCGCGGTCGACTATCAGACTAAAAGTGTTTAAACCCGGAAACTATACAAATATTTCACTTCTCGAGTGAAATCTCGAGTTTAAATCCACGGTTTTCAACATAAAACGTATAAATATTTAGCAACAATTTAAATATAATATAATCATAAAAGTATTGAAACTCATTGTTCTAAATCCTTTCGTTTTTAAAAAAAGTTTCGATAAAGTATATTACAAGTTTAAACGATTAGGATCAAGATTGCTTTGTTATCTTTTTTCTTGGAAATTTATATAAATGTATATTTTTTTAATACTTACCGGGAAGTGACAGGCCACATGTGAGAACGTGTTCTGGCAAATCGTGAATAGTTCTTGGTAATGCTATTTCGTCAACTCGCTTTTTGGTTCCTGAAATCAGAATGAAAAATCTTGTTATTACCAATTCAGATATCCCTTAGCTATTTGCATTTTAATTTGGCAGCTGAATTGAATGCCAACAGAAATTGATAATTGAATTCAATCGCCCCATAGAATCGGCTCCACAAAATTGACGGCTGAACGAATCTTGATGTGATTCATCGAGATTCATCCACAATAAGATCAAAACTCTTCTATAATTAAAAATTAACTGGCAGACTTATAATTTAATTCATGACAGTATTATGTAATTGAATAAAATCTTTCCAATGTTATTATTTAGACAATTGATTTTTATTATTTTGATATATTTCTGTAAAATTTTCTTATTTAAAAATTGCAGAAATACATTCATAAAAAGACGTAATCCAACAGAAAGAGTTTTATTGCTTTTCCCAGCAATAAAACGTCTCAGCGATCAATTATGGTTCTCGTCCCAGACGCCATGCGTTAATTAATTAAAACTCACAATTAAAATCTAAAATACTAAAACGTAAAACAATTAATTATATAACTTAAACGTATTAGTATTCGAATGGTAGCATTCAACATTCAATTTCTTTAGCTGAACAAATGTGCACGTCATGCTGAACTGTTAAAATAAAAACATACATCCCCGCGATGAATAATGCCAGCCTGCTTCATCGAACCATTAAATACGTCTCTACGATTAATATCCGCTTTGCGAGATACAAAGATCGATCGAAGCACGCATTCGCTACCGAAACGAGGCGCGTTTATCGATTAATCGCAATGGAAGCGTGCGCTTCGGTGGCCCGATAGCGGTGCGTGTACGCGCGTGCACGCATGCAGAAAGGAACATCGGGCCGCGCGCTAGTCCGCATACTTGACCTTCGGTCGAGAGGCTCCCTCTAATTCCACCTTTTAACCCTCGTCACCTACTGTCAGAGACCGGCGGAGATGAACGGCGAAACGTATTCGCGCGCGTATTCGCCTCCTCTCGAGCGTTTACGCATCGCGATGCATCACGCGCGCTCGACGGAGCCACTTTCTACCTTCGCGAGGTAACACGTCGAATAATATGTATCTCACGTCCCGGCATTTTAAATGGCGTTACTACCGCGAGTAGCCGGCGCGAATACCGGACGTCTCATTCATGACGGCGCAGAAATAATCGAAAGTAAGCGAGCGCGAGCGGAACGCGGCAAAGCGCGTCTCGTCGAAGCGCATTCACTTATCGCAGAACCGCGCGCGCGGTGGATCTCACGGGAAATGTAATCAGGCCTAAGTCAACGTCAATCGATTTGACTTTTCTCTCCCCCCCCCTCTCCTCCCTCTTTTTTTCCTATCTTTCAAAGATCGACGATAATAACAATGTAATTAATGCTGACTACTACTGGCGCGTTATTAAAGCAAGCGGGTCGGCGGATTCTCCATGCGGAAAAAGTTTATCGCTTACACCTGTAGACGTTTAGTGCCGGTCGTTAAACCGGTTACCGGAGAATTTTCCTCGAACGCGCAATATCGCGATGCTGGGCGTCGTATTGGGAAGTCTCGTGGTTTTCGCGCTAATCGTCCCGGCCACGTGACGCCCCGTGTATGCCCAATTAGTAAACGTTATTTGCACACGAACGCTTATTAAGCGATTATAAGATGGTTTTACCGGGGACGCTAATTGCGGGTTCGCGCGGCCTCGCAACGGTCCGCTTTATCGCGTTTTCGTTCTTGTTAGGTAAATTGATCCGCGGCGAAATCGGGACGCGCGATTGCTGTCCGCGATCTTGCCCGCGGATCGCGTCGGCTTTACGCCGAAGCGGTAAAAGCGCGTGCGGCTATTAAATGCGCGCGGAGATACGATCAATTAGTACCTGGCGTGCACGCGCGAAAAGTGACGACGAGCCGCGTTTGTCCCGACACGAAAACGTGTCTGCTGCAGCCACGCGAAACGCACGTGGATTACTCCGCACGCAAATACGCAAATAAATTAACGCGCAATTTGAATTTACGACAAAATTATTCTCAGGAGTTACGTAGACTAGATGAAAAATTTGCTCAGATAATTCTACTTAGGATTAATTGGAGCACATAAAATTATGTTAGACGATTGCTTCTGAAACATAAATCGCGAAATTTTTTAATGTCTAATCATTCATAATTTAGTGATTATTTATTCAAACTATTATTATTCATCTCAATATCAACAACTTGGAGAAAATACATAATTTCTGAGAGAATCTGTATAACATAGAAAATGCTATTTCTATTAAAAAGAAATTAAAAATTTAATGGCCACTTCAAATCGTAATAACTCAATAATAAGAAATTGTGGTTCAATTTCCAAAAACATATTTTAAAGAAAAATGTTCAAACCTTCAAACTGTCATAAATTAAAAACAATTTTTTAAATTTCATTAATTTCGAAGTTGGACCTTTCGACTTTGTATAATCAATTTGAAAATAGTGTCATTTGGAATAAAAAATCCTCCAAATTTTGATATAAATTTATCTTTCCTCATTTTTAACATTAATTTAAAACGATCTTTTTATTTTATTGAGAAGTATATCATAATAAATAAAAACGCGGAAAAAGAGAAATATGGATAAAAAACATTAATATATCCACTAAAGTGCTGCTAATCGCGAAACAATTCTAATCAATCGCCATGACGCTATACTAACTACTCATGCATATCGCCTCGGCAATTACCGGAGAATCCACAATGGCCGTCTCTCCTCATATGGCTATCTGTCCCGGACAGATTACTCTACCGTATTCAATCAACAACCGATAACTAATATCGTTTTTCACAGTTAGTCCAACACATGGCAACGAGTCCACGTTCGTTGCCGGCACAATCGGAAGTTCACTCTTACGTGTATAAAATGACGATGACGGGTATGACACGCGACCCAATTTCCCTGTCAGGTACATTCACGCGACTGGATTCGCACACGCACACGGACCGGTCCTCTCTTCATGAGCGCATAGCTCGGAGCCAAGAATGACTTCGCGGATGCGGTTTTGCGATATGTCGGCAGCCGCGGCAAGATTCGCATGCAAATTTCCACGCTCGAACTCATTACGCGGAGGAATGGCGCGCGCGCGGAGAAGGGGAGGGGGGACGTTAATTACGCGGTAATGACGTCCATGAGCGCGTGTATTTTACGAGACGACGGACCCGATGCTGTCGCGAACGCAATTTTACGAGCGGCGTTGCCGGCGCACAACGGCGAAAATAAAGACAGACTGTGAAAAAACACGATTATCAATGATTTATCGACGACGGTTCTCCGAAGAACTCATCCATCATTCCGATGAAACTGTGAAGGAACGCGTGCGAGAGGCCTCTTTTCTCAGTCTCTCTTTCAGTTCAGACTCTATCGCCTTCCGTAGAAAACTGTAAAAGAGCAGTTATCTGAACAAATACGTAAATCTTCATTGCTCTAATCTTCGAATCAACAGTCAGTAATTCACGCAAAAGACATTCTTTTGATATTACGAAATAATATACAATTTTCAATACTCGTTAATACTCGTTATCATTTCTTTTCTTTTTAATTCTCTTCATCGATTGTAATAGCTTTGAGAAATTTAACTTGTAAAACAAAATACAAAGAATTTTCTTACACATAACTTTTTCTATATATAATTTTTTATCAAATAAAAAAAATTTAGTTTTTAATATATTTAATATATTTAATTTTACATTTATTCTTTTTAATTTATATATATCATTTCGTTTAAATTTATCAATAGTCAATTAGTTTGTAATTAATTCGATAATTAAGCAAATCAAATTATCAATGGAACATTATGTATATGTATTCAATATCAATAAATAAAAAATTTTATATATCATCGTATATGCTATCTAAGTAATAATAACGATTAATATATCCCACATAGCTGATTATATTATAAAATGCTCCCCTAGTCATGAATTAACGGAAGCTAGTGTCATTTTATTTCTCGCGATAGGAACTTCCGTTAGAGCACAATTGCGGTTTTATTACTTTATCATTATTTTATCAATAAAACCATAAATCATATTCGATTATATTTACTTATTTGTTTCATTACCAAGAAACACCATAATAAGAATACGAACAGTTGGAAGTAGCGTTCCCCTCGATTTTCCTTAATTCATAACAGTTCGTCGCTCTTCCGCCTGTGTAATTACATTTATTTACCCCGGTAAAATAACGCGACAGGCATTATCGTGGCAGTCCTAACAGTCATAAGTAAAATTAGTCGTCGATAATAATAATAATTAAATCAAATACCGCGTCTCAAGGTAATAAGCGGAAAGCTATTATCGCCAATAGATCGATGGATATTACTTATGCAAATTGCATATAGCTACCGCCACGAATCCACCATCATGCTTGTTATCCTTCTTCTTACTTTCGAGCTGCTTCTCGAACACAGAGAATTTCTAATCTCACGTAATCGTCGAAACAGACAAGAATCCGAATTCATCGGCGAATAATCCGCGCCATCGCTGCTGATCGATACGGCGTCGGTCGTAATTGCCGATTATCACGCGACGAGTACAGCTGACAAGACCGTCCGCCTCCATTCGGAGATAATGCTGCCTTCTTTGTTCGATGCACCGACGAAGAAACGATCGGGAGACACGCGACCGTATCTATTAGAATCATAATTTAGAGTAAACAAATTTATACGAAAGAGAATCGGGCATCTCCTCCGAGCGGATTTCGCGGAAGGGAATACGCGGCGGCATCACGCGAGAGACTCTATCGCGCCAAGCAGTAAAACGTCCAGATGATTTGCGATAGAAAATTGCAATTATACCTCTGTAATAGAGGCGGCTAAAAGAGATTACACGCCGATACGCGTAAATCGTGTTTTAGATTAGAAACTCTTACATTATATAACTTCCGCTCGTTATGGCTCAAAATTTGTGAATAATCCTGTTCGGCGTTATATTTATAGATATTACGCGACGCACTTAATGTAGCCGTTAATAATATTTCGTTTAAAAAGATTTCAGGCTGCAAAGTTATAAGAACAAAAAACACTAATTGAATATTTTTCAATCAGAGTACGTAAATAAATATAATTTTACATACATACATACAAGAATAAATAGAAAATAATTGTCAAGATGAGTTAAGTACAGCGTGAAATTTTCTCTTATTACAGCTAATAATATCGCAAAATTGATAATTGACTTGAACGAATGGACCTCGTATAAGAGCAGCTTCCTTCTCTCGGATTTTCGTGGGATCATTGACACAGCGATGAATTAAATGGATGAGAAGGAGAGAAAAAGAGAAAGAAAGAAATAATAGAAGCGGGAGATATAACATAATCGAGGTCACCGATATGTTATCAAGTGCTGCTATTACATATGCCGTTTGTCGCGTCGAAATGTGATCGCAATGTATTTCTAAAGATGATATAAAAGTCATTTTCTATGTAATAGTTAGAATTGCTAGATCGCTTCTGCTCTGTTTATTCTGACTGCTAATAATTCGAGATCTCGTTGAACTTTCAAGTTCTATGCCCGTGGACAAATTAACACAGTTATATCTGTCGTACTGAAATTATCCTATTCAAACAATTATCTTCAATATAATAGTCCTTTTGAGAACAATCAATTTTTTTTCGAAAAAAATAATCGAAATTATAATACAAGTACGAACATAACAAAAATTTCGATTAATTATAAAAAAATTTTAATAAATAGATACTTCTAAGAATTTAGAATATTTTGTAAAATATAAAATTATAAGAACATGTTAATAATTAGAAAAACAAAATTTCTTTAAAAATAAAATTTTATCCGTTATTAAAAATTTTTATCAATCAAAGATTGACATAATTATTTTTCTCAAAATAAATGCTATTTTCTTTTTTAATTAATGTAAATGTGTGTATATCTATTATACGTTTATTAAGTATCCAGATAAATCGAGTAACAAATTATGTTGTTAGCACATTAGAAAAACAGTTAATAATGCAGCAGCACTTTCATAGTAAAAGCATAGTCTAACGTCGAACTAATAATTATTACCCTCAGGATAATACCACTTCCCATGATTTGAGCCGATTAATCACATTAGCATTGGGTAAGTTTAATCCTAGTTTTTAGTGTTTAACTTCCGCGCAATTCGACGCGCGCTAGCACGCGACTTAACGTCGTGATTTATAGCGCGAAAGCGCAATCAAGCGGCGCGCGATGATTTTATTTAGCGACCTCTCCTCTAGCACCGACTGACAGTTATCGCGATACGCGGCAATTAGGAGCAGAGAATGAAAAACGGCGTAGCAAAATCCGTACGTTTTTATGCGGCGCGCGTGGAAAGTGTAACGGCCGATTTTTCGGTTTTTGTTCCTGAACTTGGCACAGAGACCCTAATCGCTTCACTTTATACGGCTCGGTTTCTTCGCGTGCGTCACCAATCTACTTCTCAGGATCAATCAGTCTCGAAAGACCGGACCAAAACGCGGGAACGAAAGAATGCCCGTCTCGCACTCGATCTCGTTTCGCCCGCGGTGGATGCTCATGAATTTGGGTTAATGCATGTTAACGCATCAAGACCGAAACCACTCCCAACGTCATAAATCTTTGTGCTCGGATTTATTGTCGCTACACTAGACACGGTGTATCATCTCGCGAGTAGTTTTAACATGGAAATTATTGCCAGACCCGAGGATAAGTGATATTCGCGAGGTCATTCACGAATACTGTGATTTATTTCATTATTAATCAAGCAAGACATTTAACTTTTTCTATCTGCAAAGTAATGTTTTAAGATCTTCTATAATGGACAATTTTATTTCTTTTTCTTGTAACGTCTGTAGCACTTAGAAAAAAATTTCTCCATTAGTTTATCAATGTTTATACATCTACAAGTAGATTAAGTATTTATATTGTTTTTCATAATATGAACTCTCCAAGTTTCTTTTATTAACACATACCTTTCATATTTTATGAAAAAAATCTTATGTTTACAATTGTTCTCTACACACGTAATCTCTCTCTGTGTGTGTGTGTGTGTGTGTGTGTGTGTGTGTGTGTGTGTGTGTGTGTGTGTGTGTGTGTGTGTGTGTGTGGTGTGTGTGTGTGTGTGTAAGAAGTTACATAAATACAATATTCTTTTACAAATCATGTTTATTACATCATGAAAGCCGTATTGTGTCTGAATACAGTTCAATATCATCTCGTAGGATAAGCGACTCCCCAGAAATTTTATGGCTTACTATTATGCCAGGCGCTTAAAAAACGAAGCGATAGAATAACGAGATTCGAGTTACTACTTTACTATCAACAATGGCATTGTTGAGGTAAAGGAATATCCTGTTTCTCTTTATAGGACATTCAGATGGGATAATTCTAGCGTCGTCGTTCTCTCGCATCAAATCTTAAAGTGTAAATACTTGTCTGACATTTGATAAAAATCTATAATACTATTCCAAAATAAGATTTAGAATTAGAACTCTGATATATTCTTTTCTTATTTGAACGATCGACATAGATATTTCAGAATGTAATATTAAGCGTTATCTCAATTCATTTAAAATTAACATGTTTAGCTAAAAGAAAACTAATAAATATTCAATTTACTCATTAAAAAATACAATTTGCGATTAAATACAATAATTTTAATAAATCATTCTCCACAGAAAATTTATCATTTTCATATCCTATTCATTGATCCATACATTTTATCATTATTCTTGAGTTTAGTTTAGTGCCGATATAAAAGCAAATGTGAATATATGAATACATGTTTAGGATTACATGATATTATTGTATATACGATATTATTATAGGTTCCAGAGTCCGTCACGTCATTCACCTGGAAATTCTAAGAGTTTAACGCTCTTCGCAGATTCATCTTCGACGCGATTGCGACAGTGCAAACCTATTCGCCGGCGACGAAACCGCCTCTATTAGCATAAGACGATAGGTGCCGCGGACCGACGACTCGATTGACTCGTAAGCAAAGGTTGATTGGATCCTCTCGCTTTACGATGTGCCGTTTGCAATTTAAACGTTTTCCATTCGCGACGTCTTGAGGTCTGGCGCAGTGTGTTTCCGCGTGTCTACGACCTCTCGACATTTTCCCGCCGTCACTTTGTCGCGCCAGCACACGAAGTAGAAGCACACGACAATTTTAACGTCAAAAAGATCCGGATGTGTTAATCACCGAAAAATAATGAAATATTTCAAGAATTAAAATTATGCTGTTAACGCAAAATTATATCGCAGTTAAGCTTCTGAAAGACGAAAGAAACGAGGATAATCTAGTCAAATAAGACTAAAATAATAAAACTTTAAATTAAAATTAAATTAAATATTTAAATCCTAAAATTCCTAAAATTCTAATATTTGGCAAACAAAGTTTTAATTTTTAATATAAATATGTTTAATTTTAGGATTGTACCTAAGAAGTAGGAGATAAAAAATTTAAAAAAAAAAATCAAAACTACAATTTTTCTACAAATTTGTATATGAGTACAATGATTATTATTAATGCTCAAACTTTAATAAGGATTATTTAGAATAGCATCTTTCGGGACGTATAAAGTAGGCCTGTTCAACAAGCTGTATAACAATTGCCGTACTACTACTAAAGAAGTGTACTGTTTCTAATTGAAATAACGCAACTCTGTTTAGATCATAAACTGGATATAGCCTTCATATGAATTGCATGCATAATTCACTAAACGGTTACTCGGAGGATCATGAGCGATGTCCTTGTCAGATCCGGTAAGTCGGACACCGTGGCTCCTTGGGTGGTCTTAATCTTCAGTCTTTCTCTACGTTTTCTTGGACTTTGCGACTTCCCTCATGGAAGCTCCGTGATTCTATTACTATAGAAATCGCATGCTTATGTATTAGTAACTTTAGAAGTCTTATATGGAATTTAGTGCATCTTTATACATCGCGGTGAAATATTACGTTTTCATTTCACACATTTCTCCATATAAATTTTAATGTGAAACGAGCGAGATATCGCCAATGAATAAATATTGCATCTTGAAATAACCATTGTAGATAAATAATATTTTTTTTAATTAATAAGACAAATAAATAAAAATTTTATTAAAATAAACTACATGAATATTTCAGCAACACTTTGTATACAAATCAATTGTATGTAAATTAATTTTAAAAATTAATTTATATTGATTTTTATAACAAATTATTGCTCTGTTTTATATTTTAATGTTTTTAAAAATCTTTTTAGAAAGCTGTTAAGTAATAAAAAATATATTAAACAGATATGACAAATAGCACAATAATTAAATAAATTCCTGACATTTTTGCAATTGATGCCCCTTGAACCTGACCGATTTATCCTACGACAATTTTTATTCAGTATTATCCGGCACATTCTCCATTTGCAGGCATCGACAATGAAATCTGGCGCAACCGGCTGTTAGCGGAAGCAGTTAACATCGCAAATGGAAACTGGAAACGATTTACATGCATGGCGGTCAGCTTTCAAGCTCGAGAATCTCTCGATTAGTCGATTCTCTGAGCAGATTCTACTAAATGCTAAATACTAAATTAAATTTCCTTCACGAATACGGAGCGTGCTAATTACCGCGTAATTTACGTGTAATTTTCCAATCACGCCTAACACATAGAACATCATATTTTATGATCTGTACACTCTATCTTTGTTTTTTTTCATCTGTAACGTTTATTTTATTACAGCTCTCATGCTGTTGATTATATGATATAAGTTTCAGTTTATCTTTATCAATTAACACATAAACTCTGAATAGTATACATTTATATATATATATAAATATCTTTAAAATATTTTTTTATTGTATTTTATGATAATAATGATTTATTTTATATCTCAGATTTACCAATACATTCAAAAAGATTCGTCAAAAATATGCTAACTTTAATATACAGATCTTCTTTCCTTTTTCTTGCCGTAATAAAAATTCGGCTCTAATCTTTTTTAATAAAAATAAAAATTTTTTATTGTTAATTAATTCATATATATATATATATATATTCATGTTGTGCACACACACACACACACACACACACACACACACACAAATATATTTAAATGAAATTTTTTTGAATATAATATGAATAAGAAATAAAATCACAAAAGATATATACCATTTTTTTCCAACATAGTAATTCCTTGCTATCAGTTAACATCTCGTCCTGTGCGTAACTGTTGTAAATCTCTCTTACACGTGCACTTTACAGCTGATGCCACTTCAATCATGTACAAGATTTTTTCTATGCAAAAAAAAGACCCTGTGCAGGAGGCCACGCATTAATAAGAGGAAGTATCTAATGGACTTCCGCTGCGTTGTTCTTTATTTTCTATAACGTTCGCGGCGTTTGTTTGTAAATAACGTCATGGCGTAATGGGCCGTGTAATGTGGCGGCATTTATTCGGCTCATTGAAGATCGCTTTATTTACGGTCGGATCAAAAGATTCACCGCGCTACCAGATTTTACGATGTCGTGATGGCAATTTGATTGCTATCTGCATTATGATTAATAGCGACAACTTCCCTTTCCATTTAACAACCAAGGTGTGCCTCGACAATTGATAATAATACGAGAATTTTGTAAAAGCAAACGAAATACTCGCCAATAAGTTGGAAATCTAAAAAAAAACTCTAAAAATTATTTTTACATATTTACTTCGCATTTCACAAATAAATTTATAAATATATGTATTACCAACAAACATTAACAATACTATTATTCTAAGTATATACATTTTTTTTTTAAATAATTTCAAAAAGATGGAATATCTCTTTTTACATTAGGCTTCTTTACATAATTTAATTAAATTAAAACCAAGACAGATATGTATTTATTAATTTAAAAAAGAATTTACCGAAAAACATTTCATTGATAATAACCATAATTTGTAAAAACTTACGATAGTGATAACTTAATCAAGAAGGGCACATTAATGTTTCAGAAGGCAACGTTTGCGGCAAATGAAAAAGGGGGAGACGCTCATCTAACTCAATCGTCGTTGACAGGCGTAATAAGTCTCCGAATTAATCCAATTGTCTTGCCCGTAATTGAATTGCGTAAGAAGCGAAAAATCGATAACCGCCTCGATAACCAAGCTCGATGGGCGACGCAACCCCCGTATTGGGATGAACAGTCGGCAATCTTTCTGTTAGCTCGTGCAAATAAGCAACCCCGCGAACTTCAGCACGATGAGCGTAATGCGATTGGTCGAGCGGATGATGATTCCTCGTTTTCTCGTCCCACACTCGACGCGTCGAACGGTGGAACGCGCCGCAGAGGTGAATAGCCTCCATTGTGGAAGCCGCTTGATTCTCGCTTAAGTAGATATGATTGAGGGCCGCCATGGGGACGATCAATGAGCTACTAAGTATAGCCGGCCTATGAGTCCGGCAAACGTTCAATCAACCCGCGCGCAACACGGGATACACGGATCGATCGATGTACCACGCGAAACGCTTCAATTGAATCGCGAAACCCCCGGATACGCACGGTGGCGATGCAGAAGCTCGCGGCAATACGTCACGCTTCGCTAACCATTCGCTCCAAGCCCACAAGCAATCGTGTCACGAAAAAAATCACACCGTTAGTCGCGACTGAGTAAAATAGCAAGAGACGCGCGCGCACGCGTGTATCTGTATGCGCTTGTGTAGAAATACTGCAAAAGAAAGAATACGCTCGATTTGTGCATAGACAGCTCGCAATTGTAAAAATATTACACATAATATTATAATAAATATTTAAAGAGAGAGGATATGGGGGACACGTTGCATGCTTTTTTAAGAAAAAAATACTAAGAATTACTGACAAATATATAAGACTGAAGGATCGTATCTCTATACGATTTTATTACTTTCCGTAAGGGGAAGGTATTTTTTTATTCTAATGTACGGTCGTGAGTTAATAAAACGATTACGGAAGAAAAGCTTTTAAACCACGGCGGCTTTGGCGGCTCCGACATTCTTTACGGGAAAAAGAAGCGTGGGAATGGCCGGCCGGTTCGACAAGTACGTCTCGATAGCGAGTCCCGTAAAATTTACTGGCTTTCACATGCCTCCGACGACATCGAGCAATAAAATTCCGCGGTGTAGCGCGAGAAACAATAAAGTGGGCGAATTAAATTGCGTCCTAGGTAGTTTCTCTTCACCTGTGCGGTATAATAATCCGCCGCGAAAAACGGCGCTGCATCGATATCAGCTGATCGTTAGCAAGTATTTATATTTCGTGCTATTTCTCGCTTTCGCGCGGAAACCTTTGACTTTCAGCCGCATCGAGAACGTCGCGATGCTCAACAGCTGTAATTACCGTTAGAGTAAGTACATGTTCGAACAAAAACTCATTTTAACTTTTCCCAAAGTATTTCAACTTCATTATGAATAGACAAACGAAAGATATTAATGAGTTTCACTATAAATAAAACTAAACTTTTGCTGTAAACAACCAGAGAAATTTCTCTTTAATTTATTTTTATTATTAATTTTGCATCATTTTCCTAACAATTTCAGCCGGACAATCACAATCAATTTCTTGATGTCAGACTAACACTTTTTTTAAACATTCTGTGAATAGAATTTTAAAGTAAAAAATAATTTGTGCATCAATAATTGAAGTTAAAAAAATGTTTAGTACAATATATTTTCCCAGAAATATTAATTAATTAAATATATATGACTGAATTAGTAACATTCAATTTGAAAGAGGATTAAACACCGCAGTGAGATTAGATGGAGTATTCTAGTGTTAAAGATGGAAGTTCTTTGGGAATAATTTCTTTGTAGTCCTCCTATTCATTTTCTTTACGACTGATACGAAGTGTGCGTTGCGGTTATTGCCGCTGTTAAAGTCCAGGTTGATTTTCTCGCGCGGCAATACTAGTATAAGCCCGTCGCATTCTTCCTGCTCGTGTCTCGTCAGCCGAGAATTAACCGCCACGATACGCAGCGATATGAGATCGGTTCTTGCGGGAGGCAGGATTTTGCGGCGCAATGCGTTCAAAGAATTTCCGCGAGTTATGAATGTTTCCGTCTGGAACGAGAAAACGTGAGACGGTCGTGGATGCTTAATTGAGCATCGAGATATCCGTAGGTGAAAACACCTTCCAGAGAATCGTCATACGTCAAATTGTGAGGTGGGAACGCAAAGCCATCGAACTTATGAGAAGAATGTGAAAATGCGAGAGTTTCCCAATCGCACGTAACATTAATATATATTGTAGAAACCTAATTTACTATACTTTACTACTCGCAAACTCAATTCGATAAAAATAATTATTATTAAAATATAAAAATTCTACAAAAATAATATTTTTATTTGTAATGTGTATGTAAAATATTACTAATTTTAACACAAAACCTGTTTGTCGACACGCCTACTTATCTAATTATACTCTCTTGAGCTGTCACGTTTTACAAATTTTAATCGATGATTGGTGACACCTTTGGTCTAATTGATTGATTCCACATGATTTTCCTCGCGAGCATTGTTCTTCTAACTTGACTTTGATCGCGAATTTTTAGAAGCATTACCTTAAGCGTGCATCTTTATTTTTCGACATTCTACGACATGTAATCGAGTTTTCTTGGATTTTTTAAGAATTAGCACGGCTGCCTCTATTTTTCCGCTATTACATAATATTATCCGAAATGACCATTAAAAAATATATTTACGATCAAGAACAATCTTTTAAGTCGATTTATCCATTGTAGCTTCAATCAGTCATTTATCTTGATAATTTAAAGAATGTTTAATGTTTCATGAATTTATTCTGTCTCGTGTATTTTTTATCATTTATCACGTTTTATTCCCACGCGTCAAGATTGGTTTTCTTAGAAAATCTATGGGGTAACAAATATTCCTTTTTATCCCGTGAGCCTGCCGGCCTTCGCGTGCGAAGACTAGAGGAAGCGAAATCGAATGCATTCCAAGCTGCCGTAAGTCATTCCAGACAATATCCTCCTCTCTTGCAGCACCCTTGCGCGTGGGCAGTGGCGTTTATGTCGCACGATGGGCGGATTATGTTCCACGGCGTGCCGACAAACCCGCGCGCAAAAAAACGAATGGATCGCGCCGACGAAGACCGCCGAGTCGCCGTCAATGAGATATCCACGTGCTAATGAAACACGACAACCGGCGCAAAGGCATGTCCGATCGCATAGCGTAGTGTGCGCTGCGAGCACAGCCACGCCGGCTATGCAGATTATGGAATGATGACAGCAGAACGGACGTTACGGAAAAGAGTAACGACCGGTTCTTTGCACTTGACTATCGATACACCGAAATAGAGATAGGAAAATGCAGATAGAATTATCTCTCGATATAAACATGACTCTCTCTAGCGATTATTTTTATTTACGAACTTCGAAAAGTGTTTAATGTACTTGATGGATGTAATATTTTCTCTCTTGCTTTCTTATTATCTGACTTAACAATCGAATGCTGACAAACTAACGTCTAAAATAAAAAAAAAAAAACGTATTTATATTAAGGAATATAACACTAAATATGAAAAACTACTTGTTACTATAAATAACTCTCATTATTTATATTTTTATTTTCTAAAGAGAAAAAAATGTATTCAATGTATTCTTTGTCGTAAAATTAACGACATATAATTAAATTAAAATAAATTGTATTAAATAATTTGAACTTCGATACATGTTTTATTAAAACTTAAATAAACACTGCAGATTTTGTTAGAATCCAATTTAATATTCTTTTAAGAGAGAGCAAGAGAGAAAAAGTGTTCTTCATCTAACCTCACAAGCAAATTTATATAGTTAAATTGCAAAAAATCCGTTATTCCAAAGTTATTTCAAAACTGCTTGTCCGTAAACATTATTCATAAATGTATTTCGTCACTCGCAGCCGACTTTCCTTTTATTCAACGATTTTTCGTTTGTCGTTAACACTACTGAAAGTCACCGGTTCACTGTCGTTTCTCACTAGCACGAATACTCATTGATGAGTTCGTTACTCCGTTCATTCACTGTCGGGGCAGGTCGCTCGCCTCTCGCATCGCAAACACAAACATTACCGACACGTCGCCAATTGCAAAGAAAGTCAAGAAATGTGTTTATACACATGTACCGTAACTGCACGGACACGCGTGAATCGGTCGTAATAACGCAATTCGCACCCATCCGCATTGTCTACGATGCCGCAGATCATAGATTTTAAGATGTAAACTAAAAAATGATTCTTACGATGATTGCACGATACCTGCGCATTCTATATGAACCATTCTTACAATCGATACATTATTGATATAATGTTATATCCTCGTTTTCTGTCACATAAAAAAAGAAAATATAAATTTCGAAAATATTTAATTCAATGCTTTCTTTGTCTTATGATAAATAATAAAAGAGAAATAATTTTTGTCATAAGATGATATACAAACATATTCAATTATCTTTTTTTATTGTAATTCCGCAAAAATATATCTAGAATTAGATCAATTTAATAAATCTTTATTAAATCTGTTAAATTTTCTTGTATTTTATTTTTATTGAACAAAAAAGCAAAACAAAAGAATTTATTATATTAAATTTTTCCATTCATATTATATTTAAAACATAGTTCTTCGGTTAAGACGACGGTTCTACACGACTCTAAAAATTACATGTACATGTACATGTTTGCATATGACGTACGAAGAAAGAGTTTGGCCCACGATTGAAGAGTAAGAGAGCTTAAAAAGGAGAGTTCGCCCGTGGGATGGCACAAATTACGTGGTGCTACGTAAAAAATCGCGCAACGAAACGGCGAATGCTGTAAGCTCATTTTTATGTCGACACCGCAGACGTGGCGACGTTTCGGATAAAGGCTCTTGACTTTGCAAACCTGTCGGCGGCGGTTACCAAAGAGACGGGCCGAGACGAGCGTGGGAGGACGCGAAAGGAGATCGGCGGCCGAGAAGAATCGCGAGACTTAAAAGTACGGTCCGGTCCAGCCCCCGGTCCGGTCGGACCCCGTATCCCCGTATCCCGCGAGTGATTCGTTTGGCGAGTTCCATGACGAAAGATCGAGTGACAAGCGAATGCGCCGACAATTTGCATACTCGTCCGTTACAATTACGCCTGCGTCGCCGGCGTGAGAGTCATCGCTCGTTAACGATGCCCCCGGGGAGACGAATTAAACCGGGATTGTGACACATGACACGAAAATTTACAGCGCCGAGAAACATGCAGCGAAAATATCTTCGACCCAACTCGAACGAAAACAATCATCATTTGCTCTTAATTGTTCGATGTAGTTTTAGAAATAAAACTGCAAATATTTGGAAAAAAAGTTGTTCAAAATGTAAGAGTAAAATAAAACAGTGTATGTTTTAGAATTAATATAATTAATAATTTGAATAAATTCAAACAACAAATATTGTTAATTATGTAAAACATTTTAGAAACAAATATAAATTCCTGAATGCAACTAACGATTAAATGGTGGCACGTTACTTCTATCGAACGACAATTCATATTTTTCTCGAAATAATTCTGTTTTTTGTATCGATTTGTTGGTTTTTCGAAATAAGTTCTTCAAACGAAATCAATATTCTTTGGAATTAAATTATATCCATGTATCGTAAATATAAATTGTTGCAGAATAAGTTGGGAATTTAAGTCTGTTAAATACACGACAAGGATTTTCAATACATTGTTTAGCGAAAAATATTTCAATCGTAAAATTCGTTATCGCAACTTTAAACTGTAAGAGGCGTATTCGCGCGAATACGCGTATAGAATAATGTCACGAGTACAGTGATTCTATTCACAGACATTGAAATCCCTTCGATGAAACTTTTTCACGCAAGCATGAACGAAGTGCAAGCGTCGATTTGATGCACAAATAGCGTTCAGATTTTTCAACAGCCCGTGTGACATGAAGTAGCCACTTTACAGGTATACCGCCTACGCTGCACTTCAACCAGAATTTCAAGTTCGGTATGCCGTGCAAGTTTAATCGTTGGTAAATCACATGCGTCTGCATAAAAGCGTTCGTTGAGTGCGAACAGCTGGTGTGCCGGCTCGGCAGAAGTCATTCGCGAGTTTTCATAGGCCGCATACCTCCGATAGGCGACCACTCCGGAAGCGAAATTCAACGTTGCTCTATCTCTACATCTTGTAAACAAAACTACTCTTCGCGTAGACTGCTCATTAATAAATCTAACACTATTTCAGACACCATAAACTTCAATTCTTTTATCAAAGGATCCCTAAGAAATATCTTCAAATTATTCTTAAAGAAAAGGCAGAACGTTGCTTAAATCACTTTTTAAAAATTAATAAAAACTAGTACGTTCCATGCGCATGCAAATAAAAAAGATTCTCGTAAAAATTTTATAAAAATAAAATTATATAGAAGCAGAGATTATCGATCATTACTCACCGAATCCCATCCGTACTTCCTCCTCGTCGTCGCTGTCAATATGCTTGATTCCCGCCACTTCGAAGCTCTTCGCGGATTGTTCCTTTCGCGAAACGGGCGCGGAACAGTCGCAGTTATCCTCGCCGGCACCACAGCCGCAGTCGTCGCCGGCGCATCTGCATCCCAATAGCGGATCGTCCGTGTCTATATTTCTACAGGCCGGACAGGGGAACGTCATATCGTCGAGTGAGACCCTCTCAATTTTTCTTTCAACGGTGACGAGCAGACTGCCTATGTATGCCGGCAGATCCTCGTCGCTGATGTCGTCCGGACCACCTGCGTTCCGCAATCTGTTCTCAAGATCTTTCGGCGAATCATCGGCGACGTTGTCCCGCCGCAGAATACTTTCTTCAAATTGCAGAGGACTCTTCAGGTCCTCCGGCGCGACCGACCTACTGCGGATTTCGCATCTACTGCTCTCCTTCCACTTTTCCATCGTTGTGGGGGAGACCACCTTGGCGCAACGTTTCACTTTAGCGCGGCTCTCGTCGCCGCCGGTGGGACTAGAGGAATTTTTAGAGCGAGCTTTGCGACCCGAGCTTCGATCGACTTCACCATCAAGATCTTCTTTCCAAGCGTCAACGCTAGACGCGGATCTGGACTTCATCACTGTAGCGGTGTGACCGGATTCGCCGATCGCGTGACAGAACTGGTGCTCCAGCCTATCGATCGATCTGGTCTCCTCCCGACGATGCTCGGCGCTGCTGGTTCTGTTAGTCTCGCGCGTCCGAGGACGCGTATCCTCGCGCGATCTTCGTCGCGGACGACCGATGGCTTTCATCGCGCTCGAGGGCTGCGCTCCACTGAGATTTGCGCTCGTCGTATTCGACGAGCTCGGCTGACCCTTGTGCGTCAGGTCCCGCCAGTCCATAAACTCGTCTTCACGTTCCCAACCCAAGATCCCCGGGGCCCTCATCGACGTAGTTCGCCAGACTACTGCTATCTGCAAACAGCGGTAGTTTTGACTGTAATCCTCTTTCTAATCTTATCTTTACCGTTCGTTTTATTTATGCCAAGAAAATCTTGAAAAAGAATTTTATACATATATAAAATTATATGTTATATTATAAAATATAATATAGCATATAATGTTATGTTATATTATATAAAATCTTGTTTTTAAAAGCTACTTTTCCATTAAAAAATATAAAGCAGAATAATATCTTTCGCTATCTAAGTTCCAAAAAACTTACTAAAAGAATCTAAATGTTTATCTTATTTCAATCAAATTTTGCTAAAATAATATCTCAATCTAAGCTTTAATTACAAAGATATTTATAAAAAAATTATAGAAAAATAATAGAAAAATTCACTTGTAACGAAGCCTATTATCACATATTATAACATGCGTATTTCTTATCAAGCATTTAAGAAAGCACGTTGAAGAATGAATTTAGCCGGTCTGCCGGTAACTCATGGTCACAGTAAATCAGCCAACTCGGCACACTTCTGGGAATACGGAAAAGCGTTATAAGCGTGACAATGCCGCGTCGGCATTCTCAGATACACGTCCTTTATTACCCTGAGAAACTTAAACCGCGTGTCTAATAACGCGCGTCCCATTACGCGCCTGGATCCGATGACTGTTAATATTTATGCCGAGGATCCGTCGTACGGTCACGCGGAAGGAACGCTGGGAATTCCGGGCCAAGTCTTTTCGACGGTCGTTAAGACGGAGGTGTCATTCTTCGCGCGGCGGTACGCGGAGGACATCGCCGGCGCGGCTTCCTTATGACGACGACGACGATGGGGCGAGGGGGGGGGGGGGAGAGGGATGGAAAAAGAGGAGAAAAAAATGAAAAGAGACATGACTCACCTCAACGGTATTTTGCTCGGCGGCTTCACCGGCGGTCGTAGCGCCGCTGACCGACGAGGTGGTTACAGTTGCAGCAGTTGCAGCAGCCGCGCTGCGTACGCAGAGGTAACATTCCCCGAGACGCAGCGCGGACGCCTCGAGCTCGCCCAGCTGCAGGATCAGGCCGCTGCCGCCTAACGTCAGAGGCCAGCCCTCCGGCACCACCGCCTCGTTTCCCTGCAATCAGACAAATGGATCATGTCGTATCTCGCGCCTGATCATCACACGGATGCTCTCGCGCTAAACATCGTAATTTTCATCGTATCGGATCGCTAAGCTCTTCCGCACACGTCGTTTCTCGAATACTTCGCAGAAGAGAAAATGCCGCTGTCTCAAGTGACAAAAGCGGAAGAAATGGAATGGAAAACTAAAGATACGGCTGCAATAACTAATCGAAAGTTGCGAATTAAGCTAATTAGAATTATATTGTCGAACAAATCGCGTATAAAAGCAGCGAGAATTAAGACGTACAGAGAATTAGAACGTATGTTAATCATGTTGATTGCGAGATAATCAACGCTCTGCGGATACACCCAGAATTAAGACGACGTGCAGTCAGTCAGTAATTGTCCTTTCTCTACTGTTTTCTCCGCTGAAAAGCATGCACTGATGAGCAGGAATGCAAGTAAAATTTAATCGGAGTGAAGACAAGAGAGAGGGAGGAGTATCCCGCGCGGAATGCGTTAATGTCGGAGATTGCATCTTAAAGTATTTTTACGTGCCAAATATTACAACATGGAATATTATATCCCAGCAAGCCTGTCTTGATTACGCTGTTAAATCACGCAACAGTTTAGCATGATTCCAAATGGGAAAAAAAAAAACAAAATATGTAACAAATAATTCATTGTGTAAATAAAAGATTGAAATATAAAGATCCCTTCGGATTAACAAAATATAAAAATATTGAAAAATATTGAAAATACATGATACGCTATCAATACAGTGTTAACTGTCAGCAATATCGGAAGCACTATCTCAATGTTCATTTCTAGGCTACCTCGGCACACGGTGATGTTTAATTTAATATCAGGCCTCACGGCTCGTATCTCCTCCTTCGAAGGAGAAGAGATCGCCGAAGGTGCGAGACTCTCTCGAGTGCACCTTGCAATAACGCCTACATACGTCGCGACTACGTGGCACGTCGTTGTAAGCAATTAGACGGTAGGATAGCGCAAATAAAGGGCGGCAAGTGAATGCACACAGCGTGCTCCGTGTCGGTTAAAAGCATTAAAGCAATTAAAAGCAAATGGAACGCACCCGTTCGGTCATCCACGATTTTCATTATCGAGATCGAGAGATGCGTGTGCGTGATTGCATTTCGCGAGGAAATGAAACTTTGCCAATGAAGTCCGTCGATCGCGACATTCGACGATCTATCGATTCGCCATTGCAAAAATAATGAACTCATGACAACGAGAGATAATAACATGAGAGATAATTTAGATGGTTTTATTGGATATGCTATTTCACTTTCTCTTTTTTCACGTTTTGTATTTTTAAATACAAAATACATACGTGATTTTTAATACTTGATTTTTACATGTTAGATAATTTATATTTTCAATAATTATGCTGAATTACCTTTTACTTCTTTTTATCAAATACTTATTAATGCCTACAAAATATATTTCATTCTATATAAAACTCAATAAATTTTATGTTATAAATTTTTTTATTGAACAATATACTCCCTGTTTTGTATGATACTTATGCAATTTCGCCTAGAATTGGTCCAATGGTAAGAGAACGTATGTCGGGGAAAAGATATTTTAAATCTGGTAGTAGAAACTTCTGTACTTGGCATATGTCGATACTGTCGTTTTATTAAAGTGGATATATGCGCGTGTGTGTCATGTGCCACGTGCCGATGACGGTGCGTGTGCCGCAATATACACGAGACAACAGGAACTGGCCCAGATACCAGGTATCACCAGTCACAAAGAGGATAGGCGTGTGACTAGGTTTATTACGGCTAAAAATACACTCGACTTATAACAAATAATGAAAGTAAAGCGGGCCGCGCTCCGATGGGTAGCGTGAAGTAAACTTTTACAATCCGACAATATATTCGTATGTCACGCGACAGATTACAAAGTGTATGTTATTTAGCGACTGCTTTCGTGGCAACAACTGGGACATATAAAAACGTCCGACGAAATGTGTCAAATCAAAAATAGTTCGGTAGTTCACAGATAGGATTTAAGACTTGTGGGAAAAAAATGAAGAAAAATCAAGAAGAGAACTACAGGGGACAAGGGGAAAGCGCGGTATCGCGAAATTTCATCGAGCGTCCGCACATTGCCACATTGTCAACGGTCTAAGACCAATCAGTGCGAAGGTAACTACGAGAGAGAACGCAAAGGCTGTGTCGTTTGACCATGACGACGGGACGGACGTTTATGATGCACGCGATAAGAAAATCGGAGGTCCTCTTGCCTGTCAACTGGGTGTCTCATTACCGGTATAAACGCCGCACGAGAGATGTATCTGGCGCCAAAACTAAGCGGCTTTCACTGCGTGATTTACCGATGTAAGTACCGCCTGTCCCCCTTCTCTCTTCGATTTACGTGGTACGCGCGGTCGCACGCGGAAATCCTGTGTGTGTGTGTGTGTGTGTGTGTGTGTGTGTGTGTGTGTGTGTGTGTGTGTGTGTGTGTGTGTTTCAACGATCGGCGGCAAAACGGGAGGTCCAGACGACGTCTGGCGAGAGCTGGCGTAAATCAGACCTTATCGCCGCGGAATTCGCATTAGACCACTAAGTGCGAACACTGGTGCGTTAAATTTCATCGCTCTCGATATCCGCTCGTTTCTCAGACGCGTGGCAAGGAGAGTTTATCGGTCGCCCTCGCGCCGCATCGTAGCGTAATAATTTTAATGTTATCGGCGATTTTTCGCGACGCGCGCTCCGTTACGCGCGAGTAGTACGATCGCGTCGGTGCGTACCCGGACTAGTCTGAAAGGTGCGTTAAGAAACACTTCAACAAATTGGAATCATTTACTTTCTTTACCGCCGGTAAGTTCCAGATGCAAAGGGGAGATATAAATCGTACACTTTCTATTCTTATAAAAAAAGACACGAATAAATTTAAAGAAATAATGAATGATTTCCTATTTCTGCAGAAAAATAAAATTTCGTTTCGAAAATTTCATTATTCAATAACGAATAAAAAAAGATATTTTAATTATTTATATAGATATAATAAAATAGTAGAGAAATATTTACGCAATTTTAACTTTTAATACATTCTACAACTTAGAAACTGTCTGTCTTCTTTTTAATTTAATAAAATCAATAGCTTGGTTTCCAAATCAATCGTCAATCGTTATTACAAGCGGCATCGTCAGTAAATGAATTAGCTGACTAATGCGGTCGCGAAGCGAGAGCGGCGCGTAGGTAAGTACACGTTTCTCGAGTGATATCCGCTCGATCTAAGGAAAGAATTCATAATAGATTAAATGAGAGAGAGAGAGAGAGAGAGAGAGAGAGAGAGAGAGAGAAGGACAAGCACATAGGAGACGCGCTGGCTGCTGTGCCGGATGCTGTCAAAGTGATAGACACGTGCACGCGACTGACGAGGGCTCATTAATCGCTAGCCGCATCACACGGCGATCGGTGCATCGACACGTTTGCATCTACGTGACCCACACGAAAGAAGGTACGCGCACGCGAGTGGAGTAACACGCGCGGAAGTACCGAAGCGGGTACATCGAAACACATCTCGCAGCGGCCCGATCTGATGAAAGTCCGGCAAGACTGATTGCGATCTGGCTGCCGCGAGGAAGCGGGAACGAGGGAGGGGAAAAAAGAGGGAGACACGGGAGATAAGGAGACGGAGAACGCGAAGGAGAGAGAAACGATCTGCGGTCTTGTGTTCGTTGGACCCTGTTAAAAAAAACGCGCACGCGCCCCGCCGACCGCCCGTGGTAAACACGCTGTGTGCGTTGCGGCGATCAAATTAATCGGCATGACATCGTTACTTCTCCAAGTCGGAGAAGTCTTTCACTCTGCACTCCCGAACGCGTCTCGCGGTCCGAATGGGGAGATAAGTCTCAACCATGATCGTCCCCGGCGCGAAAAAATATAACGGTCGAGCGCGGAGACTTAAGAGGAAAGAGAGAGCGAGCGCGGATTTACGGTGTATATCGAGTTACCAGCGATGCGAATTGTGATTTGCGTAAATTCGCGTGACTTATTTTTATCGGATGGACTTCTCCAAGTGTTGATCGTGTGGCTAATTGGAAGGAAAAAGTTATATAGACAGCTTTACGGAAGATGAGAAAGATAATTTGCAAAAAGTGTAATGCGAGCAAATTACTAAAGTTATTACAATATTAACATTTAAGGAGATAAATTCCGCTTAAATCCTCTTAAAAATAATTGCATCATATATTACTCTAATTAATTCTAATTAATACACTTAAATTACATCATACCGTGCTTATTCATCTTTTACATTTGCTATTCTTAATTCAGCGGTCAATATAACGTTATATAAATTTTTCAAGACAAGATCGATGTCACCTATGTTCCAATATACAAAAATTTTACGCTATAATTTTTCGCTATAGTTTCAAGTGACTAGCGAAGAAAATGGAACGATTCGATAAAGCGCATAATCGATTGCGCATTCGAAATTGAATGAATTCCACATAACGTAGTCGTTGAAAAATGGAATATGTTATCGCGCTTCACGTGGAACATTTCGGTATCGCGAAAAGGAAACCGAGGTGAATTCCCGCAGAGATGCGATCTAGCAGTTTGCAAGACGCGCCAAGGATGCGGCAGCGGGATGTATGTATGCGGGCGGTGCATAGAACGCGACGGGGCTCTCTGGTGCCGGTAACGCGCCGTGAACACAGGCGTGCACAGGCCGATTCCTTCTTCGCGGCACGGCTCGTTTAAAATGCAGATTAGACTCTATACCGGCATCCTTTCAGCGCAGAGTTGCCGACCGCGTCGACGTGGCAACGGCACCGATCGCAACGCTCGAAAAACAGCATCTACAATTAAATACGTAGGCAGGCAGGCAGACAAAGAGAAATTTATTGCATTCTGATACGTTCCCGATAAGAGAGATAAATGTCTATAAAAATAAGAAAAAAAAAAACAAAATATATGTACACTTGTATTTGTGTATGTGTGTGATGTCATGTGTAAACTAAAAATAATAAAAAAATTAGGATACGTTGAATGAATAAATTACAAATTATAAAAGAATAAATGAAAAATAAATTATGTCCTACAAAAAATTAAGTCCAGGAATATTTTATAAATGCACTGCGCTTCTAACAATCGTTTATTATACATCGAAAAAAGCTTTGTGCATGAGCATAAGTATTCATCTCTGTTTGAGCTATTTTATATGAAAAATAGCTGAATAGATGCAACAATGTTCACATTGTGGCACACGAGCACGAAATTTCTTTAGGTATATAACAGAGACCAATTGACTCATGTTTTCAAACATGACCGCAAATATACATATGATTTCTAACAATAAATCTTCATATTCGCAACATAAAAATTCTATTTGTCAAATGTTTTTCGTTTCAGCGTCACAATGTCTGTCACACGTAAAGAATTTACGATCAATGAGAGATTTAAACATTTTTAACTTAGAGAAGTATTATTTTTATAGACAAGATATTATTACAAATTGATAATTTCTAAATTTAAATATGTTTTGTGGCATTAATGAGGAGCGTTTTCCACGATGTGCTGAGTTTGATGGCGAAAAAAGATATTGGCCGCGGTGAGATTCGAGGACCGCCAGTTTTTTTTATTTGACAACTTTTTTATAAAAATATTCATAATCTAAAACTTTCTAATTCTTTACAATTATCTTATCATCATTACTCATTACTAATATTATTGAACGTTAATATTAAAATATTTTTATACATATTGTTTTTTTGATTTCCACATGTAAAAAGTCCAAATCGCGACTATTTAAAATATTATAAATAAATATGAATTATAAATTGGTGTTTAATAAAGCAAACATTAGTCAAAACAAGGTATAAAATATTACACCGCGTCAATCCACGACAAGAAAAGAGATCCGCTCTCCCTATTTCTCACTTTCTTGACAGTAAATCTTTGTCAAGCGCATGCGGCATTTCTCGGCTACCAGTTAACAATACAAGATCTCGAGGAAAATGCGAAAACGAGCTTCGACGGAAAGAAGTCTGTCCATCTCATTCACGTCTTGTCTGTCAAGACATCTTGTCTAGAGAGCTCGAGGCTTGAATCACTAGAGGTCGATCTCTCACACAGTAATAGACGGTGTTAAAGAGGTCCCCAATGCAGATTCTCAATCTCTTTCGTTGTATCTCGCAACGAAGCTCTCTCTTCTTCTCTCCATATTTTTTTTTTTAAGTCATTGTATATGAATACTATTACAGACATTACTAAGATTCTTAATGTAATATGACTGATTCTCGTCATATTATATCAATCAATGCATTACGCAAATTGTGTAAGTTATATACATATGTATATATATATATATATATATATTATTTAAAATAAAATATTTAATATTGTAAAATATATTACATATTATATTTTACAAAGAGGATTTTAAGTACTTCAAAAGTTGCCTACATTCTCTCTTGTATATATAAATTTATCTTTATATTTATTGCACAATATTATTCGGCATATAATAAATAAAGTCTAAGTCTCCAAGTTGACTGTCCGTTTGATTATCTTTCTTTCGCGGCGAGTTCCGCAAGGGAATTACGGGATCAATGCGCATGTTACTGCGTAGGAGCCAAAGGTTCTCCGCGTCCTCTGGCTGCGATTGGCCTATGACCGGCGACAATAGAAAGCTGGATACAGTACTCGTAAACTCAATGGCTTTTGAAAACATCACGGGAAGAATCATGGAAATGGCGGACCGGTTGAGGAAGCATCCACCGGCGAAAAGGTTTCTTGAACCTGGCTGTTTGACGGTCACTTTCCTCCAAGATCGTCCTTTCACATGTGTCACGTCGCAATCACCTGCGCGCCACGAGTCATCGCCTTTGCCATCAGCGAGGAACAAACTCCCGTAACTGTTATGAACATCACCCACCTGGATAGCAATACACCGAAGGTTGATATTACGGTATCGGTTGGATTGAACACCGATTGAACCAACTGACGACAATTTACTGCGCGACAAATCAAAAAGAAAATAATAAAAAAAAATTATTTCTATGTCAAAGATTATATATATATATATATATATATATATATATATAGGAAATGCATAATCTGCTGAAATAAAAAATCGCGACAAATATAAACTTGTAATTGCGATAAATACAAATTTATATATAATCTTTTTAATAAAAATAAGATAAAATAATATTCAATGTTTATGAATAAACATAAGGAGTAATAACATTTTGCATATTTGACTTGAATAATATCATCAGGAAAGAAACGAAGTATGAATCTTCGTAAGTGAGGATAAATTAATAATTGACGGACTCGAAAGATACAAAATAATCATGACAGAACGCGCATCTACCATTTCTCGATGATAGGCAACTCTATCGAATTAGGGCGCGAGCAAAGATCGAGAGGCGGTACTTCGCGACGTTTATCTCCTCCTGCAGCTGCATTGTGACGTCGCATCTTAGCCGGGCGTATCGCTTGTCCGGGATACACGCTGTAAATTCTTTCCGGTTTCTATCGCAACCTGCCATTATCTGATGTGACATTTCATGAAAATGTGACGGCGGCCGTTTGTTATTACGCGGCTATCCGTGAACATCGCGTCGTGCCCGCAGGTAATTATCGGTCTCACGGTGTAATTATCGCAATTGTTATCCGATCTCGGGGCGAGGCCAAGAAGGTCAGAACTAGAGGAGACCTGCCCGAACGAGACTTGCAACGTAGATTCACCTCCTTGATTCTATTCATCGCATTGCTATCGAAAAAAAGTTAATTGTCGTCTAGTTAACGAGTGTAAAATATCAAACATTTAGGAAGTATAACAAAAGAATAAAACAAAAATTATTTAGTGAAATAACTTGTGGTTATTAACTATCTGAATTCTAAATAACACAAAAAAATTGATTAAAGATACTTTTAGTATTATATACTTGTAATTAGAACGTTTCTTAAAGTAGAAAATATTTTCCTTATCGCGCAATGATGAAAGCATTAACTACAAAATGATATATCTTGATACCGAGAAAACCCACCTCTTATAAAAATTGCACCTCGCCAATCAACTTGCAATGCTAAATATAGCAAACGTTAATAAAGTACATCATCTAATTAGCTACCCGTCAATCATTTCCTTATCGACATGCTTTGTTGGCGTGGCGCGAGACGGTGTCGGCCTCCCCTTAGAAGAATACGCATCCTGTCTCTGATTGCCTGGGCTCTCGCATTCTCCGAGCGGCCTCAAGTTCACGTCATCATGGCGTTCACCTCTACCGAGTGTTCTTTCGCGACGTGTGCGCGAGAAGAGATTGCGGCGAAGTTACGAATTGAACAAGAGATTCTCGTGCTGGCGGTATACGCTTCGCGGATTTGCACGCGGATACTGCATCGTATATACTACAGGCATGGCGGTATACAAGACGGCGGATAATTCCTCTGCTATAATTCATCGCGAGAATAGGAAATGAACGGCTCTTCTCCCCGGCGTGGAGTAGCGTCTCTATTCATTTGCCGGTTCAATGAGTTAGCGTTGGGAGACCTCCCCAGAATCGCCGGAGGTGCGTCAGGTTGTCGTATCTTTCAAGTGCATCCCTGTTCCGCGCGCATAGTAATTATGATAATGTCGCGTGAGTCACGATTACAGGCACGCGGCGGCGAAATTAATAACGGAGATTCACGATCATATATCCGAGGACATGTCAATTGGAGACAATCGCGACGAGCAGGAAGCGACGTGGCGAACAGGTACTTGGATAACGCCGGGTATCCTAAGAACGAGCGAGGCGCACGCGAGTCCGTGATCAGACGCGAACGACCGAAGTTCATACTTTGCTTTGGAACAGCCCAGCATGCGGTCACTGTGCATACGCCGTCGCCCGAGGCATCGTGGTTACTTATTAAACAAATTCACACAGGTATATACCAACGAGTATGAATATATCGACGATGAACCGCTAACAGCGGTGTTGCATGCGCGATAGCGCAGGATTGTATTTCAAAGAGTCTTAAATTTCATAAATAATAGCTTTTCGTATTGTAATCTGCGGCAGAAAATTTCAACTTTGTTTATTCTAAAGGCTATAAATAAAGTCATAAATAAAGCTCTACTATTTATCTTGAGGAGGAAAAAAAAAATTCCTGCCTTAGGAAGCATCTTCTTAAGGTAATACAATATCTCCTGTAATATGTTTACCTAAAGCTCATACGTAAATCCTACCAGGTATTTTATTCTAAATTTCTGCTATCTTATTTTTATACATTTTATCAGATTACATTTTTATTTTTCTCGAACGACGACTCTGCGCTCGCTCTTCATCGCACGGTACGCACCGCGGCACGTCCACATTCGTTCGCCACGTACTCGCATCGTATAAACGTATCTTGACGGTGTGGTCCCCCCCTCGCAAACGGGCACCTAATCGTAACCTCGAGGTACGATTCGAGGTAATCCCGATGCACGCGCCGGAAAGGCAGTACCAGTATCTTCCGCGGATCGCGGCGCAAACGAACGTTTATCGCGTGTCCGCGTGCGCCTTCGTGCATAATTCCGCGTACGAGAACCCCAATTATCCGGTACTTGCGCCTCGCTGTACTCGAGCGTCCTCGACAATGCATCGGTCTGAGAGACTTTCCGGCGCTTCTTCTCCCTTTCCCACTCGCCGAGGCTGCCAGACAAATACGCACGGTGCGCATTACTTTCGCCCGCGCGATGCATGCGCGCGATGCAACCCCCTCCGGGGGTCTGCGCGAGAGATCTCTTCTCTAAAGGCCACTTCTCTCAACTCGATGAAATCGAGTCAACACGTTTTAGCAAATCTTAATTCAAGGATTCGAATAAATGAAGTAAATGAAATAACCAAAAATAGTAAGTGATTTTCAAAAATTTTGAAAAATCAAGCCGATATCGATCATACAAATATCTAAAATTAATGTTTAAATAGTTATCATTTTTTAATAAATTCTCCCTTGACAGGCAAGGATAATACTTTCATCACATCAACCAACTTAAAGTATTCAATATTTTCAATCATGATCCAGTGTATAACTGAAACTATTATGTCGTGGAAACTCATTAATTTAATTGAAAACTTTATTTTTAATAATTCTAAAATGATTTATTTATTCAAAGTGAGAAGCACTGTGTGAATTTCGATTTATCTCCAAGAACAATTTTCATCTTTTAACCAGAACTATCTGTTTAACCTATATAAAAAACTATACAACTATTAAAAATAACTCTTCGGAACTCTCAATAAGTTAATAAGTCTCCACGTAATAATACGCTAGCATCACACGCAGTCATCCATTGGTGCCATCCATCAGATTTCTCGACTCAAACACGCTTCATTAGGTCTCGATAGCGAATGGCAAACAGTCGATTTGTTTCCTCCGGTTCGAATCTATCGCCGTACGTTACGAAACTGCTTGCGAACGGTTTGATCCATCTCTGGCACATATCTCCCTAGTATACATCTCCAGTACGCAAACAACGTTCCCGACGGGGGATGATGTTGCGGAGCGCGCTATCTCTCTTTCCCGACCGCCGGTCACCCGCGGGCTATCTCTTCCAGGTGCATGCACGCATCTTGCCATGCCTCCCATACAGTCATTACGAACGCTTGCACCGGTTATTCGCACAGCGCATGAGCGCATACGTGCGTGCGTGCGTGCGTGCGTGCGTGCGTGCGTGCGTGCGCGCGAACGTATGAGTGCCTAGCTACCTCGCCTAACCGCCGATGCGTGACTGCGTCGGAGGAGAACAGTCTGCCAGGATTATTATGCAAGCTTTGTGGTGCTCTCAGACTGTCAATGCTCTGGTTCCGGGTCCGATTGTTCGTTCACTTCGGCGCGGCACGCTCCTTGATACCTGATGTTAATGGCGGATATTAACGGCGCGTTAACGCGCATCGCATTTCTGCTCGTTTGCTCACTTATTATAGTATATAATATTTGTTACTTGGCACTATATAATTTTCGCATAATAAAGTTAGATTTCTATGCGTCTTATTCAATTGTCCAATAATCGATTGCCTAATCGATGGCCTTTATTAAAGGCATGATTTGCTCTCTGTTTTTGCTCCATCATATTACTCCATTGATTTACTATGGATCGTTATGAATATGAAAATATTGTCAATGTGCACTCTTAATCTTATATCGCATAGTTCCTCTAAATTCGAGGTGTTTTTTTTTTAATTAAAAAAAAAATACTTATTTAGACGCAATGCAAGATTAAGAGTGTGCGTGTCACGCGTGTTCACTTCTAATTCCTATTCGTCATGAACGCGATGCACTTGCGAGAACAAAAGGAAATCACTTGCCGCGAGTTGATGAAGAATCGGCTCGCATTATACTCATTCGCGATGCGTTTCTCCGTTTGCGTCGCGTGCAATTTGTCATTACGCGTGTCATTACGCGTGTCGTTCTGCCGGTCGAACCGCTGGGCAAAAACCGCGGCGTCCTTCGGGGTGGCGATCTCTCGTGCTCTCGTCAGCGCGCAATGAAAGAGGCTTCATTATTCATCGGTTCGGCCGACCATACGAGCTACGGGCAGTGTGTGTACTTAACGTTTACAGAGAGAAGCTCGACGGCCTCTCGGCGAGAGTTCCGCAAAGTATAATATAATATCATTCCGCTTACGCAAGCACACCTACGCAAGCGGCTCACGCGGGCGCGTTTCGTTACGTCGGCATTGCGATCGGATCGTTATGCTTTCTCTCCTTCTCTCGGAGGGTGATTGTCGAGAGCGCCCAAACAACATTGAGTTTCGTTCGGAGTCATTTCAGCGATATCATCGAGAACTCGAACGATACTTCAAGATAAGGTAATCGAGATGCTATCGCACTAGACATCGAGGGCTTCCGCTTGATGCTATTTTCAGATGTATCGATAATGGGCCTCCTCTCTCAATAGTATCGATATATTATTGTTACTATGTACGGAATATTGACGGTATTACTAATCATACGAGAATATCGATAAATTGGCGAACGCGAAAGAATTATGGACATTAAACCTAGTTATACCGATGGGATTTGCCGCAGACACCGTCACGGGAAGCTCGTCCTTATCGTAAAATCATATTTCCTGGTATCAAATTTTCTTTCTTTCTCTCTCTCTCTCTCTATCTTTTCCTTTTATCAATACTGTTTATAAACAAATATCATTAAAATATAAAAGTTACGTCGCCTTCTTTTCTTTTCAGAGTAGAATGTAACTTTTAATATCGCTAATAAGTGTTTGACTTTTCCATCTCTCTTTCTTTTTCTCATTATGTGCGCCACTATTAGACGATATTAATTAATATATACACAGATAATTTATGATAGAATCGACAGAAAAATGGCAGTTATTTATACTTTTCTGTGCCATTATCAACTGATTTACGAGAGAACTGGCGAGTGACAATCGATCGCTTCGGTTTACGAGCGATAATCACACGTCGCAATGTTGACCATCAAGCTGATGATCCGGTAAATATTTTTTTTTTGCACACACATCGAGTGTCATATATAGATGTATTAAATGCCAGCCGCACGTACACTATGTCGTCGCCATTTAAAGTTTTACGTCTACGGGCAAGCATAATAAATTTATATAGGACCAAAGACACCCTGCAATGTCTTGTTCAGATCACTGCACCTGTCTCGTATCCATCCATATCAGAAAACATAACGCGTAATTTACGAGCTATTCGGAAAAGTCAGTTTAAATACGATAAAAACTTCTACCGCTACGACGGTGATTTATCATAAGGATAACAACTATCCAAATATGGCGTTACATTATCGCAAATGCAATAAGGAAGTTACATTTAATCTTCAATCGCTTAATAACTATGCAATATGTTCGCGGATACATCAAACTGAAATCAATCATAATTAGAAAATAAATCTTTATTAGATTAATAATTTCATAGAAAGTAAGAATAATTAAGCACAAGCGATGCGTAAGCAAATATAAAAAAATCAATCCTTAACTAGAATTATTTCAATCATTTCATATCTTTGATAAATAAATTAACATAGTTCTCTAAAGTGTTTATCGTTTCATGCTTCATTAAAATTTGTCATTAAGCGAAAGGATAATTCTGAGGGGGCACCCCGTGTACTAAATCAGTTTGTAAAATCAAGCGCGCCCGATACAAGGAAAGAAAAGAGATGAGAGCATAGAAGGGAAAAGCCTGGCTTTACACGACCCCCATAACGCGCCTGGTTAACCAGCTTAATAACTTGCACTCCTTATATGTACGCAAGGATAATTGTTTTTGCATAATCGAGATGACTCCGATCTCTCGCGGCGCGTTCGTTTGATACGAGAAAAGAAATCGCTGTAACGAGCACGTGTACGTATATATGTATGTGCCGAATACACCTAATATATTACGAATTACGCAACCAACGATGTAATTACACGCGATTCGGAGCGGATTTTAATACGATCGTATATCGCGCATAAACGTATACGCGTACAAAGTAGATCGGTCATTATAAAATAATTACACGCCGATCGGCGTTGTACATTTTTCATCTATTAGTTACATCTATTCATCTTTCATCTTTCTCATGTGCAACTACTATGTTTGAATTGACAGACATCTCTTGTGTAATTTTGGCGTATTAAAAAATAAGAAAAAAAACATCAAAAATCTTTCCAAGCTTTTTTTAACATAAACAAAAGAATAATTTCAAGAATACATTATAAATTAAAATTATACTATTATAATATTAAAATTAAATTATATCAGTTATCAAAAAGTTTTCTTGATATGTTACAATGTACCTCGTATGAAAAAAATAACAGACTCGTAAAAAAAAAATATATATATATATATTTAAAAATCTATAGAGAACTCCTCGTAAACACATAAAAATTATCAATTTCCATTTAAAAAAATACAATTATGAATTTGTATGACATCAAATTTATACGAAGCTTACATGTGTAACAGGCGTCAGACCAGAAAAATAAAGTCCTCTTCAACAAGAATAGTAAAGCAAATGATAATAAGATGTTAATATAATAACCTATGCAAAAATTTCTTGGTTCAAAGTGGTTGAAATAATAATAACTTTATTATCAAGATGCTTGAATCTTTTAAAGCAGTTCAGCGACAATCATATATTATCTATTTTGACAGTTTATCGATAAGAACCTTTACTAAAAGAACCATCATCTGTTAATATCAGACTTCGTTCTGTATCCTTGTTAGAAAATGTAGCATTATTGCATTGTCGTGTGTACGAAGCAGCGCATTAATGCTACGCAACGCATCATCGTAATATTTCAAAAGAGCTGTCATCGTTCGAGCTCAACAGCGAAAGCTATTCAAAGTGCCGGCATGAAAAATGAACAGTCCATCTAAAGCTATCCTACCTTCATCTTCCAGTAAGATCAAATTAAGTTAAGATTATCGAGAAATAGATTTTCAGTAATCATTAATTATGTCTTTACTATTAGCAGACTTTAATACTAGAAAATGACTTATCATACAAACGAATAAAAAATATTCATCAGAAAAGTCGAAACAAGTGTTGCAGATGCGTTATTTGTAACAACTACTCAAAAAAATACTCAAAAATTATTAAATGTTTCCATCAATTTGCAAATCCTCTGTAATACACCAATACAGTTTTGAAAAATGTTGGGAGAAAAATTTTAATTGACATTAATGACAACGTAAGAACTTTCGAGGAGATGCAACGAGAGTTTTAACAGAGAAAGTGATTTTCTCCTACATTTAATTATTCATCATAGGACAGAACAGGTCTACGAAGACATTATTAGCTACCGCGGTTTACATCCTTACAAGCCACCGAGTCCGCCTGCCGCGCTCTTGATGATTTTCCGCGTGTCGAAAAGACGCGCGACGGAAGCGTGCGCGCACGCGAGAAAGCGGCGGCCGGACTGACAGCGTGGAGAAATATCCGTAAAAACGAAAGCGGCGGCCGGAAATTTAATCAAGCGAGTTGATAGGCGAAGGTCCTACCGCCGATGGCCCATCCGGTGGTAGAGAACTTAGCAGCACGCGCGAAATTACAGGTTTGAAAGGCTCTGGAAGAAATCGCTGTCTTCCCTGTGCGCAGCGCGCGTGTATTCTCGCACGAATTATCGGCCGATGCGATCGAGTCGCCGATCGTCGTGGTCGCCAATCAGAGGCAGTTTTCTAACGACAATGAAAGTGCTCGCTCGCCGAGCGATTTTCGTGCGGAAATCGTGGAGGGAGGAATCGCCTACGAAGGTTGACGACACGCAATTGACCCCCGGGGGCATTGCAATCCGCGTGAATTCACCGAGAATTTAAACGCGTAAAGCTGCAAATTAAATATATCGATAGTATGTAATTATCCTTTAGCCTAAACGCATCTATTTAAAAAATCAATTGTATCGGAACTATAATATGCGATTGTAAAGACGAAAAATATATTCTACGATTTTAATACAAATCAGAAAAGTATTATCTTGCTGTGACATGAATGCGAATTTATATGCACCGTAATTTATTTAATTGATTGACATTCGCTTCGGAGTGCCGGCAGTCCAGAGTATAAATTTTTCGCACTTCTTCATAAAAAAAGTTCACACTCGCGGTTTATGTACCGAGGCACGACCTGGTAGCGAAAAATGCGACGTGATACACGATCCGAACTTTCAGGTAAAATTCCGTTAGAGCATGTATCCGGCAACTTTCTTTTTTCAGGAAAGAGGGAGAGAAAGAAATGTATACGTGGCGACGGCGCAACTTTCGATGGTATCGATTGCAATCCCGCGCGTGCAACGTATAATTTGAAGACGTATGTACGGACATGCGACGTTAATGATAACGTTACGACACACGTCGCGTTATCGATCCGGGATTAAACGGGTGCCTTTCGATTATCGCCAATTATCGGCCTGTTCCAAATGTTGTGATTGATGTTCGATCTCGCGGCGCGGACACATAAAAGGACAGAAATTGACGTTTGATCTTTCGCTTCTGGAGAACGTGAGAGGCTGCAATCGGGCCCCGAACGGGCCCCGAACAGGCCACGAACGGTCGCGTGGGAATTCATCGGCTCTGCTTGTCGGCTCCGCTCTTCTTCCCCTCTTGGAAAATTAAACGGTACGATGCGGATGAATAGAAGTGATCGTTAGGCGACTGCCAGTCGCTCGCACGCGCAGCTCGCACGCGCAGCTCGCGCTCCTTAATAATTGACTGGTGAAATGTGATAAGAACGCCGATAACAAACGGTCAATAGACGATGCTTCGTACGCAGCTAAGCTTCAGCGTTTTCTTTATTGATTTCATCGCTAGTCCAGAAATAACAGAGACTGTACACGAATCATGAACAAATAAAACTTGAAATGAGAAATAGTTAGAGAAATAATTGGCAAAATTTCATATTTAATTTGACGTTGATGCATGCTTAACAAAATATATTTCTCGAAGAGACTCATGTAATATTATTATATCTTTGGTATAGAAAGTAACTCCAGGAAGTGATGGTTGATTTTACCTCAATTGCAACCAAGATCATCCGCGAGCACGAACCATATCGCGTGCCTTATTTTCGGGCTCGCTGATCTGCATTTCGTAATCATCTCTTAACAAGCTCAAGTTTACAAATAACTGCACGAGATGGTCGCCAGATGGTTGCATAAATACATATATAACAGCAAAATATCGTAAAAATATTTATCGTGGCTTCAGAGAGATAGGAATCCTCGCGTTCACTGCAGCATCGCGCGATGCGGAGAAAGTTATTGTCATGCATCGACGGTAAAATGAAATAAGCGTAGTCCATTAACCTTCGACCAGTCGCCTCTAATTACTGTTCTCCCGTAAGATAGGTAGTATTACCGAGTTAATAATACGAGGCGAATCATGTGTTTTCTCACCTCGCGCGACTCCTCGAGAGCAGGAGACAACAATCGCGACGAGATAGAAAGTACAATGAGAGGATTCTCAGTAGATAATGTGGGAAAATAACGAATTTCTTGCAAATCTTTTGCATTCCGGAGACATTCGTTGCTTCGAATTCCGTTCTTTCCTGCCGTGGATTTCCCTGGTTATTCCCGACGCGATATCTCAAATGGCGTGCGCGCTAAGCGTAATAATCCATTATTCGCGAGAACTGGCCGAGGATAGTGCGAGAGCACATCGATGGCATGAGCCGTATTTATTGGCCGATAAATGCGAGATGCACGAGCGCGAAGTTGCATCGAGAGCATCTTCGAAAGTAGATCCATTATTCGCCTCGTTATCTCGCTTTATGCTAACCGCCCCCAAGGCATTTATGACGCCCAGTCTCTACAAAAGAGGGTCGTTCGCTCGATCGCGTCGCAATTTTCGACGGATGGAGAAGCCGTTTTAAGAAATACGTGGCGAGCGCTCGCTGGCGTAAAATACGAGCGCGCACACGCTCGCACTCGTAAAATACCAAGAAAAATTAACAGCTGGCAACAAACAAATTTTATGCTGCCTGAGTTCTACAGATATAAATTATATATACCTAATCGCTAAAATTTATCAAATAAAATTATATCAAATGCGTAAAATCTCTGACGAAATTTCAAAAGTTACTTCTCTTCATCGTGCCAAGATAAGCCGGGTACGGTAGAAAATTATAGAACAAGGTTGCGCGGGCGATCTTTGGCAATCTGAAAATGAGCCTCGTCGGAAAGACGACCGACGACCGACGGAATTTACGTAATGTCATCGTTCACGGGTACGAATCTTTGTACGCGGGACGGAGGACGGAGGGGAGAGAAGGAGGGGACGGCGGCGAACAAATTATATAAAAGGACCACACACGACGCGCGAGAGGGGGCAAGTCACCGCGGACCGCGCGAGCATGTGGCGCGGGCGAAATATATACGACTTCGCCGTGACTATGCCGAGGGATTTACCTTACGTCGAGCTTTGAATCGCTCGTTTAGGATGAAAAGGATCGGTGGCTCGACGTGGCCTCGGCCACGTGGGTGGTGGCGCGCGAGGATGAGGGGGGCCGCAACGATCTCACACGCGCGCGGGGGTTTGGAGATTCGTCCAGGCTCATCTCCGCGGCCCGCGCCCTTCTCCTTGATTGTGAGACGACTCGTTTAATCCTTTGAAACGCGATAGTTGCGAAACACATTTTTAATTTGCACCTCGTTGCTCGCGTCGCGCCTCTTTCCTATCCCGGTTTCGTTACGTATGTCTATTAGCCATTCGTATAGGATTTAAAGCTTTTTACGCCATTTTACATTGGAAAAAATGGCAATTGTTTATGTAACTACGGCGCGGCGCGACTTAAAATAGACGGATCTAAAGGTTAATTTCAAATACAAGAGCGTATTCCATCCAAGACACGCGTATACATACGAAAGTGAATAAGGGAAAAAAAGCGTCGTAAGTCAGATTGATTAATGAACAGCTCCGCTGCTTGATACCGTAATTTCGTGCAAGATTAATTATTTTCAAGCGTATAATATTCGCGTTTACGTTGATTACGCATCTTGCGCATCTTCGTTTTAACGCACCGTGTATGTATTCCACGCACCCCAGAAAGTTCATACATAAAGATGAGAAAATTTCCTTTTTCTCCTTGTTCCCTCCCTTTCCTTCCATCACTGTCAATAATTAGTAATAAAAATATATAATAATTAAGAAAATACGCAGGAAAAAGAAAGTAAAATTTATCAAACTTTCGCTTTGATATACAAGACAATAAACAAAGGCTATTCAAACACTTATCAAAATCAAAAAGAAGTTAATTTAAATGTTGCATACGTGAGAACATGCATATTTAAGACCACAAATTAAAAATCAATTTCTCTTTTTCAATATGCAAATGTAGAAAAATTTCAAAAATTATGACGTATTTCAGTTCTTACGATTTCACGGTATAAAATGTCCGATGCTACGTGGAAAAATCGAAATGTCCAAAGTCAAGACACCCTTGAGGAAACGAGTAGAAACCGTTCGCCGGTGAAACTTCGGCACGACGCATAAAAATTCATCGATATCGCCTCGAGATCCGATGGCGCGATCGGCCGAGCCATAATTTTCGTCCCATCGCGTTCGAAGGCGAGTCTCCTCGTCGCGCGCGTCGCACAACTCGCATCCTCTCGAATATACTCGCGCGGGAAAGCACGAGAGATTTCGCCGATTGGTCGACAGATCTATCGCGTCCCTCGTGAAAATGCAATTACATTTACTCGCGCGCGAAATTTCTCTTCCGGCCACCGTCGCCGTTTTGCAGCCCCTTAGGGCTCTGCCTCTCCCTTCATCTCTTTCTCTCTCTCTCTCTTTCTTTCTCTTGCACCGAACGGGCGACTGCTTGCCGACAACGACTAACGTACATAAAGTCATACTTGCAATATGCATAATAATTACTGTATTAGAATTTGATTGCACGGTGCAGCGCCGGTGAGCGAGGAGATTGTGGTCGTTACGACGCTGTTGTCGAACGTAGAATCACGGTTGGAAAATAACGACAATTCCTCGTGGCTGGTCGTATTATATTATTCGTCATTAACGCTGATAAACACTGCGTTATTTTATGGCTCAATGTGCACTGTTATTACACTTGCTCGGCTGTTAAAACGTCTATAAAAGATATTAAAATATATTTAAAAGACATCACTATATTATTATGTTTTCTCGTTTCTTCGGAATAATTATTTTATACCTCTCCGATCTTGTCCTATTTTTGAAATTATCTAAATTACTAATTGTAACTAAAAATAATCCAAATTAAATAGATTATCGAGAAGACATCATTTTAAATTATTACAGCTCAATTCGTATTTGCAATTTTCTTATTATAAACGACTTCCAATAAAATATCCACATACGGCGAGGAAATAACGATTCAAGTTCCTTCCACACGGTTGTCTAGATGTTATCACGGAGGATAACCTGAGGAATACCGGAAGAGCCGCAGGCTGCGGTTGAAAAGCAAATAAGAAACGTAATAGGATTTACACATGGCTAAAGTTTCGTGAGTACTTCCAGAGAATCCTGTTGGATACACCTTACGTTTTACATAATATTGACATTCCGCAAGCAAACGTCGACAGATATCAAATTGATAATGGTGAGTAACAATCCTTACAACTGCAATTAAAAGTCCAGACAAAAAAATGAGAATAATATCTCCCAGAATAAACATTTTCTCAATTAATTTTTTTGTACAAGAAGAATACGTTCATCACTGCCGGTCGAATTTTCCTCACCCTCAAAGCCCGCATATCCCGCGGACGAATATCCAAGAACCGCGGTTTTCTTCCGCGACATATACCTTTCCGCCTACTTCTCGCGCGTAAATTTATTACTCGCGATCCTCCTCACGTGCAAGCCGCGACAAGCGCGAGGGGAGGGGGTGGCACCGGCCAGCTTCACCCACCCACCGTCGGCGCGATGCATGCACGCATGCATGCATGCATGCATCGCATCCGTTGTATTCATCCATGCGCGCATGCATATTTATATATGAGACCGGCGCGGTGAGGTGCATTACGCTTCTAATTGAATACCGGCCACTACTCGGAAGAAATGTTCCCGCCAGTCTCCGCTGGCGTCTACTACGCTCCCGGGACCCCTACGTATCGTGTACATGATACATCGCATTGTTGATTTTATGCACGCGTAACGGACAACTCATTTGTAGCGCGGCCAGGCAGCATTGGTGGCGTCACTCCTCTGCCCCAGAGTCCCGTGATTCCCGATAACGTGCGCGATTATGCGCGTGAAATTCAATTCCGCCATGCCGCTCTTCGGATATTCCGTTTTAATTGAAAACGCGCCGCGGCCGTGTACCGTTCGTTATCTGGGTAATAAGCCTCGGAGCCGGACGTATTCGCGCGTATTTGCGCATCAGTAGCACGCTGTAACGAGCGTGTACTTGTGAAAATGCTTCTATTCGAGCGCGAGTGTCTAAACTCGCTCTCCGGATCCAGATCAAGAGAGCGAACGTGAACGAACGCGAATGAAACAACTTGCCTCAATGAGCGCGTATCGTTCGCAGTTGAAGCGAGTTCCCTTGTACTCGTTTGCACTCGCTAATTTGACCTAGACTTTACACAAAGTTCGTCAATAACTTTGTTCCAAATTATTTGCTAAATATGAAAATTGTCAAAATAATAAAATTGCTCTAATCCGACGGGAAGAGGAGAAGAGAATGCTGAAGTCGAAGCTTTATGCCGTCGTGTGTTGCAGATAATGAACGACTTGAAGTGTCGAAAGAATCTGTTTGCGGCAGAACGCTTCCGCCAGGAGCGGGCGCGAGCGAAACACAACGAATGCCTTTCTCGCTGGCCGGTGCCCACATCACGCGGGTAAACGCACCTTTAATCGGTATACAACACTCGCAATCTGTTAAGAAATCTAAAACCGGCCGGAAGGGGAATCCGATGCGCGATGAACTGACGGCGAGCAGGCGTATCTCCTCACGCGCGTTCGCGACTCGCCGCCGCGCATAAGTACTATTAGAATCGCATTAGACGAGGATACGGCGCCAGTAATGAATCACGCCCCGCGACCTTAAAAAAAGATTAATGGCTGAAACAATTTCTTAATTATTTCAGAGCTCTCTCTCTCTCTCTCTCTCTCTCTCTCTCTCTCTCTCTCTCTCTCTCTCTGGCGTGCGCGCGCGCGCGCGCACATGCCAGTTATCTCACCCGAGACTCTCACAAGTTTCCCCGCTCGAACCTGCCGCTAATTATCATCGGTATATTGTACGAGGCTAACCGTGATAGTCACGACCAGAGTTTAATCGTTGAGATAAATTCTGTCTGCCTCTTTCACGTTGCGTATTGTTACCTAACAGCATTAATTACTTTGCGCTAATTCCGGACAGACCTCGTCTAAAGCGCCACACTTTAGCTCTTGTAATTATCCGTTTAAACGAAAGGCAAATTAATATTACCGCTTTTTGCATTATTAAGATTATCACAACATGTGAAATCTTTAATTGCATACTCGTACTCGATACTGTTTGTTCATATTTGTACGTGTGCATAATATTCAACACAATTTATATGAGTGTACAGATTTTATGAAGCTATTATCGCTCCGTTTGCGCTAAATTAATTATGTTTTAAGCTTTATTAATTAATTTTTATCTTTGCACGCGCAATTATATTACAATTAAATTAAACATTTTTTCCGATCTACTATATAGATCGTACTACTTTACTTGTGTCTGGAATCAGTTTTATTGCGCGCAACTATTTGAATTAACCAGCGGAAGCAATTCGTATAATTTCTTGATTATCTTTAATGCATGGCATTCCCGGAGAAACGCCTTCTTTCAACATTGTTACTTTCTCATGACACATACGATTTTTTTCTAAAAAGTTTTTACATACACATTTCTATGTCTACGATTTGAGAAAGTTCGACGATTTCTCTATTTTTCAACGTTAATTTGACTATTGTTTAAAGCAAATCAAAATGCGCTCGTCGACACGTGTGTGATAGTCTCTTATGTTTCGAGCTGTCGCATCTTACAAATTCCAATTGATGATTGATGACACCCTTGATGTAATTAAACAGCTCCAAAGTGATTTCTGTTTACATTTTGGCAAGTGCACGTCTTCGATTTTTCGGTATGTTTTCTAGAAACAACAATCGAGGCTCTTCAATTTTAAAAATTAAATAGCGTCATTTCTATTTTTCCACTACTGCAATTGCGACAAATACGATTACATTTAGACAAATTATATTTCAGAGATAATGCGTGTATAATTCATGTGCATGAAGAAAGATTTAAAAGAGGATAATTTCCTTTCTTTTTTTTTTTTTACAATATTTTTCTTAGGCCATTCAGAGATGCAACATATGCACTTGCACACGTAGCATTGTGTCCTCTTAGCGGTACTTTGAGAAAATGAGGGGTACACGTAGTTACCGATCACTCACCAACGATCGTATAACGAAGCAGAAAATATGTTAAAATTGACGAGAGAAATCACTGACCTACGTCCTACGGCATTACATAGAAAATGTCCTGTTTTCCTTCATCATGTGACTTACTCTAAAAAATTATATCTTCTCTTTAAAATAATCGCGACTCGACGATTACCACTCTTATCTCTCTTTCTCATAGTTTCTTTTATGCCCGTGGCCCTGACCGTATATTTATCCCCGTTTTCTCATAATTTAAACAGTACATGTATCTCTTAGCTCAACATACAGTTCCTAAATGTACTTTGTACACAAACCGTACATTTTACTTTTCAAATAATGTACAAAATGTTATAGCAACAAAGTCAATGATTAAGCAATTGATATAAAAAAAATTTGTCAAAATTTATTATCAATTATCTAAGACAAACGTTATCTGAACTGCAAATTACATGTGAAATTAAAAATGTTACGAGAGAATAAAACGTATAGCATGCGTTAAGTGAAAATATCTTGTATTCAGGAATTTCCCACTATAAGCGTTTCTTGACTAACTATCCTTGTAATCCGTCTGCAGGAAAATGCCATTGAGGCACTAATTATCGCTAATATATGATGAGACGTTCCCGCAAGACTATGCGATTAACATGTTCAACTATAAAGACGACGCAACGTCGAAGACTTCCGCTAACGAAGGACATCCGTTGGAGACGAGGCGTTGATCGTCTAATCAACACAATATAATCGTTGGTAGGCAGGAAGTCGAGCCGTTCATTGTTTCTCAGAAAACGATGATGAATCTGATATACGAGACTGAATCTTGCATATATATGATCATATCTATGTACAAAAAATAAATATACGAGATTATATATATATATTAAAAACAATAAAACATTTTTTTATTCTCATATTTTTCTGAAATAAATTATAACAATCTCTATATATTTTTAGCTAATACTTTCTAACAATTATTCTTCCTTAATAAATGCATGAGAAATTTTTGAAATCTTGATCTCTCTCTTTTTCTCTTTTGTTTCTTACAGGGGATCAAGTCGCGAGCTGTATTATGAGCTTCGCCAGGTAATTTTGCGATCTACCAGATCGGTCCGTCATAATGACGTCCAAGTGGTTTGTATAAATCACGCGTCGGCGATTATGTGTTTGTTCATTAGTTTCTTTCCGGCGGCATGTGCATCGCGCGCGATTATCTGAGCGATTAATCTCGCCGTCGGTCACAGCCGCGAATTCCCCCGCGGCACCGAGATTCCCGACATCCATTTCACTGGAGCGAGAACAGCCAATGTCGTCCCGTGACTCGAAGGCTCGAAGGAGGAAGAGAATGTGCGGATACAAAATATTTCCTTGATCGTTCTATAAAATTGCAAAATGAAATTGTCCTCTCCTACGTTAATTCCGATACATCGACGTGTAGACATAAAGAACGTAATTAAATGGTAATCAACACGACAAGGATAGACAAGTCGGACCGCTTGTACGAGATACGATCACGTCAAGATTCATTTCTTTTGATCATTCGATATTCATTCGCTTCTCGTTCGGCGAAAAACGAGAAACTTTTCATTGAGCGGATTTTCGATTTATACGATTTCCTCGTCCGGCAAGAGCGGTGATCTCGAGCCCCGATAATACTACGGGCGGTGCTAGGTTAATGAATATTGCAGATAAGATCTGGGTTTATTGCAATAGTATTTAATCGTTCAATGCACTCGGCCGTAATAAATATTGCGCTATGCGGGTGTCCGAGCGTGTTTGGCGAGAAATATGGTACGGCCGTCGCGAGTGTTATCGGGTCTCTTCGATAGATTACCGGCAACCGAATTCACATTAATATGCTAATGTCAATACGGAGGTCGATACCTCAGCGGTCATATTTTAGCGAGTCATTCACGGTCTGTGAGTTCGCGTGATTCTCAGCCCGCGCTGTTCTCAGGGGAACAGATGAGTGGCGCCACTCCTCTAACAACAGTGTACAACCTCCGCTAATTACTCGGCAAAATGAACGAGCCCTCCTCGAGTCTTATCTCCTTCGAAGTATCGAGTCCGTATGAGTCTTCGTCGAGCGCCGCGAGAAGCCGGCCCTTTCCGCATCATTCGATGTCGCAAAAAAAGACTAAGACCCGTTAAGAGCCACTTTAAACTGATTCATTGTCGCGCATTTGTTTCTGTGGAAAAGTTAATAAGCTCCATTGCGAGTGTGCGCGCGCGTTTAAATAAAGTAATTATTATTCCTGAGGTAACAGTATCGTCCCTCCCCCGATCGCACACGCATCATCCTCAAGATAGATTATCGCTGTAACTCGCCCATAATTTCAAACAAGAATATACTCTTATACTTGAAATGATACGTGATAGGGCAGCGACTCGACAATAAAATCAACCGTACAATTCTCCGCTCTTAGATAATGATTGCCCGACGTATAAGTTCAGAAACAGAAAAATAAATACCGTAGGTCGCAATTAACTCGCGAATGAAAATTAGAACTCTCCGCAAACGTCCGTTGAAGAAATACCGCTCTAACGAAACCGACAATTGAGAGCTCCAATCTGGAATTACAGAATATCGTAGGCACGATTAATCCATATCGACGCAACAATTATTTAAAGAAACGAGTGACAATACGGAGAAACGCGGGAGATAGCGATCAGTCCTTGGATGCTTTCTATAGATTTATCATCGCCTCGGGATCCATGGACTCCTGGATGAGCGTATATTCAATTGCCGTTGCCGGCTTATTCGTCTCTCGTTAATCCCGACCCGATCGTTTGTTACTCCCTTAACTCGCAATCCGCGGCCAATTATTCTCGGCATTATGCCCTATGTGCGCCGATTAAGTCGGCAACAGTCGGTCTCGATACACTCGTAACGGACTTCGTAGAGAATACAAGGCGAGAATACAAGGAGTCGCAAATGAAACTTACTGCATGCATTATTTATAAACTGATGTAACAGGACGTCATAATAAAGTATAAAAATTTCAACAATTTTTCAGAGATTGGATATTAAAATAGCTAATTAAAATTGCCGTATTTCGTACTTTTTACTCGAGTGAAGACATAATAATTAAAATAAATTTTAATTTTAATATTTTTATATTTTTCAAATTTTTTTCGTACTTCATTCGACTCAAATTAATTTAACCAATAAATTTAACTTCAAACTATCATTGAAAGTAACTCATTTTATGTAACATAAATCTATCAAATATGATTTAAAATCTCTTACATATTTCCTCATGTACAGAGCGAGAAAGTATTAGAAATATATTATCAAATGATTAATTAATCTTGTGTAAAACGGAAAAGACGTTCAATAAAGCAAGTCAACGAGAAAATTATAAGCAACTTCCATATTAAAGGGATAACGTGTGTAATGATTGAATTAAAGAAAAAAATGCATCTTCGATTAGGAAAATCTGTGCGGATTACAAGACGACAGTTAAAAATATGGAGCAAGTTCTACGGTATAGGCGATAGCTGAACAAGAATTTTTTCTTCAAATCTTCGTTCGCACAGCTCGACAGAGCTGCTTTAAAGAGGCTTACGCGCCTAGTTAACGTGTTAATCCACCAATAGTTATTTCTTGGCATTAGATGCCGGTGCACTACGTGCGCACGTAAGCAGCTTAAATTGTCAAGCACCACCGAGCGTTGCTCGCATACTCTTGGAATAGATAGAACCAGTTTTCATAAAAGTCTTTCCTTGCGTATAGCTCGCGCGCGCGCAAGCGAGTCGTCGCAATCGCGAAACTCGCGCGATTCAGGTCTCTGAGAAATTCATTAGCGCTCTAATGGATTTCTTCGATGCACCACGCACGTGTATCGCAAAGACGAATTAATTCGACCATATTACTCGAGTTTCCGCGAGCTAGTTATAAATAAATCGTCTATTAACGATGAGAAATAAATTGTGAATGATCCTAAAAAAAGCTATCCAAATTATACAGGATGTTCTGTAAGATGAGGTCAATTACTCAAAAGATGAATGGGAACTCAAAAATAAAAAAAAAAAGTTGGTATGAACAGTAGATCTGAAAATACGTTATTTTCGACTTATCGCCATTTTTATGTTGAAATTTAAAATTACTTTCATTTCGAATTTTTTTGTCAAAATTGAAAAAAGGGTAGTCTTTATGAACATAATTAAATTCACACTTTATAACATAATTAAATTCAAATAAAAATTGCGGGCGGCTTTAGCTATTCACTTAACTATTCAAGATGTAATTATGAAGTTCTGCCAAGAAATGCTAAGAAGGTTGTATCTCCACGTGGTGCACCCTGTGTAGTATTAAAGTAGTCCGCAACTTTTATTTAATTTTAATTATATCATTAAAGATCATCTCTTCTTTCACTTCTGACAAAGAAGAGAAAGCAAAGCAATTTCAAATTTCAACCCCATTTTATTTTTTATAAAATGGCGATAATTTGAAAACAACACATTTCCGGATCTACATTTCATTCCAACTTTTCTTCTTGTTTTTGGGCTTCCAATTCTAGTTCTACTTTTGAAACACTCTGTATATTCAATTTGTCAAGAGAAAAGGAAACTATCAAGCAGGCGTCGAAAGGTATATGAATAAGAATTGATCCAGTCGTTTCAGCACTGATGACAGATAATATTGTCATCACGATCTCTCTAGCCACAATCTAAGACATAACAAAAACGCCCATGGCGAAATGTAAACGGCGGCTCTATTGTCCTCTTCCGTCACAAGGTTCGTCCTCTGACGCGAACTCTGAACCACCAGGAAAGGTTGGCCGATAGCGAGGTAACTGTATGGGTCATCAGACAATTTTCATTCTTTCGTCCTACGGTGCTCGAACGGTGCTTCTCGATGCAAGCGTGCCTGTGCCACAAGTGGAAATCGATTGTGCCTAGCCACGGCGACGTATAAACAAGTACATAAGAATCCTTCTAACGTTTATTATCGGATTTTATGGCTCTCGATAGACATGTTCAATGATATAATCCAGAACGCAGGAATCCTGATCGGGCCGGATAAGTACATCCGTTACAAAAAAGGAATGTTGAATGCAAGAAGTACCGCAATCCACGCCCATTCTTTACAATATTAAAACGTTACGCCGTTTCATGAACAGAACGTTCTAAGAAACAAGGGCGTCGATCTGAATAATACGAAGGTTATTAATTCAGCTTTCTATTGAGCAATTTAGATAATTATTGAATAATGATAATCATTAAATAATTATTAAGAAATTTATGCACTTAAATCCTGCCTTGTTTTCAATCAATTGGCGAAATTAAATAACTCAATGACGGATAAAAGCGTTTTAATTTCAAATGTGCCATACGGATCAAATAAATATTGCCTTCGCGCACCGATTTAATGAGGCAACCCTCGTACGGGTCTAATGTAAAACAAGCATCGCATCACAAACACACGCTCGTTCCGATAATAATTAATCGCTCTCGTTAATCACTGACTGATAAGCAGTGTGCATTTAAATGCATACTCGTTGGACAAGATCCGAACGGCGTGTTAATAATAATAAAATTCGTGAGCAACGATATCGAGCGATAATAATATAATGATTTTCCAGATAAAACGTCAGCTGAGTGATTAGGCTCATTCGGGGGACGACAGTGTCGTACAACGATCGTGCGACTGCATGCGCCAGGTATCCCAGGTACTATGCTCTTAACCCGGCCGAGGGAAAGGTCTCGACCGGCGATAGTTGGAAAACGATTTGTAAGCGTCGCCACGGCGCAATAACCATATCACTTGCCCGTTACCTTCGTGAAATGTTAATCGCAGTCGTGGAAACTGGTCGTCGACCGCTCACGCGTACGGGCGCGCGCGCTTTCGTTCGCGTTGCGAACGGTCGGTCCCTCTCTTAACTCCAGAACGCAGCTGTCGATTGATATTTAATACGGCACTACCTTTGAAATATGAGAGAACCGGAGAGTGCGCGGAAACAAATAAAGTACGAGCCCGACGGGGTGAAACAGGCGAATTTTATATCTCGATTCGACACTCTATCAACAGATAGGCGATATAAATAGCTCGTTTGCCTTAAAAATGGCGTAAAAAAACGTTATAAATGATATCACAGTGAAAGGCGCCATATAAATAACAGAATTTGATGTTATGAACGTCAATAAATATGGATAATATACACTGTTACACGGTAACAGCGTTACAGTGAGATTTTCGAAAGTAGATTTATCTACGCTTACTTCGGATAAATAGGTACGACTGATAATGTTAATTATAAGCAACGCGAAGTCATCAATTAATTATTTATGCGGTCGGTATATCGATATACGAATAGGCGGAAAATTGAAGCCTGTTCCCGGAGTTAACGTGTGCCCGTAAAGAAGGAGGTGGACAGGCGCGTGCGTGTCGAAGGAGAGACATTGTGGATCGTAATTGAATGTAATGCAATTATTAAACTCGCGAGTCGTGAGAACCGACACAGGCGGAAGCGCGTTATCGCGCGCGACTTAGCGGGTCATTAAACAAACGCCCAACATCGTATTTCTCATCCGGACAATAATTCTTCTATCCAGATTACAGACGTCACGTATGCATGCGCGGCTTCCACGCGTCGCGGATTCATTTCGCGGAGGAGCGAGAGAAAACGCACGACGGCGAGTCCGGCTCCTTTAATGGGACATATCGTAGTCTCAATTTAATTTCTAGCAGGCGATTTAATTTAATCAAGAGGCGTTGCGTGTGCCAAGCGAGCCGTCCACTTTTCACGAATGTCACCGTCGCATGCCTGTACCTGTACCCGTACGCCTCGTATAACGTCGCCTCGTATCGGCGCTTATCGGCGATCACCGTCGATTATCATTGAAGCTTGGGAAAACGTGATTTATTAAGCGGCCACTTCGTGGTCCGCGTGCTCACTGACCTGCCTACCTCGTTATCCTTATCGCCGAAAGAATATCGCTTACCCCCCGCGAGGTAGCGACTTCCTGGCGTCGCATCACATAACGATATCATAATTTGCCTGCAAAGACAGGCGTGTAAAAATACGTGCGTTTTCCCCTCGTTCGTCGTATTTCCTGAAACATGCTGCATTCTGTGAAAATGATATCGCGAGATATGCAAGTACTCGATGCAAAGCACTCTGCGTTCTCCAACTTCGGATAAAATTTAAAAAGATGAAAAATCCACTTGAGTTCTTTTTTTTTAATTTTATCATTGTTAACAGTGTTAAATTAAATGGATTTTTAATTAATGTCAAATATAAAATGTTAATAATTGTTTTAATTTACTGATGAAAATAAATCGCTTCCGTTCTCCTGATGAATAATCTGGAAGAAATTTGCAAGCACACACTCATGCATATGTTTTAAAAAAATTGTTTCTTACGCGACCGTGAATGCAAACGAAATTTTTGTACATGGATTCCGAGACAAGCGCATATGCATTCTTTCCTCGCTCTGCGTACAGGATATGAGTAAACGTCGGAAAACGTGTCTGGCATAAGTACGGCTCGAAAGAGCACGACGCTCGCATGCGAGTCACATATGAGTTTCGTGTCTCGTGCAAGTGACGGTCTCACAGATCTCACGAGATAGCATGTCGCATACACAATAGTAAGTCAATTAAATATAATTTCTGTCAGTAAATAATACTACTGAATCAAATTTTTTAAAATCGTTATTTAACAATCAACATTAAATTATTCTGTAATCAAGAGAAAAATGTGAAGTAACTCTGTTTTCTTAACTGATATTAAAATTGCCCGCAAAAATAAGGGAGACAACGGAAACAGGCTATAAATAATCCAAATAAGGAAGCGCATAGTTCTTACGCGTAAACAGTAACCTCCGTAAGTGCAAGGATGTGGTTGCATCACAGCCACGGTCCCGTCCACGGAGGGGAAACTAATACGGCACGCTCGTAGCGAACCGAAACGCATAAACCCGTGCCGCGATCACGCCAGCTTGTTCGCATCCTTTCTGTGTTCGTCTCAACGGCGCGATAGTGCGTGTAGACAGCGTCGCTATCATCGTCCTCGTCCTCGTCCTCGTCGTCGTCGTCGTCGTCGTCGTCGTCGTCGTCGTCGTCGTCGTCGTCGTCGTCGTCGTCGTCGTCGTCGTATACCACGAATGCAAGCCGAACTGGTATCGCGATATCTCACAGCGGCTGCCGCCATTAAGCGCGGATTGCGCTCTCGCGGTGGTCTACCTATGGCCGGGTTATTACCGACGACCTGCCACCCAGGATCTCGAGGTGGGTGTGCCGGATACTCCGCGTCGCGCCGCCGCCGCCGCCACCGCCGCCGCCGCTCCGTTATGCTAAGCAGGCAGAAGATCTCTCGTCTCCTGCGATTCCACCAAGAACCGTCCGCTCTGGGGAACGAGAGAAAAGTTCTCTCGCACTCTCGTATGTTTTTAGCTGGTTTTCTCGATTCTCCCGGGGGTGGTTCTCGATACTCGAGACAACGGAGACACGATGTTTATCGCTCTACCATCACGCGCCACCCAAGACGTGTTCACGTCCCATATTTTGCACGTCCGACAATATCTCGCACTTCGGGAAAACCAGTCTTATTTTTAGACTAAAGACAAAACGGTAATGGTTCTCTTTCTATAAAATAATAATAATGAATATATAAGTAGAATTTAAACATCGCTACACATGTTAATATAATTTTTATCCGTAATATTTTTATCTGTATGTATATAAAAAAAATTAGTTCGTGAAAAAAATATAAAAATTTTGTGGAAAAATATTAATCGTAATAATAATAGAATGAGTTTAACAGCACATTCTATCATTAATATTAATTCTTATTCTTTCTATTAATAAAAGATAATCTAATATCTATCGCGATTAATTTCCATTCCATCCATTTTACCTTCAACTCGAATACCTGTGTGAAGATAGCCCCCCCAACATTGAAAAACATAAAGTTTCTATAGCTCATTCGATTGCTCATCGTTTGCACATGTATGCACATTTCAAATTTTCGTTTGCACACTTCTATTAAAAAAGTTATTAATAAAACAAATTTCAGGGGACCATCTTCACACTAGCCCCCCAACTATAAGTAAATTAAATAAAAAATAATTCAATTGATAGATATTCGTTTGCACATTGCCAAACAGGTCGATTTTTCGTTTGCACACCTCTAGTTAAAAAGTTATTAACAATTAAAGTTTCAGAAATGAGCGAGTTCGATAGATGAGGTGAAAACAAAAATATTGTGCTTAAAATGATATCAATCAAAAAGTTGTGGCGTTTTCAATCATATTCGGTTCTTGTTTATTTCTCATAAATCTATTGCATGTTCTCGCCCATCTTTAATATCTGTACCTAAACGTTATATCTTGTAATAACTGAAATGCCACAACTTTTCGATTGATATCATTTTAAACACAATATTTTTGTTTTCACCTCATATATCGAACTCGCTCGTTTCTGAAACTTTAATTATTAATAACTTTTCAACTAGAGGTGCCCAAATGAAAAATCGACCTGTTTGACAATGTACAAACGAATATCTATCGATTGGTTCTATTTTGAATCATGTATCTTCGGAATTCATCCTGAAAACAAATTTTTTTATGTAGAACTGCCGCTCCCCAAGACTTTGTTTGTTAATAACTTCTTAACTAGAAGTGTGCAAATGAAAATTTGAAATGTGCATACATGTGCAAACGATGAGCAATCGAATGAGCTATAGAAACTTTATGTTTTTCAATATTGGGGGACTATCTTCACACAGGTAACTCGAATCTCCGAAGAAAATCTCCTAATAAATTAGAACTTGTGATAGTCTCACGACATTGAAGGTGTCATAATACAAATGGGACGCAAACTGATAGCGGGGCATGGCCGATATCATCATAACGGAATGATACATAAATATATGTCGGTATTCTCGATTTAGCGATAGAAGGAATCGGCCGAGGCCGCGCGGAGCAACGTTCTAATCGTTCGTCGTCCGAAGCCACCGACCGATGACGTTTAACCCTCGCGTGCGTGATTCGCCGCGGTCGACAGCGTGTCCGACGAATTCCGTAGTTGCACGCACGTGAATAATGTGCGTACGCCTACGCACGTATGCATCGCCGCGACGAGGCGCGAGGGGGAGAAAAGGCGCGTGCGTAATGGACTGGCGCGCGTGAAAGGAAGAGAACGACGACCGTCGCAGGACGGGGCGAAGTCGGGTGGACTTGTCTTTGCACGTGGGCGTACGCCAATAAGATCGCTCTGCCTCCTCTATAATCGAGCACCATAGGCACAATCGTGCATGTCACCCGCGTGTCACGGCGTTCTCGTCTAATTAACGCGCGTTCCCGATCGCATCTTAATCACCGCGACGTTCCATCCGCCGGCGACGAGGCCGCAAATAATGACGATTTATCGCGAGCTACATAGATAGCCGGGAATTTATCAAGCGCGATTTGAAAACGTTATATTTTCTGCGATCTATGGACATAGATAGATACGCTAAATTGGTTCATCCATCACGATTGTATTCTTGTTTTCGGCTTTAAATTCTATTATCAGAAATCAAGCGTGGAAGTTGAGAAAGCTCTACATAGATAATCGCTGTTAAATTATCTCTACCGTATTTTACAGTGATATGTATCTTATGGAGAAGGAATTCTTGAATGAAACCAAAACAGACTCCAAACCTGAAAGGTGTAGAAATTACTTAAATGAGAAGAAAAAAGAATCGCTTTTATACGTGATGATATTTATTAATTTTCTATTTTCATACAATTATGATATTTTCACAAAATTATGATATTTATTAAATCATTTGACATAAACAACCAGCCAGACATGATTGATTATCTGCCAATTCCAAATTTAAAATAGAACTATACTGATTTCCATGATTTTGACAGATGTAACATGTTTCTCTTTTTTATTAAAATAATAAAGTTTATTTAACGCAAATGGTATCAGATTTTACGTAATACGCGAATGGAGAAATATGTAGATGAGAACAAATCTATTCGACTGGTATCTACAGTATCATGTACAGCCACCTGAACGACACACCTGCACTTAATCCGATTACCGGCTTCAGATCGACGTATCTGTACGGATACGATTGTACGTGATCACGTTTCGTAGTTGACTCGGCAAGGAAAGGAGAATGATATCAAGATTTCAATACGACGATCACTCACATGTTTTTATACAGGTGTAGTATGAGTCATTTTCAGTCAAGATTTTGATAAAGCACGTTTAATAATTCCGAAAAAATAATATCAAAATAATTTTAAAAATTTTTGATAAGTGTTACAGATATTACGTTGATCAAAAGATTAGATTAGTCACGATGTAGATAAGCGTTACGAGATAAAAAATATGATAAATTATAAGAAACAAATTTTATAAAATTAATAATTGAATAAAAGTGCATAAATAAATCAAATAAAAGACGTCAAAACTAAATAACTAATAAATTTCTTTTTTTCATATACTATTAATACGCCTAAAATGTATATTTCATTCACACATTATCGCTCAGATAACTAATATATAAACAATTGAATCTCCCAGCACATGTGTAACTCATAAAGAGTTAAAGATCATATGTCGAGAAATTAAGCGAGATAGCTTATAAATATTTTTTCGAAAGAATAATTATCGATAGGATTGAAAATAAATTTCTCGACCGTCCACAATTAATCATTAATAACAGTTCCTCCCGGAAACCCAGCGTTTTTACACCCGCGGCGGTCGCGTATACATACGTAAGCGTCACAAAGGTCATCGCGGGAGGGGGGATAGGCACATTTGCAATGTCCAAGAGAATATACATGTTCAGCTACTATCGCGCTTTCTATCGTTAATCATGCTGGCAAATTAAACGGAAACGATTCATCTACGACATTCCTACAAACGTCGGCGCAGCTTGGAAGACGAAACGCGAAGCCGCCCGCGTGTCAGCTCGGTGCAATGAGGGCTTTATCCGTGGCAACAAATCGAGATTACGTGCCCCGTACTATGATCCCGCGTTTTATCCCGGCAAGATGAAACCAGCCAGACCGAATTTCTTAGCGGCGACAAGAACGTCCCGTCCTAAATCCGACTTCGGGATTTAAACTCCGACTTCTCTCTACAACTTCCGACGGACCACCCGCTCGAAAGGGAATAACGTCGGATTTCGGGAATCCGAAGAACATCTAGCGATGACTAATGGACCTGAATGAATCGGTGCGAAGCGTGCGAGACTGTATCGTGGAAGATATCTGACAGACAAACGGCCCTCGGTTCTCGAATTCATTGAGCAGTCACTTGGCATTTACTTGTAACGACCTTTGCACGTTCATTCTCAAGTATTAATGGAGTAGACCATAGCGCGGGACACAGTTTCTCTCGGTTGTATATTTCGCGAGCCTCTTCCCCGATTCGTCCCGGATGAAAGATCGCGATTCTCAGTTCTTGGCAGGCGCATTTCTATCCTGTAAATTCTATTACAGCTTCTCGCGTCGCTCAAAGGTCTCGAATTGCCTCGAACGTGATTACGGTCAATTTTATGGCAAGCGCTATATTGAGAAAATACTGTCATGTGGTAAGCGTTGGAGGTTTATTCATATATCTAATATTGACATATGCTTTAGACAGCAGAAAGAGTGACAGTATGTATCTAGGAATCTTCTCTATCTCTTTTGGTTGTTTTAAAAATTCACGTAGAAAAATGTTTTTAAAGGGTAATATATACATAAAAATCTTCAATCGGTGACAAAAACTTAAATAATATTTCATATCCATTTCTAGGTGTAAATAATTAAAATCGCAAATGTGAATAAGAACCTTGAAGATCGTGATTCCAGCTCTTTGTGCACTTCTCGAGAGATGAAGAAGACGAAAAGAGAAAAGAGAGAAAGGAAGATCGATCTCGCGAATAAACCTGATCTTGGATTCTTGTATCGAATGAGAGTGAAGACCGGTCCTTGTCGCAGAATTATCTACGATATTATGCAATCGCTATAAAGATAATCTTGTCATTGCTATTTTTGCTTTGATGATTAAAGCAATTCCGACGTCGCAGCCGCCAATGTCTTTTAGCGTTAACGGTGAAAATAGAACGACGCCGCCGTGAACCGACTATAAACCTTTGTCTATCTTCGAACTATCTATCAGAGTCTTCAAGCGAACCGTCGGCGTTTTTTCTTCTGCGGTTAATAGAAATACAAGTCCTTGAAATCTTTATAACATGCATTGCATAACGCAATCTACGCAAGAAACGATAAAGCGCGGAAGTCCGAGAACTATGAAAGTGTGATTGACGCCGTCATACATTCTTGCAAGGAAATGCAAAGTAAAAGAATACGCAATATTTCATCGCGTATAAAATGTTTTTAAATCATTTATAGAGTTATGCATTTAACATTGCATCTTTAAGCAATAATATTGAAAACTTTAATGTAAATTGAGATGTTTTATTATTGTAAAAACATACTATTCTCAAGTCGGAAAGCACAAGTTTTATCTCTAGGAAGTACTTCCTGCAAAGTCTTGCGGATACTTGTTCCAAAAGTATTATAATGTATCAAGATATTCGAATGAGACCAGAGAGTATTTTCCAGGAAGTCTCATGCCGCTCTTCAAAATGAAGGAAAAGCTAGAACAAGGGAGAACATGATACGAAGAATGCATATAAGAAATGAGGAAGAGAACGAAGAACAATACTAGATGAACTAATGTGTCCTCGAGGCGCACACGCACACACACGCGCGCGCGCGCACATACACACACACACACACACACACACACACACACACACACACACACACACACCACACATCATACGTACATCGGGTCGCGTGGCCTTCGACGTGCATAGAATGATGAGCGCTTCACGATTCGAGAAGGAGGAATGACGAAAAGAGGGAAAAAAAGAGACTTTCTACGATAGAAGCTGCTGTTGCCTCTTCGCCGTAGGACATCGCCGACGTGGGGATCGAGGGATCGAAGAAAATCACTAGTTTGTCGATCGCAATTAAACCCCTCCGCTCGAAGAAGACCCTCGTCAATGCGCGCCACGATTTCGCCGAAAGGAACGCAAACGTAAAACTTCATAGCACATGATACCGACGATACTTTGTGCTGGTGGGCGGAAGTCGCTACAATCTCGATAAGCCGAGATTCCAATGCTACAGACATTACATCTATCCCATTTTCAACAAGCCAATTGATAATTTATTAAATAATTTTGTAAAACATTAAAATAAGAAATATATAATTAATGTGAAGAATATTTTAACAGAACGTAAAGCAATAATCGCAAGAAATCGCAAGAATGCATATGAAATTATTATTACTCTATTTAAATACATTTTTTTTTAATAATCAAATATGTAAATTTTTTATATAATATAGTCGCAAAGAGAATAGAAAAATTGATCAAAAATTGATGCAAAAATTGATCATTTTTTAAATTCAGGACGGTTCAATCACTTAAAATACGGATCAAGGTTTCTGAAAATCGTGCCTCCTCGTAATTATAATTCTCGCATGCATGTTCAATCCTGTGAAAAGAAATGCTGACGCAACCCTCGATACTTCCTATCGATTAAGCATCGAGAAAGAGTCATGCAATATGTATGGAGTGATCCTTCGTCTGGATCCGAGACGCTGCGACGATCGGAGTAATGAACCGTAGAAATGCGGGCTCGTTTTTGCGTACTCCGCGATGAGTCGCGCGCCAAGAGGGATCCGTTCTTTTTGCCGGCCGCGAGCAACTGCCGGACCTGTCGTCGCTTGTTTACAAATTGATTGCATCCGCACAGCCAGACGTAATCAGCCACGTTTTGTTGAAATCGACCGTCATTTATCGCATCGAAAGGATCGCCGTTCATTTTCGCCTCGAAAATGTTGACATCGATATCGTTTAAATCGCCGATGACAAGATCGATCATCCGTGACAATGACAGATAACAGATTATGTCACGTGGAGTGTAGGGGAGTGTAGTATGATTTAATTGCACGATTTAGGACTTGCGCGAAGTACGCCAACAACGGCGAGATAAAACTCGTATGTCCGATCGGCCCGTTCGTTAAGGATTTACGGCCATCGGCCTTCGTAAATTCACGTTTCTCGCTCTTCGACAACGCGCTATCCGAGAGATCGAAACCGCGAACCGATGGTATGTCCTCTCGTGAGACTCGCAATGTGATCGCCATATGGAACGATCCTGCTGTACTTTCACAAGCGTTCCTGGATTACGGAATTTCGTGTGGGCGGCGACACTTTTCCGTTGCCAGACCGCGAAATACACGCGACCGAGTATTATACAAGCTCCTTCCTCGACACCTCGATTCTGCACTTTGGCTAAAAACTTGTCCCTGCAGTCGGCCACTTTCCAAACGTACGCCCCTTTACATTCATAAAGCTGCATGCAAATATATTCACATACGAAACCCGAGATGTTTTGAGACATTAGGGCGTCCAGACCTAACGAGATTCGTTGCCAGACATTCCAGTGAAGTAGCAGGTATATGTACAACAAGGAATACATTAATAATACGCAACTCATGCACACGTGCAATCTGCGAGTTAGCATAAAATCAAGAAGTCAGCAAGTATTAAACTTAGAAGTTAAAGGTTCTACCATTTTTTTCAATAAGAACTTTTCCACAACCGCACTTTCTCCGCCAACGATAAATTATGTGTAATTAAATCTACTAAAAGTAACTTAAAAGAAATCATCAAAATTTATTCATTTCACAGACTAATATGACTTATTATAATTAGATTTCAAAAAATTATTAAAAAATAAATTGTATAATATAAATAACCAGGTCAATCCTAATCCTCCTTGATCATTTGTCTCTTTCTAATTTTATATTTATTTCTATCGATGCAGATTTAATCTCGGTTTAAATTTATTCTTTATTTTTTCTAATTTTTCAAATTAAAAAGAGAAGAAAGGCAAGATAAATCGAGATTAAAGTTAACCTAAAGTTAACCATTGGAGTAGAAATAGGCATTAGTTGTACGAGGGATAAATAATTAGTCTGACTAATTAATAATCTAATAATTAGTCTAGGCTAATTAATTAATATCGACAAAATGTAATTGAAATAAAATCGTACTCCGATTAATAAATCAATGTATGTTTTTGCTGAACGACATTTCATTACCTTCAGTTGGAACTCTCAATACGTGCAAACTCACAGTTGTAGCGTGTTTACGAGAGCCGCAGCCGGGAATCATTCCGCGAGACTCGTTCCGTTCGCTCATTTTCTCGTCGATATTCATTCGCGGACCCCTGCGGCGGCCAGACCACGTACCACGAGACACAAGCCGCTTTCTCCGAGATTCCCCTATCGCATCTTTATTGGCCGATCAAGTCCAAGTGGCCGCACCAGGTGACATTAAACACGTCGCGTCCGATCGCGCCTCGGTTCTCCAAGCGGAGCCCCATAGTTTCCGTGACAGTCGATAATGAACGTCATACTTATTGTACCATTAAAGGCCGAGTCCAAAGTTTAAATCACGGCCGTTCGTTGCTGCGCGTTCACTTTTGGTAAAAGGGAAAGGTATAAGCATGTAAGAATTTATTTTAAATAATTTATTATTATTAAATTAAGTTGTTATATGATTATCCATTCATCTTACTTGTTATTTATTAAATATTTATAATTTTTAAAATTTTTGTATTTTATTTTACCTACATCTTATAAATCAATTTTAAATATAAATCTTCCATTATTAGTGATAATTTTCATTTGTTTATACATTAGTTTTAGCTACATTATATTTTCATATATAATTTTGTTCGATTTAAATTAATATATAATTTCTCTTTACATTCTCTTAACGCGCTCCGATATTTTTGTGATCTATATAAAACATGTCGTAAATTCACCTCTATTCTATCGTACCTGTTGATCTTATCGCGACAGCAGAGCTCTATGACAAGCCGCTAACAGCAGGCGTACTCTAATGACTGTCTCCTCTCTTGTGAACGTAAAATTATACTATCTCGATAATGACCGATCAATAAGGAAGCAGTCAAGGACTGTTCAGAGATTGCTACGAAAATTATGCGACGACTATCTCCCCCAGTAAGGCAACGCGAGTCGTAACGTGAGAGATAGAAATTGCTGCAGCATTGGTTTCGTGCCGCGTGACGAAAATCGCGTGAAATTGATTCGATCGTGGTTGATTATGCGATTAGATTCAAGACCAACGATCAATTTCCACGTTTTATTCTTTCCGTTTTTTCCCACATAAGCCGAGCCTTTATTACTTTAATGAGCACGCGGTTATCGAATTGTTTATCTTCTTTCAGAGAAATCTTACTAGAGTTCAAAATGAAAATTATAATAACAAATATTGGTTTCGCACAAAAATTAATTTCGTACTTTCCTGAGATACTACAGAAGATTACATTATATGTTTGATAAATTAACGATTTCTTTATGCTTGTACATAATACGAATTGACTTATATATTAAAGGAACTTAATTAAGAGTAATTAAGAAGCGTATTAGATCTGGTAATAATTTTCATTTCCATTCCAAGTTACGATAACCCGTGCTATATAAATAGCAAACGAGCGTATATCAGATATCACAATAATTTAAAAATCCTAGAATAGATGGAATGTGAGAAGCGTATCTAGTAGCCGCATAACTTTCATTGTAACTCACACCGTTAACTTAATCGCGTCACACGGAATAAAAATGTGCGAAATATGAAGGCGTACAGTGCAGTGAGTCTATTGTTTATACATTCTCTCAAAGCTAATTTAAACAAATGGCAATCTTCTCCCGTCTATTTCTACTGGTCAATCAACCGCAGGTGTTACTAAGTACAACATTGAACCTCAACAAGCTTTCTCACAATCACTCGAGGCACATATACTGACATTAAGTAGAATTCAATGGCTTTCTTGATTGATATCTGATTGATCTGGACGAATATGCTCATATCATTATTATTGTAAAGAATTTAAATTGCAGCAGTAAAATATATAATTATTCCAAAAATTTTTATTTAATCATGTAGTTTTCAAAGGTCTACACAGTAATGTAATAGTAAATCACTTAGAAGCAATAAAAAATAATAATTTTTCATAAATTTCTTAAGAGACAATATTTTAAAATCTAAAACAAAATATAAAAAATAATTTTTGTTTAGGTAATAATTTCGTCAGTTAGAATTTTCGCGTCTCATAAAAAATTATAATGGCAAACCTATATCTATCATGATCGGGGCGTTGCCGAAAAGGATTATCGAATCGCGATAAATCTTTTGCCTCCTACATATCCTGATTTCGATCGCGCGGTGCGCCTGCGGCTACCGGTCCTAGAGACGGTTCCTCACCTTCTCGAGCGGAGAGGAGGGTCAAAGGACGAAAGGCACCTAGCCAGCGTGGGATCCCGGGTGAGATAAACACAGCCTCCGAGGGACCGAGTTGCGAGAGAGAAAGAAAAGAGGAGAAGCGAGGAGAAGCGAGCGGCTCGCTGCTCGGTAGGTCCTCGTGGCCGGTTTTCTAATGCCAGTCTTCCGAGAAGCCTGTGGAACGCTTCGCGATCATTCGAATATATGAATGTCTTATGAGGAAAGGACACACACGGAACGTCCAAGAAAGCGAGAGATCCCGAACGAGAATAGAAGTGGAAAATCGCCGCTGCCGCCCCGCCACCGCCGCCGCGACCGTCTCTTGCCTCTACGATGGCACATCACGTAAAGGTTGTAGCACGCGGAGGATCAGGCACACCCAATGTAATCTCACTTCTTGCAAGAAAGTTCCTGCTTACTTCTTCCCGTAAAAAGCGTTCCCGCGGCCGAGGTAATCGACGGACGGTGGAGTAGCTCCGATCTCTCTCCCTGTCGATTCCGAGATTCGCCTTCTCTCTTGCCGTCGTAATCACGCGCGGGTTCGCGTCTCGCGGAAAGCGCATTATGTGGTCGCACGCGAGCACACGCGTTCGAGAATCGAAAAAGAGATCGCGAAAAGAAATTCCTCCGCCCGCACGCTCACGAATTGTCCGCGTGGTGCATACTTTCCATTGTCTAGTACCCTAATTAGAGATTGAACGGCGCGCCACGAGAGAGAACGACCAAACCCACGAGAGCCTCTAACGATTTACGAAAATATTCGCGGTCGATTGTATCCGGTGTCCTGTCCTCATGTATTTTCTCATGATTCTCACGAACCCGTCTCGAGAGTTTCTATCTTTCTCTTTCTTCGCAAGTGGGAGAGAGAGCTCATGATACTTTGAAATCGGTCAGGGAAACTGGTGCAGCAGAATCATGGAACGGTGACATTGCATAGACGACGACAATCAGTAACGACAACGACGACAAGCGACGAGGAAGTGAATGGCAAAGGGAAACGAGAAGGACGATGCAAGTACGCTATCGGCGTGACGATCCCATGATAGTTCTATGGTCTCGTGGCTTTCGCGTATAAATACATACATATGTACATAGATACATATATATATATATATATACATAAATACATACATATATACATAGATATAAATAAATATAAATGGTCTAAGGAGTGTTTATAGCGAGGAAAGAAGGCAGGATCAACAGAGTGAGATCGGCAAGATCGGAAATCGTGCGATCGTATGACGATCGAAGTCTGTGCTGGTCATGGTCTAAGACTCCTGCGAGATCAAAGACATTGAGTTACATCCACACTAGCGATGGTAAATTGTTTTATCGAATCTTAAATTTTTTATTGCATAAACATAGTATTATTTATATACTTATGTAATAGAGCTTTTAAAAATTTGTTCACAGTGTTATTATTTTCTACTCCGTAAAAGATATATGTAATAAATAAATTTTAATAATTTCAATCGCCGTTTCCGCGAATTTTGCTATACGTAAACTTGATACAAGCATTTTTCGATTACACTGGTAAATTTTCATCATCTAATCTTAAGATTCTAATAGATAATGGAATATACTTTTCGTTTAGATGCTCTTTAATCTATATTAATTTTAAATGTATCTATATTTTTATCTATATTTTCCGTTTCTCAATATTGTAACATAATAAAAATAATTTTTATAAAAAACAATTCCCAGAAGAGATAAAAAAAAATAAAAGTATAAAAATTTTTCAGTACATACACTGCTAACGACATAACATCCTGAAACTTTAATACTATTCGTGAAACATCAATATTTATTATCAAAGAAATACCGATGCCGAAAGTAACTTGATATTAGAAACCAAGTACCAATATCTCAACGTTATCGAAATGGGATAAGGTATCCCTTGATGCTGGATCTCTTCTTCGTACAGTCACGTAGGAAGATAAAGGCACACAGGTGGATTTTCAATCCCACGGTAACTCGACGAGGCCCAATCGGGAGATCGATTTCTCGGAGAAATCGCGCGCGGAGACACGCGCTGTCGGGCGACATTATCGTAATTTTCAATATGTATTTCAATATGTATTTTCAAAATCGATATCCGCTACGCGCACATATATAACTACGTGACCAATCTCAATCCCGAGATTCATTATCAACCATCGCGAGGTGACACCACGTCGGCCGTCGCGTCCGATGTCCGCCGTTATCCTTCGATTCGTGACAGAGCTTAACACGCAAAAACGAAAAGCCATAGCGTGAACACGTATTTAAGACCGAGCGGACTCGATCACGAACACGTACCGAACAAGTTCGAGAGTACTTCACGTCCGAGAGTAAATCAGACACGCCCACGCCATGGTACACATATTCAGTATTGCACTTGCAGCATCGCCAAGGCCCGTAATATTTTTGAAATGAAAAATTCGAATTAGCCGGCTGTTCGCCTCAACGCACAGACACGATTAATCACCGCGTTAAACAGAGACGATTTTATTCTGGTTGAATGCATATAATACAAATAATTAAAAATCTTAATCAAAAATAATTAGATCTTTAATTGTTCATTCTGGATTATAAAAATTATATATAAATTATTCCAACTATTGTTTGTAAAAAGGAGGATTGTTTGTAAAAATCTATACTTTTTGAGAACAAAAGAATCAAGAAAAATAAAAATGAATGGGACAAAAATATTAGCGCTCAATACAATTTTTTCTTTCAATAATATTCAAATGCAATAAATTTTAAAAAAAATATATAATCTATGAAATTATAAGTACAATCTAATAAATCAATATTACTTTGACAGCTATATCCGTGGGAAATGGTTCTCGAGATGCTAATATCAAATTGGTGGAGCGGGCGAAACCGGTCCAAGAACTCCAAGTTGAAATATAATAAATCTATATTTTTTAAATAAACAAGTTATAAGAGATTAGATAGATATCTAATATATTAGATAATATATTAAAGTCATTAGTTTTCATGTTTTAATCCATTGACACAAATCGCGCTTAAGTGTTTTTATATGTATTGCAAGAAGTTAACGTTGGCACTTATATATTATAGTTATGATAAAATAAAGCTTGAGACTTTTGATTGTATTTTTATACACAAATTGAAACTGCAAATTATATATACCGTAAACTCTTATCACCAATAATATTTTATCGAGATAAATATCGAGTAAACATTTTAAGAATTTTTATATCCTATATTATTAATCCTATATTACTAATATTTAAATTATATTTTAAGTTTTATATTCAAATTATTTAAAATAGATTAAAATCAAATACGATCACGCTATCCAATTCAAATTACAATTGAAGTGGAAATTTTATCATCGTGAAATAGTGAACCGGAAACACTAACATAAGAGTTATCGATATTTAACTTTTTCAAAACTCTGAGAAAAACATGTTCGACAAAACGCGTAATATATTCGAGAAGTAACACGTCCAAAGTTATAATGCTTTCCACATATTTTCAACTTCTAAGTTGTCACATCGCATAAAAATGAAGATGTAGAAACTTCTTAAGATATCAAAGAATATTTCGAAAGCTGCAAAATTATGAATCCATCAAGGACATACATGGTTCTATTAATCTTCAAGCTAGAAGTAACAGGAAAAATCATCATGCAAACGTTTCTTGTCACATTCACCTTTTCCTTTACCTTGCTTTTCAACATATTTTCAGCTTATATCAAGTTATCAGATCATTGCTATAAAAATTTTTTTGTCAAAATTGAAAGAAGAAATGATTTTTATAAGTTTTATAACATAATTGAAATCAAATAAAAGTTACAGGCTACTTTAACATCAAAATAGAATACATCGTATGAAGGCTACAGCTTACTCGCTCAGTATTTTTTAGCAGAGATCAAAACTCTACAATTATGCATCAGTGTAATGTTAAAGCAGCCTGCAAATTTTATTTGACTTTTTTATTAATTATATCGTAAAACTCATAAAAACCATCTCTTCTTTCAATTTTGACAAAAAAATTCAAAAGCAAAGCAATTTGAAGTTTCAACATAAAAATGGCGATAACTCGAAAACAATGAATTTTTTAATCTATGTTCTTACCAATTTTTTTTCTTATTTTTGGATCCTCACCTTCCAAGTGATTGACTTCGATTACGGAACGCTATATAATTATCGACGGTATTCATATTTAGAACGTGGTGTCCACGTGGATCCACGTCCTCGACAACGAATCCGGGATCGGAAACCGATGGAGTACCAATTCCCGTTTCCGCATCGGCATTTTCATCGCGACGACATGGCACGCCACGTATATGTGTGTATGTGCATACGTCGCGCGTCCCTCTGGACCTGCACGCAAGAACTGGTCCGCGTTTTACAACGGTACGTGATTTACGTGATTCGACGAAACGATAACAGCTACCTGCACGGCGAGCATCGAGGACGCCGATCGCTACAACGCCACAGAGACGCAGCATCCAGAGAGGAAACTTTCTGTCAAGATTTTGCAAAAGTTATAATTTTGCATCGAAAAAAGAAAGGATACCTTTCAACTGCCACAATAAAGTACAAGCTTCGAAATATAATGAAGTACAAGCTTCGAAATATAATGAAAATTAACTAGAAACAGTTATCGTAATATCAATAATTTTTTTCTAGTTTTTATACAAATGTCTAATATTTATTACAAATATTTATTTGTGATAGATAGCTAAACATTTTGTAAAATAATTTTCAATAAATCTATTTATCTAATAGCAAATCTATTCAAGATGTTAGTAATATTCCTGTATAACCTGTACGCATCAGCATGAGTGTATCCAAAATTTTTTTTGAAAAGGGGAAGAGTTATTAACTCTGTTAACTCTGTTAACACACATAAACCGCAATTTTTTATGTTAATGAATTGCTTGTTTTAGATATTTTAGATCTCCTCGTTCTTGATTTTGAATAAGAAAAATAGTATAAATTAAATATTATGAAATATTATGAATGCAAAAAGATATACTCAAACTCAAATTTGTATGGTCCATTCAAAATGATCACAAAGATCAGGACAGTACACTACCGGTCGAAGAGAAATAATCGCAAAGATATTAAACCGTGAACTTAAAAAGTGACTCCATTCACCGCGCTCCACGGTATATCACCAACGTTTTCAATCAGAGAACGATCGAAGCGCGACGACATGCGTATTCCTCGAGCCTGGGCACGTTCGAGCGCGCGTTTCGCATCGATCATCCCGATCGTAAGCGACGATCGGGCCGTATCTTTAAGACCGCGAACTATCACTTTCCAGTTCGTCGCGCGTGACGAAGCAGCAACAGCAGCGGCGGCGGCGGCGGCGGGAGCAGCCTCAGAGGCAACAGCGGCAACGGTATATATCGGCATACAGCGTGTAACATCCAAACGAAGACACATAGTACGCTCGCGGCGGCGGTAGCCGCTGTTGCTCACCATGGAATATGCAAAACGCCCCGTTCGTTACGCGTTTCGCATAAAAAAAACCGTCTAATGCCGCGTGCGCTCGCTCGGCCGCTTGCCTTCTGCCCGTTGTCGGTAATTACGCGTTACAAAACAGAGACACGACATCGCCGACCCTGCGACCTCCTCGAAGGTTGGCTCGGAAGGGCTCTCCGTACATCCGTACATGGTATCACATCGTGCGTAAATAAATGGTTAACAAAACTGGGATTTCATGGATTTAAGAAAAATTTAAGATTTGGTTCTCCGTTTGCTACTCATAATTGGACAAGTTTAAATTTATTAGAATATCGAATTCTTTTTACGCTTTACGCGATCATCTGTAGTATATGATACATCCTATCTCTGCTGCCACTTTCCCTAATACATGAATTTAAGAGATATTACAATTTCACGGTGCTGCTCAGTGACGGATAAATATTAAGTGAAAGATTATACCTCGGTTGTACGATACTCCTTATTGTACAATCAGAGTGTAATACGCTCAACGGATAATTAATAACTTAGATATAATGCAATGCTAGTTTATATTGCCGGGGCTGCACTTCATGACATTAAATATGAGCTACTTTCGATAGATGATGTTGCAAACCATATATGCCAGTTACGCCTCTCTCTAATCCTCATTGGCCATAGAAACGATAGAAGGTGGCCACCGTCTCTCATTTTGTCAAGGGAATACATGTTAACCGACAGTTTTCGAAATCGGAATACTACATGGAACGCTTAAGTAAATAAAATCAAGATTAGAGACTCATTTAGATCATTCCTTTTAACTTTCGGTATTGGATATTACAACAGGTAAAAATGCCGAATATCTCCAACGTTGCATAAAAATCTAATTAAAATTGGAAATCAAGAAGAAAACATTATTATCCATTAAACATAACGAAATCTGTCAGCATCGAAATAATCGCCATTCTTTATACCTTATCCTTGAGAGAAAGTGCGATAATTTAATAACGTTCAACTTGCTGGTTTTCTTCAAAGTTTAATATCTTCAAATAATTTTATTTTACCATTACGAAAGAACATCTAAACTGTTATTCATTATGATTAGATATAACATATTGTTCATTAGTGACAACAGACACAAAAATTTGCGACTAAGAAATCCCGAATATCTTTGCTGCAGAAAATTACTAAAATCTACAGCCTAATCTGCAAAGTTATCGGTCGGCCGAAAACTAATACATTGCTCACTCCCTTTTTATTAAGCGTGTTAAATGTCAAGAACGTCTGCACAAGGCAAAACAACATGAGATATATTTGGCTAATAAACTTACCACTTGTTAGACCTATTATCGAGGTAATAAACTTAACTAAATGAGTGTTATATATCACTTCATGTATATCAATTTCTCTCGTGATAATTCGTTTACGGAAAAGTATTAATTGTACTTCACCAAATTAAAATTCCTGACAGTTTAATGATAATGCTTATTACCATTGATATATATTTCATCTGATTAACAAGAAACATTTCATTCGAATGTGTCCGGTAGTTAATAATAAAATAATGTACAAATATAAAATATAATATTTTTATATCTCGTACCATGTGCTATTTAAAATTAAGCAAGCAGAATTAATGAAAGCAAGGTATCGTATCTCGTTTCTACGTCGAAACATTAACGGAGGGAGTAGTGAATTATAGATTTAAACAAAACTCCCTCGAGTCCGAAGAAAGGGAGCCATAGAAAATTCAGTCAGTGCCGCGTCCCCCGCGTTTCCCTCTTTCCCTCGATCGCCGGTCGCGACGATCTCCAGGTTCGACAAAGAACTCGCGCGCCACGTCCCAAGGAGGATCCACTCCTCGCTTCCGTTCGTCATGAAGCGTGGCTCATACATCCACGCGATCCGTATCCGTATGAATTCAGTTATGCGAGCGGCCGATACATATTCATGACGGAATTCATTTGCTGGGAACTACGAGGAAGGCAGCGTCTCATCACGCCGCGTCGCACCGCGCCGGTCCACTCCTTTTCTTCCTCGCACTGTCTGTCTTCTGGGACTAGCGTTACGCTCTATTCATTGTCGTTTCGACGCTGGATCGGCATCCCTATCGGCGTACCGCGTATGTGACGTATATTTAGCAATACACGATCTTGAGGCGGATGGCGGACCGCCCAGCCGGCTGTGGAATAAAACATGAGGAAAGAATTTTCATTCTTATATTGCGCCACGCGGTAACCGTGTCTCAAATTCCACGACATGAATTTCATTTTCAATGTCAGATTCGACACTCGTCGACGTATAGTATATAAAACGCGTCTTATATAATAAAGTGATAATCTTCCATATGATGTAAAAAAATTATTACAAGAGGTTTTCATCGTCTGAAAAAGGGGAAAGTAATAAACGTTCTCTTAATAACGCAATGTCTATTTGATATCTACATAATCTTCGATGCATTCGTCACGGAAGCTTAAATCAATACAACATTCAAATAAGAGAAGCAAAAGAAGTTCGCGAGATGTAAGAGTCTCGACTGCTATCCCCGTCGATGGTTGAGTTTAACGCGTGGGAAGAGAGGCGCGTGAGACTGAAGGTGTTTAACCGGGATCCCATCGTCGCGGCAATTGTTCAATTTAACGGCCGTAATGGCCGTTCACACGGATTACCGAACGTTGTCTTAAGGGCTGTTAAAGCCGCTACTTAAGTACCACGGAACGAATCAAGGTCCGAATGGTTCCGTCGGTTCGTTACAGCCTGTTAAAAAAAAAAAAGAAGAACAAGAAACAAACGCCGGCGGTGGTACCGTTTCGGAATCTCAATATCTTCATGCCTGACCCAGTTGTATGTACAAAATGTATGGTGTTCAAAAAATTGCGATCGCAACGTTCAAAGTTTGAGCACACGCGCGTGCCAAGATATTCCTAACGATATTCCGAAATTTACGATACGTCTGACGCATTCGAGGAAAGACCGTTATCGATGCGATGCAATCGACGATGACCGTCCAAGTTTCGTAATAGTTTTTTTTAGTACCGTAAAATACGCGTTGCCGCATAAAATGCACATCGCTTCGGGCGACAAAGAGCAGCGTGCGGCAGCGATGCTGAGCAATGTATATGCGTCACATTCGTGTGCAGAAATAGGAATGAAAGCATGTTCTTATCAAATAGAGCATTTCACGTTTACGACATAAACTGCAGTACAAAATGTAATATAAAAGAATGTGTTTCTCAATTAAATATAACTTATATACTACAAAAATTAAATAAAAATATATAACTATTCTAAACTGGTCCAGCAATTCCAGTTTCAATGTTATATTTAGATCAACACGCTTTATTAATTTAATATTTAATTTGCATAATTAAATTAAAATTTTTGCACATTAATATTATTACTCACTTTATTTTCCGCTGAGACAGAATTTTTCAAGAGAACTGTCGAAATACATACCTGAAATCAAAGAAATGTTTCGTCAGCGATTATTTCTTACAACATAGAGTTGTATCATTAATCTATAAGATAAACATTCATAGGTCACAATGAATGTTCATCTTACAGATTGGACTGTAAAACAAAAAAAAATGGCAATTAGATATATGTCAACATCGTGAGTACACTTCAGCCGTAACGATGACTGAAGCATTTACGTGATAAAAACCATAAAGGTACATCAGCGCGTCGTGCTTAAAGTACGCAAATAACTTGATGAGTAAATGCATATCCTTGGCAAAATGCCATCTACAGAATAACTCACAGACTGGTTGAAAAATTGGATGAAGCTAAAGTTAGCTGAAGTGTAATATAGCCTTGACGTCTTCAAAAGTTCACGATTGTTTCATACGTGCACACACACACACACACACACACACACGCGCGCGCGCGCGCGCGCGCGCGCATAATAACAACAAAATATAATCACAATTATTTTTATTATTATTTTTAAAAAAATTAAAAAATTTAATACAGTAGAGAAATATTATTTTTTAAACAATAATGTTTTTTTAAATATATGTTTAAAGACTTTTTCAATGACATTTAAATTGATTTTTGGTACACAAACGGATTTATTTTAACTGAAAGTGTATTAAAAAGAAATGAAGCAATGACAGTGTCAATTGTCAGAAATCTTTCAAATATTATTTCGCACTTTGCCGCGTAATAAACAAGTCTTGTTCACGTGACAAGGCTTCCGACGATAAAGTTACGACGAGCGTTAACAAGAAATGCAATACGTATTGCCGCGAAGACGGGATGCAAGATGAGAGGCAAATGCGACGCTGTTGCATTTACGAGCGGCTCGTAAAATTCGAGCGTGGAAACCAAAAATCGAGAACGCGCTTTTCGACCACTTTCGAAGGTTGATAATACCTCTTTGAGAGTGAAACCATGCCAGTTAATTGAGAAGATGCGACAAAAAAAAAAGAAGGAAGTATCAATTCCACGAGAACAGAGAGGGCGAGAAACGAGAGTTTGGCTAACGTCTTTAGTAGCCTTTCCAAACGTTAAAAAGAATTGTCGAATTAAACGAAACCGTGTAATTTGTCGGTCAGTTTGGTAAGGCTCTCAATGTAATTGTCCATACCGCGTGGCAGTCGTTCGCCAGAAGAAAGATTCGAGGGCACGTCGTAATACGCTTTGAGAATCCGCATCGAAGAAGCCGTCGAGAAGTAACGAGAAAGAAGAAGAGGGTACAAGTGCGAACATGTGTCAGACGGCAGCGCGGCACGCCGCCGAAAAGAGCGGTCCTCGAGGACATAAACGATATGACTTACGGCTTTGCCGTGAAGGCAGAACCGTATACCGTGAAGAAGTCCGGTCACGAGCGTTTTCGCCGTCACATCGGCGGAATTTAATGCAAACTGTCACACGTTACAGCACATTATACCTCGTTAAAGGCGGCGTTGATGCGTACGCCGTTGAGGTGTACGGCCGGCGTTGCGTGTCCGCTCAAAATAGGAGACAATATTCCCCGATTTCTTCTCTAAAAACCGCTCGCTATCGCACGCGAAAGTTACAAGAGGGCTCCACGCGTGAGCGCGGCGCGCAAAGTACCGTATTCCCGTCACGCGTTCTCAGCTATATGCGGCTGTTGGAGCTATATGCGATCTCGCGTTGGCATTGAACGCAATTCCCGCATATTAAGAGCGCAGACCTCGGAATCATAACAGTTGCATTTAACGTTCCACGGAACAATGTCACTGTCAAGAATATACATATGCAGGAGGAAGATCTAAACGTACACATAGAAAATTCGCTAAAAATGAAAGGCTTAGGATATTTATAAATACATTTTATTATTTAAGAATTGTCAATCGATCCCCCTAAAATGTATAAAAATCAAATATTGATCGTAAGAAAGATTAGGCGACGAATAAGCTTCGACCTAATAATATACTTAGGAAATCAGGACGATCTCTTGGTCCGGATTTAGATCGCGGACTTTCACAATGATGCATAATAAGAGCACCGGTGAACTACAAAGCGTCTTTGGGTCGTGGCTCTGTGTGACCATCTAAGATACGAGTTCCACAAACTAGAAAATACCGATCAAAATGAGAAGAGTCGGCACCGAGGGTCCGCGTGCTATTTTTACGGGATACTCGTGCGATGGGATCTTATTAACATACAATAAGGACATAATTCTCTGGTACTTCTCCTGGACGCAAGCTGCCGCAGCTGCTAGGTTCTCTTGTTGCCTCTCTTCATCCCCCCGGAATTCTATGAACCACGAACAAAGGAACTTTAACAATTTCGCGAATTGTCAAAAAAACATTTACACAATTTATCGAAATATGAGTAATGTTTGAAGAATTTAGATCAACTAGAAAAAAAGAATGGAAAACTAAATAAATATACCATAAAAAATTTTATCTCTTTAATAGTTGTTACATTTAAAGAATGTTGTATTTGCCAAAAAAATATGCATTTACGCCTTAACAAGAGGTACGTATCAAAATGATAAGACCGACTGATGGCGACTCTTGCTTTCGAACTCTCAAATCACGACTGTGAAAAGGTGCGACTCAACCGCTTTTACAGTTCACCGGTATCGAAGCCATCGAGAAGGCGACCTGCATGAAGATAAAGCGCATCCGCCGTCCGTGCAACAGACGCGTTCTGAAATAGGTGAAGTGCATCTCGGGGCCGGAGACACAATCACGCGAGAGGAGGGGTCCTCGCACTTTGTTATCGGTACGGTGCTATTGACCTCGTATCGACAGTACCCTTCGGCTACGGTTCAATATTTAACGAGCTCGCATACCAACGAGAACCGTGTCGAAACCGTCGCACCACCACACGCGGAACTTATTGTTACCACTATCGACCGGCAATGCCGATCGTATAACTCATCGCTCGTTGAACTTACCCCTTACCTGATACACAATCTATATCTTTGTACGCGCACTCCGTTCACAAAGACATATAATAAAGACAGATGTTATTTCAAATGCAGAATTATACGAGAAGAAAAATATAAATTCGTAATATAAAATCGTAAAATAATATAAATAAAAAATATTCCCTCCAATTCCCGAGCGAAGTTCTTGATAAGAAAATCGAATGGAGTTGCTAATTAATCGAAAAGTAGTTATTCTTGTTACATTTTCGTTCTCGGAAAGATATTTTCGTTTCGTTAATTCGCATCGTTAATGCAACTCTGCAACTTTTGCTCGTACGGATAAAATTAAAACAAAAATTTATAGAAACATGTCCTTAAAATATCGCGCGTAGATCTGAAGCAGCCTGTATATTTCATGTTGGGCGATCGATTCGACGAATCGAGCGATCTCATAAAATCGTGGTGCGTAGTGCAGAACACGTCGTGTAGCAGTCGTCATGCACCACGAGGACGTAGATGGTAGATGGACTACCTGTTTCTACCGGTTTGGTATCGGCGCCAACGCTCTGAAAGGCGCTGTCTGCTTGTCGCATACCAAACTGTTCGCATTCACGTTCTTATGGCGCGCGACTCATAAGAAGAAATCAACAGATAATAGATAAAATGCTTGCGATTACATGATTTTCTACGAGCATGCTCTGCATGTACCTTGAAAAGCAGATAAAACAAAAGAAAAACTCGTCGAAGAACTCGTCAAAGAATAATACGTCACAGTACAATCTGAAAGGATGCTCGCAATCCAATGTCAATTATTCATAAAATAAAAGCATAAATAGATTCAATTCATTTATATTACAAGTACAAAAAAATAACGTAAAAATGTATCGTTAAAAAATTTGTAGTCGAGAATTATACTCGTAGATAGCGCCGTGTATTTCGCAATGCATGACGATTGGTATTCTTTAAAATTCAGTCACGCGCCACACAGTTACATCATTGGAATATTCCTGAATATCAATCCGAAATAAATGAGGCTCGCAATAATTAAAGCGGTATTACAGCGGAACAGTTCAAGGATGTATAATCGAGGATATATATTGTCCATGGCAGATGGTTTATACTGGCACAAATGCTTATTACGCAAATGCATGCGTTATTACGCACGTATTCACGTGGACACGTTGGGTGGAGACGCGTGACGATTTGGCAGCGTGTGTATGCCGCAAATAAACGGTCCAAGGCACGCACGTATGTACGGGGAAATGCAGGGTTTGTAATAACTGTGTTGTCCTGGTCAGTGACACCGGCACCTAAAAGGCTACCGCACAATGAAAATGGCAAAGAGATAAGCGACTTATTCGCGCGGCCGTTTACTCGCACGGAGCGTAAAGTGCATTAGTCATCGGCGTAGGTCCTCTTCCCTCAATGCCTTCGCTATATCTTTCATTATTCGATTCAGCTGTCCTCTTATATATTTATAATTAAGTTGCTTATTAAATATAAAAATGTTAATTTATTCTAATATTTAAAATATTAAAATATCAATATAACACAAAATTACCATAGAATATTTTTAAATAACTCCGCAATATAATAAATATTCTAAAACATTAAAATGAATGTTAGAGTAAAATTAATGAAAGAGTTTAAAAAACTGTGTAAATCGAAAATTCTCACACTGACGGTTGAAATATTACAATGATAAAGCTATTTCTTCTCGCACTTTTCACCCTCCCCGTTTTCGTCGACCCATTTAACGGTGTCTTATTATTGTGATACGGAGAAGCAGATGCATCTCTCTTGGTTTAAGCACTAAATCGCGCACCACCGAATGCCGACCGCGCGTGTAACCGTTGACAATCTGCACGGGACACTGCGACAAATTGCGCGAGGTCTCAAATCGCATTAACACGTCGGTAGCAAGTGCGTACACGTGTTTCTATCTGGTCTCCGGTCGGGTCGCTGACACGCACGACGTATTTACTCGCATGTTCGCGCAGTCAGCGAGTGTCCGCTGAATCAAAAAGAAAGAGAAAGAGAAATACGGAGAACTCACGTATCCATCTCGTTTCGAATGCACGAAATTCTCCTGACGTTAGATCTAATTGGGAAACGCAGACGCGCGCGCGAGAGAGCGAGCGAGAGAGAGAGAGAGAGAGAAAAACGACGAATGCTAGAATAAATTTTCGATAAGGCGCGTGCCTTGCGACTTAAGGAGAGGATAGACGCGCGTGCTGCGTCGCGTTTAATATGCGCATACTAAAAGCCGAGCAGCCGATGGCCTCACCCTGATTTATTGGAAATCGATTCGTGTCCAGCACCAACCTTCCCACCGTTGGCCGCTTAGCGACACTGACGTCGATTACATAATAATTACGACCGCCCGTGCAAATGAATTTTCTACCTGCTGGATGGGCGATAAGCCGGAGTTAGCAGCACAGTGTCACGTAGCAAAGTCGTTTGTGATAAGCGCGAAAAGCGAGTGTGCTGTGCCTCGCATGAGAACATGAATCTTTCGTGGAACACCGATATCTGAGCAATTAATTTTCATTCATTGATTTTCTTCTACTGCCGTATCTTATTTATCTTACAAATAAATACTAATAACAAGAACAAAGTGAAGTAACCTTCTAAGAGCTTGTTAATTGAATACCCTTATTAATATACTTAAATTAATATCAATATACATAAGACTCACATTAGTCATTTTAGAACAATTTTTATCGTATCGAATACAAATACACATCTTCAAGTCAAAGATATCTAAATCTTTCTTATTGCATAATAAAATGTTACGAATATTAGAACATCTTACAAAAAATATTAAATTTAAAATAACATCCAGTTACATCATAATTTTAAGATACTTAAAGAAATAACAAAACATTTGTGCGATGCATATATTTCTTAATTTTTTAAAAACTGAAATCATAATTGTTGTTAAGTCCTTTACATTTATATTTTTTGTGCACAAAATATATTTTAATTTAATCAAGGAAATACAAATAATCCTAAAAAGTTCGAAAACAGTTACAGAAACTCATCATAGCGTAATATCTAAACGGAAGCGATTTCCCGAAAACAACGAAGATTCACGCGATAGTATCTACACATTCACATAAGCAAAACGAATAAAATAAATGCAGAAATCTAGGGTAAACGACCATACTATAGAGACGCGATGGCGCGCGCGTGCCTCCGTCCGAATGACAGCGCATTGTTCCAGCAGCGATCAGATGCATCGCGTGCGACAGTCTAGTTTGCGATACGAAAACTATCTACGGTTGTGCGACTCGAGGCAGGCGAACGTCGGCGTGTCGTGCACACAGGACAGGAAGTGGCGCAACTTCGAGCAGAGCCCCGGTGTACTTCAACACAAGGCCTCAACACAAAGCGGATCCTGCGCGCGCGCGAGGCCGAGATTTTTTAAGCGGACGCACACGTGACATGAGGGAATGTGTATCATATTTCGCCTCACGCGGTTACACGCGTCGTTGACTCGCGTTCCCCGTGAGAATGGCCATCGAAACGTTCTCGTCGGATCTATTTTCAATTAGCGTGACTCATTATCTATTAGAGAACCACGAACCTCTCGCCGCGGCGAGCGCGACCGAGTTCCCGATCCCTTTCCATCTTACGAGGCAACCTTACAAGATCGGCTCGCTCTCGAAGCTCTCCTCTCTCGAACCGCGGGTAATTGCGGACTTACGTTACAAGTATCGCAAATTGCCGCCCGGTTATACCGTTAGTCTATAAATTCGCGCGCCGACGTCTTTTGCGCCTCGCCGTGCACTAACATCCGCTGGAACGCTCATTTTCGCACCAATCGCGACGTAAACGAGACATCGCGAAGTGACAGGATTATCGAAGACGTTACCTCTTCCCCGGCGCTAAGGCGATAAATTTGCAATACAATGCACAACACAAGTAAATATATTTTCTTATCAACTATTTGTGACGCGCACGAGATGGAAAATTCCAAAAATCCGTCCGATTTCGATATGTTCTTTGTCATGTGAATGTGATAAAGGTGTTTTCAACGATAATAAGAACGTCACAGGTAAATAACGCTCTATAGTCCGATTCCGATTTCATTGAGATAAATTGTATCATTCATTGTCGGTACGAAACTAATAAGCCATCGTGTGCCGCGAGCACGAGGCTCTCTCTCTCTTTCACTCTCTCTCTCTCTCTCTCTCTCTCTCTCTCTCTCTCTCTCTCTCTCTCTCTCTCTCTCTCTCTCTCTCTCTCTCTCTCCCTCTTTCTCTTTGTCGATGCACCGGTCTGTTGTACACACGGTGCACTCGGCCCGAACAATGCATAACAAGCATTGTCTCTTCGCTCCGCCCACCAATTCCATACCACGCGGCTGCATTGCTTTTATATCTCTTACTCCGGTTATTCAGCCGCTTATATACTCGACGTACATACGTGCGGCGTACGGGGGCGCGTAAAAAAATAATTCCTATCGAGGAGAGACCAATGCAGCCGAGACACGGCAGCCGTGGACACGAGAGAGTAAGCATAAGAATAGACAACGACACATACACATAACGAATGAAGTCTCGAGGCGGTTGAAATCCAAGGCGAGAAATCCGATAGCGTAGGGCGATCAAGCGCGTTTTAACCTGATGATCATCTTATTCTCTATTCGTATGATATATTCCTCTTCTCTTCGTAAACTTTGAATCTTTCGCGACACTATCCACGATTCTGATGGAAAATGCAAATTTTTAATTAGCTTCTCTCACTAGACAGGGGATATAAGTATATCGTACGCGTTATCTCCCTACGTCTCCTCTATTTATCTCCATCTCACGCGCTTTCTCTCTCTCTCTCTCTCCCCTCGTGGCGACTACGTGCCAATCGCTCCATTCAGACAAGCCCATTAACCGCCGCGCGCTCGATAAACAATCTTTGTCTTGTTGCCGCTCGCGCGCGCGCGGTCTTTGCACCGTGTGTCTCGCTCCCATGGTAGCCGATCGGGCGACAAAGAGAACCGGCGGTGTAACGCGGCGCAACACTCATCCATTGTTGCGCAAAAACGGTCGTTATGCGGCCGGGCGACGTTATCGCCGGACGGATCGCGGCATTCCCGGAATCGTTCCCTTCCCTCCCTTCTCTCCCTCTTTGTTTTTTTTAATTAGAGTCGTTAAGTAATTTTCCTCCCCTTCCCACCCTTCGTGATGCACACGCGCACGTTACACGCATCGTTTCGTCGAATCGAACAATATCGATTCCGCCACGCACAGTTGCAGCCGGTCGAACATGTGCGCGCCTCGATTATCCGCCCATTGTTTAGCGTCTTCATGTGTACATATGAATTACCGATCGCCGGCCCTCGAAAAGGCTAAACCGCGCGTCTATCCTTTCTTCTCCCGGGACGCCCACCCTCGAATTGTTTGCTTCATTCATGAGCCAGCGGCTATTATGTATAGCGCATGAATAGCAATTACGGTCGTATACAACAAGTCAATGGGAATTGGAATTAAGTAATATAAGCATCCCGTGTGACGAATGAGAGAAGAGCTCGCCTTCTCTCTCTTTCTCCATAATATAAAGAAAGTGCTTGCTTGTGCCCGCCGCTCCTAAAATTTCAAGACCCACTTTACCTTTATTTTCCATAAAAAGCATTTGTTAATTAAATCAAATATTAAAGTCACTTTCAATTCAAAAACCAGCAAAGAAAGGAAACTCCAAAATTTAATTTTAGATAAAAAGTTAACTTGATAATAGACGACATCTTGCCTCCTTTTTACAGCGTTACAAGTAACTAAAAAGTAGGAGGGAAAAAATGGTTCCGCTCTCGATAATAAATTAATCCATAACCGCCCACTGCGCTGCTTTGCATGGCGTTGTCGAGGAGACGCGGTTCATTGCGGTTTACCAACCGTAAAAAAGCGAGCATGTGCTACGTCGTCTGAGACCGATGTGTTTTTTATTTCCCGTTTCCTCCGCAGGTGGAAGAAACGGCGTTTCCCGTGAACCTTGTTACCAATCGTGTGGACACAGGTGGCTATCCGCTGATGCACTTTGTGCCGCCGTGTAGACGCGTGTGTAAACTCCCAAGTCGCTCGTGCAAATGTTAACTGTGATCGTGCCGGACACGTGCTCCAAATCCCAGACTTTACAAAGATTTAACTCTCTGCCGAGGTTTTGCTTATTAAAAGAAAAAACTGGACGTATGTGACAAGAGAGCTATTTATATGTAACTCATAGACTTGAGAAGTTGAGAAAGTTGAATAACAGCAAACGATTCTAAAATTATACACGTAGATAATATCTAAGTGAAAAAAAGATCAGAGAAACAAGAAATCAAAAGTTGTACCTCTATAAAATTAATATTTCAAATATCAATCTACCAGCTATTTACTATCGCGTTAATCACCGCAAGTTAACTTATCGAATGATCTACGTTGCGATTCTGACGACCGATATTTCGTTCCCGAAAGGCAATGAACTGATTAACGCCGCCACGCAGTCACGTAATCGAACATTTTAATGGACTTTCGGGATGACAGTCATCGGCACGTGCACTCAATGTACTGCGTAATAAGCGCATAATACTCAACAAGCTCGTTACGAAACTATACCTGATTGATTATGCGGTGAACGATAGCGCGAGAGAGATAAAAGTGACGATTTATCCAATAGGTCTTACGTATCGATCACGAGCTTTTTTTGGATGTAATATCTGAAAGGCCGCAAAGAATGTCGCTCAGTGGCAAATCAATGGCTTTATTAATTTACGTGGGCATAAAAAAAACGCGCAAACCGGTTTCAGTCACCGACAACTCTCTCCGTTTGCGACAACGACGGATCTCCACCTGTAAATTTTCTCTTGCTTGGAAAGTAACATCATTCTAAAAATTGCCAAATTTGGACGTTTCAACGGCCGATCACGCAATTGATCCTTATGCAAGCTCTGTAAATGAATATTTTATCATCGGTGAAAAAAGAGACCTCATACAGACACATGCAAACCGAGCATGATAAAAGCGCTCATAAATGTTTTCTGAATAATAGAATTATTCAAAAATAAAAATAAAAAAAATAAAATTGTATTAAAATATATTATTTTAACTTGAACCTATGTGCCCATGCAGAGTTGAGCTGTTGCATCTTACAAATTTCGATCAATGATTGATGACCCTTGGCCTAGTTATCTCCTCCCTCCCCACAGGAATGACGGCTCCGTGAGGCGTTTCTCCGGGATTAATTTCGGTTTTTAGAAATGCATCAGAAAGCGCGTATCTTTATTTTTTTCATTTTACCAATAATTATAGCCGAGACTATTCGGTATTTTAGAAATTAGAGCATATCTTTATTCATATTTCTAATCATATCTCTGTTTTATCCATTGCTATATTATCGCAATTTCCGCTACTTTCGGTTTTTCTTTTCTTTCTTGTTTCTAAAAAGACAGAAAAATAACACAATTCTCCTATTTTTTGTAATTTGAATTTTAAATAATTATTTTAAATTGCTATTCATTTAATTATAATATCCATAAAAACGAAAAACTATAATAAATCAACAATCTCAAAAAATTTCTAAAAAAAATGTCATATTGCTAATGCGTTAAATAACTGGAAATATTATTAAAAAATTGTTTCTTTTCTTTGCCATGAGATTTATTTAGCAATAAAAATAAATTTTCTTTATGTATTTTTTTAACTTTAAATTATTAATAACGTATTTAATTTAGGTTTATTTTGTTACAAAAGACACCTTATTTCTCAATTGTGTCACCAATTAATAAATGTTTTATAATATTCATGATACTCAATATAGTCAACAAATATCACACATGCATCTCTTCAGCAAAATCGAGCGGCCAAAATCGATCAGCTTTGCGCCGATCGCGCATTCACGATTTCCATCGATCACTTTCCTGATCTCGTGTCGATCGTAAGCTAATCTTCGATTAACCGGAGGGCCTTTCCCCCTTTGCCTGCACTTACGGCATTACGACGTGACACGCAAATGCCGAGCAACATGTTATCGCATACCTGACAGCCGGCCGGGCAAACGCTCAATTCACTTGCGAAATCTGAAACTGCCGGGCGACTCCGGGTCGGTGAACCGCTGCGTGAAAGAAACGATCGCTGACCCATGATATATTATATGACAAGAGCATATGAGCGACCCATAATGCACAATTGCATTTGTATAACAAACGTTCAAAAAAATGTTTGACTCTTTCAAGATTTGAATGTCTTAAACATCCGACATCCTGTTTATTATTTAAATTCCATGAAACTTTTATAAAAGATAAAAAAAATATGTGTTATTATTCATCATTTTAATTTAAAAAATTGGGGAATAAAAGTCGGATAATATATATTTCCTCGAATAATATGTGTATTTTTCTAATTTTGATTTTTTATTTTCATTTTTTTTTAATCATATTGAAGAACACGATACAATATATCAGAAATAATCTTTAAGTTATTTTTATAATGTATGACATACTACTATAACAAAAAAATACAAAATTATTCAACATTGATTATTTTAATAAAATATCCTAAATATAAAAATAATCTTTCCGTCTATATTTTGTCATTAAAATATTACTTCAGTCATAATAATTATATGTTCATTATTGTTTAAAATAAGAAGACAGCTACTTTATTTAAGTAGATAATAAATAAAAGCATTAAATATAATCACTAAAGTGATAATAACTTTCTGTAACATGCCGGACTTGTGTATTCCCTTCTCAAAGACTGTCGCATTTCACCGGAGATAATCATAAAATACAATCGTATTTACATAATATAACCTTAAATGTATTAAAACTTTCTCGGATTATAGAACGAGAGTGTCAGTCCAGCGCATCCCAGTTCGTACAGAGAATTGCGAAAAGAAGAAACCTTGTGACCCGCGACACGCATATTATTCACTGGATGACACTTGTAATAATAGCTACAGAAACTTTCTTTCATGTAACAATGTCTCCGTGGCGAAAGAGGGCCATTCTTTCGATTTTCCAAGCTGGCTGAGGAGAAAAGAATCTACCGTGGCGCCGAGATTCGCAGGCGAAAAATCCTGTTGTGATGGCGTGCAATCAATAACGCGGCTAAACAAAGGGAAGCTTTGTGGCGGCGCGCGAAGGAGATACTCCGCGTAAGGTCAGACAATAAATACCAGCGCTTCGCAAATGCGCGATGAGGCTGCTACGATAGCCGTTTTACAAATTGCGGCGGATCTTTGACGCGCGGTTCGGCTGCTCGAGGCGGCAAGGAAAGGGAGAAGCACGTGAATCGCGCGAGGCGATGATCTGTAACCGTAAAAAGCACCCTCGCGATACCGCATAATCAATGGAGAGAGGACTTGCGAAAAGGTCGCTGTAATACGTCAAAGCTGACATATGAATCTTACGACAGCGAATTAATCGCTACGATAAAGCGACAGGAAATTGCCCAAATTTTGCGTATCTGTCGCAATTTCTGTGAAGAATAATCGTCATGAAAAATAGTAGGATTAATTACATATCGTAATAAAATGTACCGATATATTGTTATCAATTGTAAACCTTTTACATTGAAGTAGATATCAATTTTAAAATTATCAAATTTCAATAATTAATGCGAAGTACACGTAGCTAGTCATAAGTTATGACTTATAAGTTGAAAATAGCCACAATTGTAATAAACATTAATTTCGCGTGAAATAGATAAAATAAAAAACTGTTATATTGTACATTTTTGTAAAACAACTTATGAAGTATTTTAATGCTAAAATTTTAATTTTTATCATCAATAACGCAGTGAAATAAAAATAAAGCATTATGTCCAACGCAAATCGAAACGTTATTCAAGATACAATTAGCATGCAATTTAATCATATCACATGCAGAGATGCATATTACATGTAAATTATAGTGTGTATTATCATTTTAAATCAAATGATACGTCATTAAGATAGAATAAATTTTGTTCCGTACAATCGTAAGCAAACCGCTGTTTTCCCATTCAATATATTCCTGATAAATCGCTATAAATTCTCAGTAGCGATAGGCGTTAGAGAGTATAGAGAGCCAAAGTAGAGAGTCGGCCAGAGATTAAAGGCCCATTCTGTATGATACTGTATCATAAAATCGTTTCGTGACAGCGCAGCGATCAATAGCCCGGCAAGATATTTTGATATACATGATACAAATGACTCGGCTACAAAACGAAAGTGGAAACCGAATCGAACATTAATTAGCACCGTTAGATACCTAGAAAAATACTACTACGTGCATTTTAGCAGACATTCGTTTTATAAACGGCAAGAAAGACGTGAAATATGATAAGTAAAAATACATAGAAATATCGTAATTTAGCCCGAAGAAAAATGCATTCGTCTATCTATGCGCGGCATCTGTCTATCAGTCTGTGCTCGAGCTGTTGCGTCTTACAAATTCTGCTAAATAACTAGTGATATCCTTAGCCTAATTAGTCGGTGCTTCACGTTCTTCCTCGAGAATGAACGGCTCCGCTCCGCGGATATTCTTGTTTCCTGAATTGATTTCGATCGCGGATTCTTGAAAGAGTGGTCGCCTCTACTTTTCCATTATCACAAAAGTTTTGAAAGATCAAGACACAAGAGACTAGATTAGATACTATTAAATATTTTTTTGTTATGCAGAATAGACAATCGTTCCGTAGACGGTTTCTGTCCCAACGTCATTATAATGTCATTATCTTATTGTCACAAAACTATTCGAAGAAAATATATCAAAAAATATATATCAAAATTAATTAAAACGAGACAAATGTTTCCCCTTACACCGGAAAAAGAGGGAAAAAATAGTATATTGAACCATCCGCAGCAATCCTTAGAGTAACGATATCCGCATTCAAGTTGGCAAGTGCGAGTGTTGGCGCGACATGCAGTTCCCGCATGCCACTTGTTAAGATAGCGTTATTAATCGAGACGGTTATACAGGCGCGTTGATACGATTCATGCTGCTCGCCCATTCGACATAACATCGTTAATTTGTCAACGGTACGCGACGCACGCGCGCGAGTTATTTACTGGCGGATCGATTGCGATATCGACTGAACAGAAAAACCTTCAAGGGCCCATTTCCTTTTCCAGATAATCGCCATCAGGGTGGCGTCGCGTTTTTACTCTCCTTGATACACGCCCCGGATTCTGACGATCTGCTTCGTAGAATTTGCTGGCGATGCGGCGAGACGTGACGATATCCTGCCGATTCGACGAAGCGGAAAAAAACGATACGTCGATGTTATTCATCGAGAAATCGTATTAAACGAGTGTGATTATTTTTTGGTTAATCTTTAATATATATTTGTATTCGCGGAACACGAGCATTTTTTTCGATCATTATTGCTCGTTTATTAAAAACGCTTTTTGTCAGTTGAAAATTTTCTGTCTATGTAATGTAATTTACGTCTATCTCTGATTCCACGCAAGGATCCCGCCATACAGATGTCGCCAGAAAAGAAAGACTTATTATTGTTCAGCCTCTCTAACAATGAACAGCCTATTTAACGTTGAAACATCTCGAGAAGACATCAACGGATAAACGCAACTGTATTCATAACATGTATATCTATAAATATAATTACGCATTTCTTTCTTTTCCTTTGAAAAAAGAAACAGAGCAACGTAATGCGAGGGCTCGATAACCGATTGCCACGATCCAAGGCGCACTAGTATTAACGTTCCCACGGAGGAGGTCGACGACTTGTTCGTTCCGTCCATGATATGCGGACAAACATATATACACACACACATATACATTTCGCATTTTCACACAATGTTCTCGTGAAAAATAATTTTCCACCAGATTCATGAATTTCTTTTATAAGAAAGAAATAACAGAAGGGATACTCGAGAAACGGCTTGCTCAAGAAGTAAATGCTCAAGAAGTAAATACTCAAGAAATAAAATTACAGAACTCCTAAAATAAAGCAATTATTAAAAATTCTCCGGTAAAGTATTTTCTTTTACATTATTCTTCATTTTTAAAAAATATTATTAAAAAGGAGAAAAATAAATCTAATATTAAGTTATCTATATTTATATATTTTATAATATTAGGATTGGAATTATGTGTAACAAAAGGACAGAATAAATATTTTAATTAAAATTCAAAGATTTAGAAAAAAATAAAAAGTAGCATTTTAATCTCATCGCTCATTTTCATAATTATAATCCATTTTTTTTCCAACATATCACTAAATAGGGATATACTATTCCAAAAATCTTCGTTTCTCTCTTATCCTTAGGAAATATGAAAAATCACATTTTGATTACGTCACTTGTACACCATAGAATATCGCTCTAAAACCTTCTCAGAGACATGACACAATTATCTCGGAGGAATGGAACAATTATCGGTAGTTGTTTCATGGAAACATCCTGATAATTCCCCCCTGGTGTACACCCCCCCTCTGTTTCCTCCTTTTCTTTTTCTGACTGGAGATACACGATTGCACCAGCGGGCGATTATCGTGACGAGCGCGTTACGGTCGTAATGAGAGATTACCCGAACCGGAAACAGCCGCCATTGCGAGAAGCAAACAATAGCGTGGAACATGCTCGACGCTAGTCATATCGAACTCGGCGAGCGAGTACGGAGGACGAACAGCCAGCGATCACGGTGGTCCGATTGCCATAGGATCTCGGCATCAACGCGCGACGAGAATGAATTCCGAGCGGTGCGCAACAACGTCATACGGGACCCGCGAGAAAACTCACGGCGAACTCGCGATGGTGAAAGGAAATAAATCGACGCGAAATACATCCGTACCGTTCTCTTTCAATTACTTCCACTTGACTACGTTGTCGTGCCCCGGCTGACAGGTATTATTTATCGTCGTCCCGCGATCTGTCCCGCTTCCACTCGATATGCGCGAGCGACGAAATGCAGCCTCTCCCTTCCCTCCCTCTCCCTCGTAACCCCCGCGTGGCGTTAGCATTCAACGAAGATACGCCGGATATTATTCGCCGGATATCATTTGGATCACGACATGACAAAAACTCGCCGGCTTGGAGAAGATCACCTTTTCCATCTCTACACGGATCCTAGGAAATATATCGATAATTGAATCGATAATTGGACAGTTCGCGATCTGTCTAAGATCGCCGTGTGGTTTTACTTCCGAAAGCGCGGACTCTCGCTCTCGCTCGATTACACCAATCGAGGAAACTCCCGATCTCCGCGTTCTAGGCGGTCGGAATAATAGAGAAGAAACGAAAGCTTTCGAAGTGACTTCGATCTGCGATCGGCAGAGAAACAGAAAGAGAGAGGGGGAGGAGGAGACCGGAAACGGAGAAAGCCGAAGCGAATAGATTGATCTCCTTGGACGTTGCCCGCATCCTCGACACATACACGCGGCATGCGCGGTTGAGAAAACGCTTTTGCGGAGGAAACACGCGGGATATACGTTCAAACCCCCGTGATACACTCGGCGCGCGCGATGTACGGATGTAGCTATAAATCATGGGACAATCGTTCCGGGCGATCGTTGCCAACTCGTTACGAGTTCGCCCCAGTGGCCGGTCGCGGTAACGACGACGACGACGACGACGACGACGACGACGGTGGCGGCAGGAGAGTCGGAGAGCGAGTCTCGCTCTCGACACGATACACTTTGCGAAACGTCGGCCAACGCACTCGCTGTGGGCGTAAGTACAGGTATAACAGGACGCCCTTCGGAACGGAGAAATACTTTCGTTTTCAACGTGTCAATGCACGCCGATCACAATCGCCGACGTGAACTAATATCTTTCGAATCTAAGCATCATAATTAGTGTTTGTAGATCCAATCAATCGCTCGCGAGATAATGTTCAAGTATTTTTAAAGGCTTGTCTAAAGGATCTGTAAAAGAAATTCCTCATACACACAATTGTATTATTCAATAAGTAGAACAACAAAATCTCTCATTACGATAATCGTATTATACTTCGTGTATTTAAAAAAAAATATAATAAGAAAAAATTATGTTTTTTATAGAAGAAAAAAAAATAATAAAAATAAAGTATATATAAAATAATAATATGATATCTTTAAATAAAAAGTTTCGTCTAATTATATTTGATAGCGAATAATAAAACCAATGTTATTAGAAATTCGATAAGAATAAATATTTGCATTATTATAATGTAAATGTAATGTAAATGTATAAATATGTAATAAAGAGAAATACGTAAAAGCATAATATAATGATAAAAAATATGCCATTATTATAAATAAATGATAGTTTCAAAAGTTGTTGCATCAAAAAACGAATAATACACTGCATTATACCTATTTTATATTGTTATTGCCGCATATAAAGAACTGACGAACGGATGTTTTAACGAATGTGCTTCTTCTTTCATCGATAAGAATAATCGTACACACATCAAAATGTTACAATAACAGACGGCGCCGACATTCGAATTCAATCGTGAATCAGCCAATTTGATTGATACGACATAACGTGTCATACTTACAATAATATACCATGCAATATTTCGCGTGGCACATATCATCGCCAATCCCTGCTCTCGCGTGCATTTATGTCATTGATCCGAGAATTATTGCACAAACGCTCATTGCGGCATCTCGATCTGTCGACACGCGCGCATACAAAGACAATTTAAGATGCATTCTTGAATGTATGTACTCTACTTCCTTTTATATCTCTCTATATATATTCCTTTTTAAAAAAATATTAAAAAATAATTTCTTAGATTTATAGACGTGCAATTTTTATTCTTTATTTAACATGTTAAAGATTATTAATTAAAATTTGATTTGTATTTGATAATAAAATTTCGATTATATGCGGTACTCTCTTATAAAATATACATATTAATTTCTGCAAAGTAATCTATTTTTTATATAATTACTTATTCTTAGTATTATTAAAATCAAATATTTTAATAGTAAAGTTTTTGCAGCTTCGATCATAAGTTTTCAGAGATAGATGCAATTTTTTTTTTTTATATTATAATCTTTCGAAATTAGAACCTACTTAATACATCGTCCGTGCATTGAATATGAACAGTCATCAGTATATTTCCTTTAACTTGTCGGAGAGAAAATTTTGGAAGGTGATGATACTAAAATTTTTTAAATCCATTACGGTGATTTACGAGATTTTTCCTGTTAATCCCGGCGTACATCTCGTCAAGAATCGGCCGGCAGAGCGAAGGTACCTCCGCGTCGTTAGATAATTCGTATCCGTTGATATTATGCGAGCCCGCGGGCAACGCACCCGACGAGTGTGTGGTATCGTTAGTCGCGGTATCGTTCGCCATAAAGATCGCTCCGCGAGATTCGCAATTCGACGGGCGCGTATACGCAGCATTCCGCACGCACGCACGCCTAATGCACATACTGTAACGTTCGCGGCGGCCGCAATCGCACCCGTTCGTTACGCGATCCGGCGTCGCCGGGAAAAATCGCGGGAACGATCGGCCCGCGATCGAAAACTCGAGAGCGAGATACGTGCGCCTCTCGTGCGCTCGCTCGATCCTACCGTATTCGATGCAAAGAGCGCCGTAAATATCGCCGAGCACGCCCGCGGACACGTCGTTATCGCCACGTGCGCCGACAACCGCGAGATCGGCCGGTCGTGCGGCTTAGATATCGCCGTTACGCGGCGGAGTTATGCAGAAAAACGTAATAATGGCCCGTGCAAAGCATTCCACGTGCGCCCATACGCGTCGGTCATTAGGATTGGACTACAATTTAGTGTGTAGAATGCGCGGTGTGCATATCTAACAAAAATTATTTTCGAAAAAGGCAAAACGCTACGTATTGGAATTTAATGAAAATGAGTACAGAGATTATTTTATAGAAAAGGAGAATCTTTATATGTGTACATTCATATATAAATATATAATGAAATTTATTATTTAATTAGTTTTAGTTAGTTCCAGTTAATTCCAGTTTTAGTTAGTTAGTTCCAGCATTTGATTTTATCTAGAAAAGATATTTAAGAGATGTTCGAAAGTTGTGATAAATAAGAATGTCTTTTGGAATAATTTGTCTTCAATAATAAAAAAGTTAAGATTACGTTTCAATAATAATCGTATGAAATTCTAATTAAATTAAAAATTAAATTCTTGTTTCTATTTAAACAGATTAGCTAGCAAATTAGTAAAACTTATTAAAATTCTTTTATTTTTTAATGTTAAATTACTTTCCTTCTTCATTTCATAGCAATAATTTGAAAAAAGAGAGAAAAGAACATTCTTCAAGGCATATATTTACGAGGTAATGTGATTCTATTTAATTCTATTTAACGACATAGATCTTTCATAAACATCCAATTATATTAATTAATATATATTCTGTTATTAGACGATGTCTGTAAATATACACGTGAAATCAGCGCAGCAAAGAAAGAAATCATTTATCGGAACGTATCGGTGCCATAACAGTAGATTTTTTTTCAATATCTCGTTCTAAATCGTAGGGATAGCTGGAACACAATCTGACCTCACATGCGGCAGGATCGCAGCGGCTGAAACGAGTTCCAACGTTCATCGTTTATGACAGCATTAATGCCGTTGATCGTTACTTTAATTACAACTGTTCGGCATTCATTACGCTTGTAGTTCTCCCTGGGAAAGCATTAACACGAGCGGCTACGAGCGTGCATTTTTTTAACACGTTCGAGTTAAAGTAGGGCTCGACTTTCGCTTGGAAGATTAATCGTGAATTAATACGACGACGAAAAAGCGGTACAAAAATTATTTATGACGCTGTCTCGTTCCCGTGCAATTATGTGCAAACGGAATCGCCATTCGCGGGTGTCGTCGTGCATCGTCCCGGCAGCGAAGTCGTAACTCCCGGATATCGCTGAAATAATTACAGGTACTGGGCTTAATAAGTCATCGACAGAAAGTTGCTCAAGATCGGTACTGCCAGATCAATCTAATAAAAGTCTTCGTAAACTTCATTAATGTATGTTTAATGTAATGATCTTGTAGATTTAATCTTGAAATACCAGAGAAATTTTTATGCAACGAGAAATGCGCGGTAGAACATTTTGTAATAAATTTAACTAACAATTTTTCTATTATGTTAATCAATATAAAAATATTAAATCAAAATAAATTTAAAAAATATACAATGATAAATTAATTAAAAATAGTTACAGAGACGTGAAGTATAGAGAAGTGAAGTAAATTATATTTATGAGAACAGAATCTTTGAGTTCCTATTTGAAATTTTAAACTAAACTGTTTTCATATTGCAAGCAATTTTCTACAATTTTATGGTAACACCATTTGATATATCAGATATGGAAATAGCAAATGTTATATGAAAATCTTATCTGCTATCGTTTTCATCAGATACTAGTTATGCAATCCTTTAAGAAATGTTACACACAATATACGCAAGCAGAACGAGCTAATTCATGAGAAATGCATAGAACGAAGTACGAATGATCAAACTAACAGATCAATAAAGGTAACAAATGTTTCTAAAGGCTATCTTTCAGCAGGATGTACGTTACGCTTCAGTGAGCCACGCGCTACGCCTTGCAACTCTTCAATAATCCTGAAAGGATTATATTTCAAATTTCTTTTATTTAATCAATATGGTATTCAGTTTCTCGATATTTCTAAGTGATAAAAATAATAAATAATCATAAACGTTTCAATTGCGCTCAATTTATAATAACTTGTACAACTCGCGATTAATTACTCATAAATAATTTTATATAATTCCATGTATATATAAAATTATATATCTAAATTTTTTTAAATACAAATTTTTAAGCTTATGCAATGATGTTTCGATTTTGAATTAATTTTATTTTTCTGCGGAAAGATTTTTCTACGGAAGTTAATTAAATTTTAATTTTCTCTCATAGCTCTAATATTCCGTTTGTATTTGAGAGAGATTTTCCTTTCCAAAGCAATTTCTTCCTAGAATACGAAATGGCCAGTAGTTTCGATCTCTCGGGAGTGCTTTTGCTTCCCAATAGCAATCTGGAAAGCTCTTGCTTGATTAAATTTTAGTCGCGCAACTCCCAAAATGTTCCTCATCTTTGCTGACGACGTTACACCGGCCATTGACTCACGAGATTTTATTGCAGCAACAACGACTCAGACTTTCCGATCTTCCGAGCCGATGAAGTCGTATTCCCGCATGGAACACGAAAAGAGAATAAAATTCGCAAAATCTACTGCTATCCACCGCCGTTGTGCGAATAAAACGCACGTTTTATTGCTCGTTAGCGGAAGAGATTGTTTAATTCTCGTTTTGCCTTTTTTACAGCCCGGAAGATCGGCTCACAGAATCGATTCTCAAAACGAGTATAATTTTATCAGTAATTACAGTCATCAGCCGGTGCAATTTCACTAAACTTCTGGACGCGGAAGACCTCTTTCGCCAATGGTAGTTTTCGGCTCTCATTTTTTCGTCGAACGCTGGCGTGGTCTGATTTTACGACTCCTGAACGACCAAGAGTCGCTTCGCGAGCCTCAAAATGAAAGAAAAGCAACGAGCAAACTCGGCTCTTAGGAAGCGCTTTGTGCATTCGAAACGACGTATGCATCTTAAACAACAACGCGAAACAAGGGGGGGGAGAAGCTGGCAAGCGGAAAAAAAAACGATTTTGGAGCTATTACGTCATTCTTTTTGAAAGATTGACGTACTCGTCTCGCCGCGTCAAACGTCAACGGAGCAAAAAGCAGGCTACCCTAGATTAGCATAACAAACGCATACTGGAACAGCACTTCAACAGCACAAAGTGCTCAAACGTCGAATAGCGAGACATAGTCAAAAGCCATGGCCAGACTTGCCACTCAAAGCATAACGCAACCGAATGTTGTAAAAATATTACTTTCTTAAAGGAAGAACATAATTGTCAACTTTCACCCATCGGGCACAAAAGCTGGATAAATCTATACTTAAAATACAAGCATTTATCAATCGATGTCCAATGATTCTTCTATAGACATTTTTTTATAGATTAAAATATTTTAAATATGTTAGCTCAAAATTAAAGACCGCTTCAAATATTTCCTGATTTTAATTTTATACACTTTTTTTCGATACGTTTGAAACATTAAAGTCAAGAATTCATGAAGAGTGATATCACCAGCCACTTTAACAGTGATGATTCTTTAATACTAAATACGTCATTCGCTTGGTAATTAATCAAACCTTCAAGGAAACAAGCTCAATATGAATGGTTGACGACGAAAGGGAAAGACAGCGATACAAAGAGAACACCGGCAGCCCGTTCGCGTTCGACTCGGATTAACTGTGATGCTGATGCACGATGAAGCAGTAAATGATACTTAATGGCAATCGAGATGAGGATCCGCGAAGAAGCTCGCAAAAGCGCGAAGGATAAGCGCGCAATCGACAACGTGTAAATAACATGGAAACCACATGAGACCTCTCGCGATACTAGCATAACATAGGCATTACGATTCATAAAAAACACTTAAACATAGATTACAAGAAAGATTTGCGGACTTACTTTTAACTTAAGATTAATGGATATTGTCAAACAAGTGATAACTGATTAAAAATTTGAAAAATTGTTCCGTTATTCATATATTAAATATATATTAAAAATTAATGACAAAAGTACTGATTTTGTTTTCTCCGATGTACAGAAATAATTCGAGTATGATTACTATAATTCACTGTAATGCAACATATAATTTGTTACATACAATTGTTTCTTGAAAACAAAACATACCTACATATGAATCTTTAATCGCCAAAGAATTGCTTTTACAACAAGGAACAACGTTATTCCATTTGGCGAAACACGTGTTTCGCGCCCGGCAGCGATAACGAAAGTGGAACTAAAGCATCTAAAATCGACGATCGGCGAGGCGTGAGATCGAACATCGAGTCCACATGATCCGAGCACGATTAAGAAAGGGGCGAGAAACATTTCCTCATCGCGATGACGCGTAAGGGGCATTTTCTCACGATTGTCGATTATTTGCTTGTACATAACCATTTTCTTTTGGAAGAACCAATTTATTTCTCACGAGCGATGTAAGAACGATTCGCTTTAAGGCGGATCTTTTTCGACGATGAATTAATCACCCAGAAAAAAACAAGAAGAAAAGATCCAAAGATTTATGAAGATAAACCTGATTATTTTCATCAGATGATAATTTACGTACTTCCGTAAAAAAAAAAAATAAATCACAGATGATATAACGGAACGAACGGAAAAAAAAATAAGAATAGCTCTTAGGCAGATTTTAATCGATTAATGGTATGCGAACGATGAATGAGCGTTAAGCATGCCAAAAATATTAGTAATGCGATAATGATAATTCGTGGCCAATGTAATATACAGCATCATTATAAAGAGAAAAAAAATCGCTTATAACATTCGCTACGAAAAGATACAATGATTAGGCGAAGAAGATTAAAAAAAGGTAATTTAAGAATATGAATTACATAAAAATAAAAGAATATTTTCATAATTAGCAAGCTTTTAGATAAAACATTCCATAATTTTTCATAATACAGATTATAACAGATTAAAAATACTTGATATATTGGAAATTTTTATCACTTAATACGGGGCAATGGTTAATTTCGATAACACACCTGCATCTTATCGATCTATTTTTGAAAGCGATAATTACAAACTGATTTTATCAATTAATTTGTTTCATCTTTATATAATAAGAAAATTGTGTAATTAATTCTATATCACAAAAAATGTGTGCAATATATGTTATTTTTAGATAGAAAATATTAAATTATTGAGATATGTGTCTGGATTTCTTTAAAAATTCCATTTATATTTCAGCAATTACATACTTTTTTACACATATCATATAATATAGATGCGACATTATCATTCATTTATTTTAAAGATACTCTCTTTTATCTAAAAACAAATAATTTTAATCAGATTATTTTACAATAAAATCAAAAAGATAATAAAAATTTTGAACATTGTCTTGTCATTTTTTACATAAAAAATTAAAAGTGTTTTGTCTTTAAATTAAGTACAATCGGAGATAATACATAATCTTATCATAGTAGATTGAACAAATAAGATCTATTTCGTGTATAAAAGACAGCAACAAGAATTGCAAAGCATCAGTTTTTGGGGAATCACAAGTAGAAGTACCACAATTCTTCAAAGGTGAGTGTCAATTATCGTATAAGTTAAGCTATAGATTTTAGTAACAGATTTTCCTATAAAAATAGGAATTAAACAACACCATAAATTATTTATTATAGAACAGAATATTCCTATTTATTTTCAAATTAAATAAAATTATTTTCATAAGAATATAAATAAAAAAAATGTTTAATATTATAATTTTGTAAATATTTCACTATTTTACCATTGATATATTTATTCATTTGGATATCTATAGATGTCTGATTATTTTCTTAATTTAGTTAATAAAATTAATTATTAAGTTAATTAAATTAACAATGTATGTATATTTTAAATAACAATACGTTGTGGCATAATTCGTGATTAAGAACATACAATAAAAGTTAAATAATATAATTTTATTTCATAGAGAGTTATATAAAATCAAAATAATAAATGTTTAATCAATATATGTCAGTGCACAAATGTCACAAATGTCATATCAAAAATTTGCTTTCATTAAACAATTTTTGAGTAAGTTTAATTTATTTAAACATCTAAGTAGAAAATATATTAAATGTAATGTTCGTTCCCAGATGCATCAATATTTCAATCAAAATTCTCATTTTTAATTATTTTTCTTATTTTTTGCAGATGAAGTTCGCATTAGTAGTACTGTTAGCCTTTGCGGCTACAGCCTCTGCCAAGATTGAGATCCCCAATATCGGCAGAGGTGAGCTCGGCAAGGAAATCCAAGAGTTCTTGGACCTCATCCCTGTAGAAAAAGTAATCGAAATCACTCTTCAGTACTATGCTCAAGATGCGGACTTCCAGAAAATGATCCAATACTTCCAATCCGAAGGATTCAAACAGCTGGTCAAAGATGTAGAAGCTCTGTCTGAGATTAAAGTTTTGATGGATTACATCCATAATGCCGGCATCGACATTTACAAAATCGTGAATATATTGAACAGTGCTCTTGGACTTCCTGCTCTCACCCCGCCATCCTATTACATCGGCACACAGATCACCGGTGGAATTAAGGGATACGTCCAAGACGTCTTGGCCGTTTTGCCTAAGCAGCAGCTTCAGGATTTGTACAAAAAGAAACTGGAGACCTCTAAGGTTTTCGCCGATTTCATCGCACAATTGGAATCCGAGAACTTCCAACAGATCGTCAACAAGGTTTACGCTCATCCTAAATTCCAAGAGCTCTTGACGCACGCCAGAAGTGCCGGCATTGATCTCGAACTCATCAAGAATTTGCTGGAGGTTCTCTGGGGTATCCGAATTCCTACTTACTAATTGCTGGATAAACATCAAGGCTACCGTGAAAAGTGAATTCTTTTTTTTATTACACACGCTAGTAGGATTTTCAAAAAGACATGTCATCTCATAAGTATTATGAACAATCCGGACACATAATCTTGCGTAATCTTTTTGTGTATTTCACTTGTGTAAAATAATAAATAAGAAGCTTGTTATACATATTGTTATATTTTTTTCTTTTAGTGAAGCTACGAGAATTCCCATTTCTGAAAATTTTTCTTGATTTACTGTGTGATCGAATACTACATTAGCATCGTTCAAATAATTCGATCATTCATACTGCGCGACATATTTTTTTCCTTCGGACCATTCTCACCCGATCAGGCCGAACCAAGATAAGTAAGATTATGTTGGCTTAACCAACCGACCTGCCAAACTCGTTTTCGCGTGATCGCGACGGCGTAACGCCGTGAATGGAAGTGAGGTTGGGACGAGTCCTCTTCTGCCCATTTCTTGTGCAATTATATCTATCTCTTATTCTACCTTAATATTAAAAAGAGATTTTTTTCTATTATAAAGACTGCATTTACAAACGATAACTGTAATATTACATTTGTGACGTGAATTGAAATATTCACTAATTTGCATTTGGCTTTGCATAATTCACATTAATATATTTGAAATACTATCCTTCACAAATAATATTATAATAAAGATATACTAATTGATAAATAAAATAAATAAAAAATATACTATTAAACTACGCCATTAATTCGTAATATAATCTAATAATTAAAATCATCATTAATAATAAGCTTTTAATATTAATAATCTAAAACTAGATGTGAAATAAAATAAAATTCAAATCCAATACTGATATCTATAAAAAATAAATTCGATAAATGTTATAGGATAAAGATAATGAAAAAAAAACTATTTTATATAGATTCTCGTTTCTGAAAATATTACATCTGATCTCAAAGAATAGCATTCTGCAATACGCTAATCTGAGTTTTGTCTCACGGAGATATTACGGAACTGAACTGCCGATCCTCGTGGAGGGAATGAGAGGGTGCTAGGCAACGAGCGTGGCTTTTAATTAATGACGCCTGGAAGTATACGTGTCGCGCGGAGCCGATTTACGAGCTGGCGCGCGCTGGCGTGTCGTGTGGCTAGAATTTATAATAGCGCACCGGTCTTTCCCGCTAATATTTAACCGTGTTGAAAGAGGTTGGCGAGATGCCGCAGGAGGTACATACCCTTCGCGATTCGTGCGTGTACTCGAACTGCAAGAACGACGATTGACTTTCTCGCACGGCCGATCACAGACGCGCGATGATAACGAATAACGCTCATTGAGGGTGGCTCCAAGGAATTGCGATCGTTTAACAAATTGACCAAAGTGATAAAGATAAAGTAATATATGGAGCTGACATTACAAAATAAAATTCATCACACAAATACACTTCTCGAACGCTTAATAAATTGATAGTGTTAAATTAGCTTGGATTAATAAATTTGGATGCATCAACATAATTTAAACTTTGTTGAATTATATTCTTTTTTTCTATATACGTTACACGTGATATTATAATTTCAAAGAAATGACAAATCGATATAAATCAGATTTATTTTATTTAAATGATTAGCAGAAACAAATCCTAAAATTTTTTATAATTTTATGACTATTGTTTAATTTAAATTTGATATAGCTTTTCCTATTCCTTTACAATCAATTCTCGCTGGATGAGAACAGAAGTTGCTTTGTACATGATTTATTTTGCACAATAAATAATTTGATCCTGATATTAAAATACAATATCTTCGCTTTCCAATTTTTTTTAAATATTTTATTAATTATTATTCTAATTACAAAATATGTTGCATGCATATGTGTAAAGCAATAATCGCATCACGCTTTTTGAGCTTATTTTTTGTTAATATCTAATTTCACCAAAATAACAAAAAGGCAACATTTAAGTAAAGTACGCTTATCTATTTAAGATACATTTTGCATTTGTTATATTTGATATTTGTTATATTTTTGCAATTTTGATCTCTTAGATTTACTGTTATTATCGCATGCCTAATAAACAATCGCATTAATTCTTACCTAGATACGAGAAATGATTTTATAATCCCAGTAATAGCTCCGCGTACTTAACGTGGCACTTATAAGCGGCAAAACTTATAAGCTCCGCATTGCTTGTAGCACTTAGGAATAAACTACAGGCAGGCTGAGAGTCCCATTCACTGCGTACAATTGACACTTGTCACGAGGATGCTACTCACGATGTTCAATCGCGTACAGCGTATATCGTGTACGTAGATTTAATCCAGTCTCACACGCCGAACGATTTATCCGAACGAATCATCGATAAATCCTGGAGATGAATCAAATAATCGCAGGAGGATACCGACGTTTTACGAAACCGATTGGAAAAACTCGGTGAAGACTGAAGAGGCTGATGCACCCGAGTCGAGTCTTCACGATCTTGTTATCGCGTTCCGATTCGAGCCCACTCAATATCCGGCGTGAGATGAGAAACGAGGCATCCCGGTCGATCGAAGACCAAATCGAGCTACGAGGAGGAGTGACAGCGCTCGATTTACGGCGGACTGACCTACGACAAAAGTGTTTTGCCTTCGCTAACACGAAGCCGATCGCCCTTCATTCACTATCCGTCGTGAATGGAACCACTGTGTCTTCGAAAAATACCGATGCACTACCACGTGCACGTCGTACCCCCGATACGCATATTAAAATCCTCGCGCGATTCACAAGAAACAATTTAAATGCGGAAAAAAAAGAAAGAGTCGTTCAGTTCAACGTCGCTCCTTGCACGCTACATCGACCCCTCACGCACGATCGCGTGTCATCGCGATGTAACCCTTCGAGCTTCCCCTTTCGAGAACCACCCCTGACCCATCAGCGCAAACTCGCGATCGTCGCGAACGGAGGAGAGAAAAGCGTTTCCTCAGATCAGCACACGCGCACACCATCTCTCATGGGTCCCATCATCATCATCGCACTCGTAGCACTGAGGAATCGCGAATTGCGAGAATCGCGAGAACTCGCGGCTGGTACCGCCGCGCGGCTACCTCTCGCGCAGGAAAGGGCGGGGAGGTAAAAAAAAAAAAGAAGGAAAAAAAGAGATGAAAATCCTTCGGCACGAAGAGCACCGACACGTGCGGCAAGAAGAGCAGCGCGCACTGCGGGACAGCAGCCGGATCGGATCGCACCGCGGCCACGACGGCAATGCCCCCGCGTCGGAGGCTTAAGCGCCGCCGACGCGGTCGGAAACCCTGGCTGCGGCTCCCCACCATGAAGAACCAGCCGGCCGGCCCCCACCGCCGTCTCTTTCGGTGACATACACAACACCGGTTTCCCCGTGGCCTGGCATCGACGTGCACCCAGCCGACGATGCATCCCGGTACGCGCGGAGCTTTCGCTCCGGATGGATCCAAAATTGCGATGATTTTTTTTCGACTCTCAGATTTTATCGAGAAAGACACCGTAAGTGGATCGTAATTTTTCTCCCCAGAATCCCAACCGAATCGGAAAAAAATCGCGATGCGACACAACTTGTTTATCTCGATTCGAGTTTTATCTGTAATTTTCATTTAAAGTTTCCATCTAAAGTCAATTTAGAATTTTATATATATACAATAGGAATATTTTTAATCGGCAGTCTGCTAATTATAGCTATTAGTTTAGTCTTAAAAATTGTGACTCCATTAAAAATTTCATAACAATTATTAAAAAAATATTTAATTTTAAATATTAAGAAAAAAAATATGAGTTCGTTTAATAGAAGTATGTTTTAATTAGAGTTACTTTTTATTCCTTTTCAGACTGGACAGTTGTAAATGCACTTTTGCTTCAAAATATCGGATGCGAAATGATGGAAAGCACAGTTCTGAATATGGTAACAACACATTAGTTGAAATTGGTTTCGTGATAAGTGCATCAGAAGAATGATTTTGTTTCTGTTCACTGCGCTTATTACCGAAGATACAATCTTGAAATATCGTACGGACAGAATAATCATGAGGTATTCGATATGAGAAAGCCATCATGAAACATAGTTTTTATTACAAATAAATCTGTATGTTAAATTTTTCCTTTCAGTGAGCGCGCGATTATCGAAGCAGATGTCTCTCATGGAAGAAATATCGAAGGCCAGAATCGGAACAAAGACACTCAATATTTTTCGTCTTCTCGAAAGTCATCGAGGAAGAGGGAACATAAAAGAAATATCGATTGGCTAACTGTCGAAAACTCTTTCAATATGAATCTAATATAATTGTCAGAGTTATATATTACAGACATTATTGCTTTCGTTACAAATGCAATAATACATCGTTTCTGGAATGTTTTTCGTGCAAAAAGAGCGGGATTTGGTATTGATTGAATGCATTATCGAACATTGCCCTTGCCAATGCGAACGAACTGGAGGCCCTCGCGATTTCTGTGGCGGCATACCGGCGAAGACGAAATATCAGAGAGGAAGTAGATAAAAGCGCGACATTTGATACCGGAATAATTATCGGACGACGGCAATATGCCATATTTCTCTCTAGTGTTTGCTGATACCTTCTTCCGTATTGGCCAACAAGGTGTCCGCCGTCCGCGAGGAAACTTGAAACTTTCCGCTTGAATAGAGGCACCGCATTTATACGTTGAGTATTAATCATCGAACAGCAATCAGCAATCGTCAATCGATATTTTAGCCGGTGTCGATTTAAACATAAATTTTTCTATATAATCAATTTTTCCGTACAATTTTTACATAATGCAACTGGCAAATTAAATTGATTCTCTCGACTGTAGCACTATTATTTTGACATAAAAAACAAAATGTTCTCATTATATTTTCATGTAAGAGATTTTTGTTTTATATTTTATAAAATTAAGCTAAGAACGTCAAATCATGCTTTTAACTAAGAAATAGCAGAAATAATAAGAATATATTATTTATATAGAAATAATTATTTCCTAAATGTGTAAGATTTAAAGCGAAATTTAATTACATCAAAATGTAATTTTCATCAATTTTATAAAGGTGCAAAATAAATGGTGATCGAGTGCTTTTATCAGTCTGCACAATACAATGAGAAAAAAATATCTAAAGCTTATTGTAGAGACCACTTTAGATAAGACGTTGAAAAGCGTAAGACTTGTTAACAGCACATCGTCTATCGTCTTTCATCTTTAAGAACGCGTCGCCGGAAATGCGGCGGCGAGCACCAAAAAAAGCGTTCGCACGTTACCGGTAATGGAGAGAGTGGTGAAAGGCAACCGTGAAAAATGGCCTCGGAGTACGCCCGTGTCTGTAAGGGTAGTAACCTCCGTTCACCCCGTCGCCAGGACAGCAGACGGTCGCCCAGCCTAACCTTGTTCTTCTGCTACATAACGGATGCCGGAGGCTTTAGGAACACCCCGGCGGAGCTCGGGTAGCCGGAACAATTTTCCATTATTCCGGTCTGACGTAGATTACCTCCGCCCTTGTGATAGAGAGGAGAAAGAACAATGAAACCAACATCCCGGCCTATCGCTTTAGGTGCTTCATGTAGTATGAAAGACCTCGGAATGTAAACGGACTAAAAGGCAAATAAATCATTCAACCCGTACTTCTCAAACTAAAAAAATTAATGAAAATGAAATATTGACAATGGTCTTTGTACAATTTTATTGAAAAAAAGGAGAATTTATTTGATTTTTGAAATAATAATAATAATAATAATTCAAATCATCTATTTCTCTAAAATTACAAAATTAAAATTAAATCCTAAAAGGAAGATAGAAATAAAGAACACGATCACAAAAAGGACGGTTCTAAATAAAAATGTTCGCATTGAAATTTGTCAATTTTAAAACTATATAAATCAAATTTGATCGTGGTATGTAAATTTTATCCATAAAAAGGAAGATGCGTACGAGAAAGAAAAAGAATCTTAATTGTAGACTAGAAGATTTATAGGATCATTTTAGAGTAGCGCCATAAAATAGTTATGATTTAGGTTCCATGAAAGACCTGAAATACCTCTAATAAAATACATTTTAGTTGCTCGCCGAGACACTCGTCGAAAGCAAACACGAAATATTGCTAGACAAAATTAGCAATTCAGCTGATACAGACGAGCGAGAGAAGACGGAGAGTAAAATTGTACGCTATAAACAATTTTTATTTTTTTAGTCCTGTCCTAATTTTAACGTGCGCGGCAACACACGTCGAAATTTCCTGCCTTTTATGATCCACCGAACGATATGGAGTAAGCCGGAATAGAGATGAATAGACAGAGGTAAGTTCGGTGCAACTTTGTGCTAGGCCGTGCCTCGCCTGACCTACCCGTCACCGCGGCACGAACATGGAAAAATATGTAAATATCGGGTCTCATCCATTATCCAACAAGGAAGGGAGAAACCGTCAGATTAGCCCAAGAGGGCCCAAGACCGAAAGGTGCGACGACCCGAACGTGCGCCGCGGTTGTTTTAGCAACGCTGCGCGTAGTATCGATTGCCACGGAGCCGTGAACTTCGAGCGATTGCTAAACGACTGCCACTTCTTTACTACGTGACTTTACGGGCGATACGTTCTCGTTAGAGCATGAGCCGGCTCACGGTTAAGCCTTTCGTAAGCAAAGCCAAGTGCCCATAAAGTTATGTCTTTCTTCACGATAAGAAATACTCGGCTCGCTTTAATCACAAAGAAATGAATCAATAATACGAATTAATAAATTCTCCAGGTTGAAAGTAAAAGTATCCGTCACCCGTTAATCGTGAAGAATGATCGATAATTGTACAGAAATAATAAAATTAAAAAGTAAGTAGTATTAAAATAGAATAATATGTAAATAATAGTAAATAACGTTAAATTGAAAAATCCTTATGTTTGTAAATGCCAAGAGAGATTTCACTATTCACACTTCCTCGTTTAATCTGTTAATGTCGCGATTTCGAATTGAAAGTAATTACGTAATGAGAAATGATTCAATTTAGACTTAATGCAGGATCGGCTAAAATCGCGAAACAAACATACAGAAGAAATCGTTTATAAAATCAAGACGCGTGGAACACAGTGGAAGGAAGGCGCGAGGAAGGAAGGTGGAGTACATCGAAGTGGGCGGATGCGGTATGCACAATCGATATCCGCCCGTCTTATCGCGCGTGTCAAAACACGCCTTCGTTATCGCGCCTTAATTCGAAAGTGAATCAATTTTCCGGCCGAGGGATCGCGTTACACGCGAGGGAGTAACATGTCGTCACGTGTCGATCGACGGTGGTCGCGATGCTGATTTTTTTTCGCGGCGCGGTGAAAACGAGGCGAGGGGGTGGGCTCTCGATAAACTTGGCGGCTGTATCACGTTGTGCGGCATGCCGCACAAATTAAATTTATTATTCGCCTAACGCGCGCGCTCACTGCCAGAATATCGCCCGGGGCCCGTTCGCGAGTCGGCCAGCACCGAGATATTATAATCGCCGTGACGACGTGATACGCAATTAATCCATCGCGCGTCAGCGTTCGTTCGTTCGTTCGTTCGTTCGCTCGCTCGCTCGCTCGCGTTCAGCGGCACATATAATAATAACGCGTATCGACGCGAGCGAGTGGATGCGCGAGCCGCGCCGCGGAGTATTATGTACCACGGCGATATGATTAATGGCACCGCCTATCAGTGCGTGAACGTGGCAAAACGAAGACAAATAGCCGCGCCGGGGCACTTTAAACGCGCTCACCGTGGATCCATTTCCGTCGAAAACTCGCGCGAGAAGACGCGAGAAGATTACCTCAATTTCCCGCGGTTGCAACGAGACTCCCTTCTGGCGAATCAACGTGCACAAAACGTGCCAAAACGACCGAGAAATATTTCAGCCTTCGAGTAAGTAGTATTTTGAGAAATTTACGGCCAATTTTTTTAACGGGAGCGTCGGGAAAACGCATCGACTTCTCGCAATTTTTCAATTTCCGAGATTAAATTTTTCGACAAGAAAGTTTTAGGTAAAATTTTGAAAAAAATTGAACAAAAAGGGTAAAATTTCGTTACTCATAAAATTTAAACGATAAAAGCTTGTACATTTTTTTATAATTTATTCATGATGTGTATGATGTACTTTCATTGATTAGACAAAAATGACTACCATTTACATTTGTGAAGAAGTAACAAGAAAATTTATAAAGACCACTCAAGTTTACTTTCAGCAGTTCATATATTATATACGTCGATGTCTTTTAGTTATTGAAAGGCGTTTGATAGCCGGAAAAGAGCGATTCCCAAGATGCGGGATATATATCGTCGATATTCGCGCACGAGCGCACCTTTCTCGCACGTAAAACTTAATTTTAGAGAAGATCGATTTATGGAGAGAAATACATTTCGCCGATAGTACATAATGTGAGAAAGAGAGAGTTGCCTCGCGTTAATGGTGCACCGTCCGCATCTGCTTTATCGTATTTTGCAATTGCCACATTAATGGACCGTATTATAATCGCCGGGACGAACGCATAATTTAAGATTGCGAGTTATCGCCGATCTTGAAAGAGATATATTATTTATTATCAGAAATATCTCACGATACTACACGACGTTATACACTCCCCACACATTTTCATATAACGTCTGTATGATCTCGTTTCCAAATCAGTTTTAAAAATTAAAAACTAATTTATTTGCTTACATCTATTATCCAATAAAATAATCATATTTTTATTCAGATTTTTTTTTCAGAGATAGCTTCGCAATTAATTTTCATTTTTAATGCAAAAAATATATCATGAGGCTGATTTCATTTAAATTAATTTTGTAAAATCGAAAATAATAAAAGGATAAAAAAGCAATAAGATAAGACGAGACGAAAGGAAATAAAATTAATCTCAATTCGTACAATTCGTCACTGAAATTCATTTTCGTCGCCGCAGTTACTCAAGCGTTCAAAGCGTTATTTAAAAGCTACCATCGTTCACTGGCGGACGTTAACCTGACGAAAATGCCCCATGCAAAAAGCACGCGCCGTCGTTTTAAACGGCACACGCCCCCGTAAGCTTCGTCCCGCAAAGTGTTCATTGGGAAACTTTCGCGAGCGCGAAAGCCCGCAGAAACTTCGAACTTTCGCGGTGCGATGTGCGAGGCGAGGCGCGCCTTTCTATTTCACCCTTAGGCGACAGCGGGGGCGAGAGCGGGGGCAGAAGAGGCTCTGATTGACGACGGCGGACTTTTAATTACTTCGCCGCAAGTCCCGGGGCACGTGGAAGCGAAAGATAAGCCTCCTCGCTCGAAATGAAACGAACGGAGCGGCGCTCCGGCGCGTAAGTTATGCCGCAAATTACGCAATTAAAAGTCTTGCGGACAGATGTGGGTCCCGCTTTTCGCGCGCGCCCTGTCTTCCGCACTAACGACTTCCGTTGCGTGGCTATACGATTGCGGCGGATGCGTGTTACCGACGAAAAACTCTTTTCGACAAATCCGCAACGAAAGTCAGAACGAATTGGATACGCTGCAAAACAAAGAAAAGACTATTTATAGCGTGCCACTTTATACCATACGAAACTGAATTTATATATAATTTTATAAGTTATTTATTAATATATTATAGAATACTTGTACTTAATATAAAGATAAATTTATTTTTTTTTCTTTCTTGCTTTTTTTTTCAATAATTCTATAATCATATGATAATAAATCATATCATTCTGTATTAATTATTACGTTATTTATTATTTGTAGAAGCGATAAAATATATTCGTAATATAAATAATTAAAAATTTATTATTTTGTTAGAGATATATTCTTTAAAATTCTTTATTGCATCTTTATTTAAATTTGTTTGTTCAATTTCTCTTTTTATAAATATGTGCTGTATGTGGCAAGTTTTTGTTAAAGTATGCGTTTATTACGAGCATAGATTAATATGAATATCAACAAGAGTCAATATTTATGCTTGTTAATCATGACGTTATGCACTTGATGCACCGCAAGTCTGAAAATTATTCTGTCTGCAACAGGGCAAGATCATTATACGGCAAAAGGTGAAAGTCTCACAGAAAATCGCGCAAAATGATTACAGAAGTGTTGAAACGGCGTTAAACGTTTAACCACTTTTCATGTATAACGATATACATACACACACACACACACACACACACACACACACACACACACACACACACACACACACACACACGCACGCACGCACGCACGCACGCACGCACACACACACACACACACACACACACACACACACACACACACACACACACACACACACACACACACATATATATATTGGCGAACATATGATGAATTCTCGAATCACTCATGAAATATGAGTCTCGATACGGTATATAGCTCGCGTCGTACTAATCTCACACAATTTATATTAAGGCGCGATGTTAGGTACGTTGCGAAGACTGTACTATGCGAGAGCAAGCGCAAATTAAATTGTATACATTCACACAAGATTGCTATGAGCCACTATTGACTCGCGTAGCGATATCCGACGAACAATGGCGCTTACGGTCCGCCGCGTACGAGAATAAAAGTTACTTCTCATCAATCTGAACGTTTGTTTTTCCGATTACCACATTGCTATACGTTGGAAGAGGCACACTACCGAAGCCAGTTATATTTGTAATGGTATAGTTAATCGATCAAGCGAGTTAACGATTCATCAAATCAAGGATTGCAAAGTACATAAGCGCTCGTGCGCATAAATGCACATCCTAGGATTTAATAAAAAATATTTGAACAATAAGTTTAAAAAAGAAAAATTGAAAAAATTTAAAAAAATAAGAAGTAAATCGCGAGCAAAAAATAATTAGCTTACTTTTTCACGCTTGACCTCTTAAGGATCGATCGGTCTGCATCTGTTTTTATTTTGTCGATTATAAAGATTACATTGCGGATATAATCAAACGATGTACGACACGCGCTGCTACCGGAACGAGGCGAATAAAAGGCCGATCGATACGTAAATAGGTTAATCGTGCCATCGTTCGTCCTGCGGTCTCTCGCGTACTGTGCGCCTATTGTGCGATTACACAAATGGCCTATTCAAGTTGCCGATTTAACGGAAATCGCACGGTCGATGGGCCCTAAACGTCGACCCCGGCCTATTACGGAATGACAGTGGCACGCACGCACGCACGCACACGCGTACGCGCCTTTCGCGTCTCATGCGCTACGTGAGAGATACGCGCGGCCTTTACGAGAGCCGCTCGGTCTAATGACACAGTTGGTGTACGATACGATGAGCGAAGATCGATGAGAAGAATCTTCTTCGCGAGGAGAAATCGGGAGTCAATGAGATGGACTAAATGCTTGCTTGTTAAATTATAAAAAAATCCTTCAACCATTAATCGACGACGATTGACTACTCAAACTTCGACATATGTTTATCCTTTTAACCATGGTGATGTGTTTTAGAGTTAAAGAGAGTAATTGTAACACATGGTGCCAAGCATCTGTGCCTCTGAGGTATCATTTATAACATGGCTATTCTTTAGTCTTTCCTATTTCTATATTTCGTTCTTTCTTCAATCAAAATTACAAAAACTGGATAGAGATCTTCAAGTACCACAAATTCATAATATTTTACATCGCCAACAAAGTTTTTTTTTTAAATTTGCAATAATTGCAACTCAAGAATCATTTTTGTAACAATATTATCATTGTGCAACAATTTTCTTGTACATATAAAAAAATCTCAATAGAAATATAACAATTGAAACTGTTTATTATAATTTTTCTCTTAATTGTTTATTACATTATCCGACTATAATATGTGAGTGTGCGCAGTGTTGAGCTCGGGTCCGTGGCTTCGCTAAACCTAAATGACTGTGTGGATCAGTCATCCCTGCGGGAATTTTGATTACGGATCTAATTGCTCTCGCCATCTAATAAATTCCACTCGAAGTTTTCGTAAGCTTTATTCATTCTATTTTCACTATTATGAGTTTCGTCCACACTACTATTACGTTTTATGTGTACCATTAATGCATGCAAAGGTAATTGCAAATTAATTAAATAATTAAAGCTTTCGTTGATTCTATTTCTCGTTTTGATTACATAAAAGCTTTTAATTAAATTAAATTTTGTCACGCTATATGAGTTGTAAATAAACACAATTTGAGATTAACAATATAATAATTATTGTGTCAAATATATAATATTTTTATGATAACCATTAATTTTCAACATCATAAAAAAAATTTCTATATAATTTGTATAATAAGTATGATAATGGTCTTCAAAAGTAACATTTTTCAATAAAATGGAATTGGAATTTCATGCCTATGATATTTTTTCAAAGTTTCCACAAACTTACATTAGTGAACTATTGATAGAACAAATATACGATACGATTTAATATTTTCACAGGATCAGAATAGAAGTTCTGAAGTGGCAATATACGTTGCGGGAGTTTTATTGATATTTCTTGACGTGTCTGGCCGATCTAGACAAACAATGACGTGATCATAATGCTACAAATTGGTTTCACTGTGAAAAATAGCTGACCAATATAGAATCCCACGATCCTGGAAACGCCCTATTCCTAGGGGAAGTAACGTTCGATGCGACACAAGAATGAATCATTATTTAAATCCTAATCCTTGATCTATCTTTGAAAAAAAAGTTAAAAATATGATTAAAGTTTACATATGTGATAAAAAATTAATTACCAATTTTCATTATGCAATGTAATCTCCGAATGTGTCTTGAAATGACAGAAACTATGTCTGAGATGTAACAAATAAGATATTTCAATTCTCTCATCAAACAATCAGTCTCGTCAAAAACTCATGGAAAACGCGAATTTTTCTCTTATTAAGCAAACAGTCGGCATCGGGATTCTACCATCACGTTGCCACAACACGCGGCACGTTTATGCCGCCAATGACCACGGCAACGTTGAATAATAGGTTCGCGACGCAGATTGATTCGAGTTGCGTGCAGCGAATGCAATGTGCATTCGTTCGACGTAGAAAAAAAAAATCGGTACTAATTTTCATAAATCAAATCGGGCTACGAATGAAATTTAATGCGCGGCGTGTTTCGCTTTTCGACTGATTTATCTCTCGGCAGGGAAATACACCGAGAAAAGCGCGGCTCCGTACCGCGACCGAGACTCGTGTGGAGCGCGAGGAGAACACTTAGAAAATCCCGAACGCGTGGAAATCATCCATCGGTGATCGCGCGCCGGTGTTGGCAACGCGTATGTTACACTTTCTCTTCACCGACAGTTATAGATTCCACACGCCCACAACCGGGTCATTATTTCTCCAATTACAACTTTCGTTGCGCTTTCGGGGCTCATGAGAACTCCGGATGACGGCATGTCGCATAAATCCTCGATCAATTAACCCCGAACCGCGCAACAGAGAGATAGAAGATTGCCCGCCAGGTGAACGAAATATTTCCATGTGCAGGAAGTAGCGGAGAATAGATAAGGGGAAGGAAAGCACAAATGTGGTGCTCGGTGCACGAGTGTTAGTGCCACTCCACTCGGACATTGTCACCCCGGTGTCGCGGTGTAATGGTATTATATCTGCCTTCCGCCGTGTCAGGAGGCGGACATTAAATCCGACAAGCCGTCGATAAACCGATTTTCGCACGATAAGGCGTAATCATGTACACAGCGCGAATAATTTCGCCCGTGCTACAACGCGCCCGCGTCATTATGCGGCGCGTCGTTCGCGTATACGAGAGATAAATCCGAGATACTCAATCTCCTTGACAATCAATCAGAACGGGAACTACTGCTACGCTTTCACTGCGCGCGCCGTTCGGCCTCTTCATTGGTATTCACCTCACGTATTCCTCGCTACTCGCGGCGCTTCCCCACGTATCGCGCCGACGAAAACGACAGATCAATTACTGTTTGATTTTCCTGTAACTCTTCTCTAACATTCAGCTTGGATACAAATCGATGCTTTTTAACTGCGCTGCTATTATTTTTCCATATGTTCGTTAAAAAGTGGCAAGACATATAAATAAACGACAAATTTTTTTTAGAAACCTTACATAAAGATTTATCATCCTGCAATGCCGATCTAATTGCCTCATTGAGGATCCCAGGTTTTACTATCGTGTTGTATTTTATATCTCGACTTATGAAAATCTTCCACAACGCGCGCGTGCCACGACGGCACGATGGTGAAGCGCTTATTACAAGGCGTGTAATGGGTTTCCGCGCTGAGTCTCCGGCTCGGCTCGCGCCGGATAACGACGTAGTCTCTCGGCGAGTAAACGAGAACGACAACCGCCCGGCCCGGAATACGAGCACGATGCCGCGTCGCGCCGAGTCGGCTCCGTGCGAATTAAAGCGCGTATAATGAGTAGCCGAGGGTGGCAATCGTTCAATTAATATCCGAGCGCCCGCGTCCGGCTGGAAAGTCGATACGCGCGGGTATTGCCCGGCCGTTCCAACGGCAAGAAAGCTCCGCACGTGTTTACGTGTATACACGAGATATATCAGAAGTCGTACACTTTCTCCTAATCGCGGGAGATCTAATTTTAACTGCCGAAATTTGATTCAAGTTACCTCTCAATCTTGATCGAGACATCTGGATAAAAGCGAAATGGAATTGCCAAATCGGCACTCGGACTTTATCTCTAGAATTTTAGCTTCATTTTTTTTATGTTATATAAGCGATGAAGCACATATAAGCTTCATATTACATGTGTGTATAAAGGTATGTTTTATACGAGGTAAAAACGTCCGATCATCACGGGGATTAATTACAGAGTATTAGAAGGAACTACAAAGGAAAGCTACAAGTTACTCCTTGCGGCTGATCTGACCAGTTCGAAGCTTCTTCGCTTACCGGAGGAATTATGGTTACGGATACAAGGCAAATTCCAGCCGACATTCTCAACGCCGTGATTAAACGATTCTAAATTATCGTCACGCACCGTGCGCAGACCACTTTTACGCATTTGCGCGACACATTAGACGCCGCGATGCATCAAATGACCGCAGGCAAAGGTTGGATAATAATGATAATCGTTGTTGCGGAGACACGGAGATAATCTTTTTCCTCGATGCGCAGAATTTACCGCCGCGCTCGGACTCGTCGTCGCTAGGATCGTATCTTTTTTGGGGTACAACGACCGCATAGGCGGATTATGCGGTGCGTTCCGCCTGAGATAACGACGTAAAGAGATACGATTACGAGCTTATGAAGTACGAGCACGGGCAAAAGGAAAGGGAGAACGGAAGAATACGAGCACGTTGCCGGGGCGTTGGACGGATTAAACAGAGAATACATTCGTTCGGTTCACTTTGGTTTACTTCAATTCGAGATAGAAAATATCTTGGCACGCACGTTAATTAAAAGTAATTAATTTTACAATCGTAATTTGCTTTGCTCGAAATGCGAGAATTGTACGTAGATTATATATATATATATATATATATATATATATATATATATATATATAGAGTTTCATATATTCCAAAGTAGTCAGAGAATTTTATGAATAATGTATAACTCCAGGAATATGTTTACGTCATTTCTTTTACATTTCTTCATTTCTTATCATCACGTAAATCTAACAATAAAATTTTTGAATAGTTTTATTTTTTTAGAATAAATAATAAAAAATTTTGCTTATTAAAACTTTCTACTGAATATTGTAACAAACATCAACAGCTTTTTAATTTAAAAAAATAGATAAACATTAATTTATATTATCGTTATTTTATATAAACTAAATTTAAAAACTCAAATAAAAATACTTATTTATTAGACAATCATTTTATAATAATATTACTTGTAGAAATCTCAGTTTAGAACCATTATTTTATTATTATATATATATATATATATATATATATATATCTTGTATATATTTATACTAAAATACGAGTAAATATAATCAAATTACAATTAGTTGGATTTATCTGTAATTAAAATAGCTTGTCCGTGATTATAGTATTTCTATATCTGATAAATGATAAAATAACGTATACACATAAATTACAAATTATTGATAAGCGATATCAGCTTATGTTATATACTTATGCGATACTTATGCAAATTTCGCTGCGTGTCAATTTTCAATATGCGATATCAGTTAAAATTATGAAATACAGTTCGCGTGAGATAAACGATCTTTGAAATTGTGAACATTTTTAGAATTTCGTGAATTATATCTATCAAAACGAAACGGACGTTAATGAAATAAATCATATTTGACATAGATGCATTTTAATTAATATTTAACTTGCATGCAAAGAATTAAGATATAATAAAAACCGATAAGCGATTACGCGACGAATATCACAACGGATAATATTCGCACGCGATAATTTCAATCAGATTCTTAAAAGATAGCCCTCTTCCGCACATATTTCGAATGAAATTGCACGCTTCGCAACGTCCCCAAAGAAGTAACTGTGGATTTTTGCGTGAGGAAACGAGCGGATCCACCGCGATCCACGCGAGGAATATTTGCGACACGCACACGCATAATACCGTGCGTACACAACCGCGAGGGCCGGTAGACACTTTTACGCCCACGACTTACGATCGAAGGAACTTTTATGTGTCCGTACTCGCCGGTACTCGCCGGATACCATCCAACGACAGCGGTGACGGCGGCTGCTTAACGACCGAGAGAACAGGAAGCCGAAGTGCGTACGTGCGAGTCCGCGAAGTGCCGCGCGTACACGCGTGCATTCACGAGAGCAGAAGCGGTTTCTTCGGTACAGGAGGAACAAGCGGAAAAGCTCTTCGAGAGCCGGAATTGCGCAGTTTCCGCGCCCGCTTTCTCGGATCCAACGGCTGCCAATCGATTCGCCGATTTACGGTAGTTACTTTCTCCGATTTCCAATTTGATCCCTCGCATTGTGGCGCGCGACGATGCGGCGGGTATGACGCATCGCGTGCACCAATTTTCCGCTCGTATAATGGATCTCGCGAGACCGCGTAAATCATGTCGAGTTCTCGTTGCGAGGGAGGTAATAGTTTTAATCGAATTTCGTTGAACCACAATTCGTGCAACGACATTGTGTATCAACGGTTGTTCGCTTTTACAGCCGCGCGATTGCGTGTGCATTCCAATCAAATAGTATTATTTCTGAGCCTGAATGCGGATGTCTTTCTATCTTCCGATTACTCCACCCTCCCTTCCAGATTGATTAAATTGGACGGCGCAATTAACCGTTCTATTGGTACAGATAAATTCCCTACAAACACGGAGCTGTACCGAATTGAATGGACACAATATCCTCCCTGCTTAAGAAGCGCGATTCACGGCTGAAGGATGCGCCGGAGGTAAAAGGCACGACGAAGCCGACTACCAATTAAATCGTATCTTCAAGAGGACCGATGCCGCAAGAGAGACCACGCGGATAACTCGCATGCGGCTTGTCCGAGGCGGATTTCTCGACGCGGCTCTATGAGCTTACGAAGTAGCCGCGTGGTTTTTTGCGGCGCCCGTAGTTTTATGAGGCTAATTTATTAGCCGCCCGGACGTGGAACATCACGGAACCGTTCCTCGGGCGGTTCTATCCTACGCGCGAGCGCGCGCGCTCCCCGGGAAGCGCAAGAAACCGCTCAATCTTCGTTCCAATCTTCCTAAAGTACAAGTGTTTCGATCCCTGAGATTTCTCCGCGTCGCTTTCTTGCCGAGGAAAGCCGAATACAACGGCGACGTCGATATCTTGGAAGGCGGAACAACCAACATCATGTGCATCGCAAATATCATCGTGAATTACCGTATGCATTTCTCTGGAATTTTTCAGAGACGTGTATTTTTTACATCATTTCGATTGTGTTTTCGCACAGTGAATACCTTTGGAAAGTCAGTAACAAAATTATATTCCATACACGATATTTTAAAGATTGAATTCAATTGGCGATACGCGAAGCGCATGTAAACTAACGCAAAGTGTAGAATGCAATTGACGGAAACAAGTTGTCGATCGACGTATCTTCCGCTTCCCGACTGCCGCCGCCGCCGCGTTGTCGTCGTTACTATCCTCACCGCTGGCTTCGCGAGGCGATGACAACCGGCAAAAGACTATCTTATCGCGATCTGCTATCGAAGCGACGCGTAGTTACATGTTTTATTGCCACGTTACCGTTTCGAGCACAGCATGCGAGGCACTGGCTCGCCGCCGCTCGCCAAATCCGCTCGGCAATTTGACGATGTGACCAAGGGTATCATTAGAAATTCGTCTCACTTTTTGCGCGGATCAACGCCGGAGGTAAGCGATTATGTAATCCATCGCCTTCCTGGCTTATGCAAAACAGTGTCCACCCTTTAAATGGGCGTTTTATTACTGTCATAATTATTACGTAAATTGCCGAATAATTACGCGGCGTTTAATCGGGGCCATCAACCTGAACGAATGATATACATCTTGATAGCTGGATGAAAAGCGAAGTGGTATTATCGATTGGCCACTATTTCTTCCAAAGTTTTAAATTCATTTTTTGTTTTCTTCTCTGAGAAATTACATCGACGTTTCTACGAAATGTATGCAACTTCATGTATCGTATAAGTTATGTCTAAATAAGTGTTGCGTATTCAATTATTCAGAGAGAAAAATGGATTATATAATTATTTTTGCGCGTTAACATTTTATAAAAAATAGCTTTAACGTTTGAAATGTATGTAACATAGTATATTTCATAAATATAAATATAAATACGAAAGAGAAAATATTAATTAATAAAATATACTATTAAAAATAAAGAGAGAATAAATGATGAATAATATTTTCTTAAATTGTAACATAGCATATTTCATATAAATACAAAAACAAAGATGTTAATTAATAATATTTTTAAAAGCAGAAAAAATATAAATGATAAATAATATTTATTTCTTCTTTAAATAAATCTTTTAGCAATCTCATAAATATCAGTAGCCTAAATACAATAAATATAATCTAATATTTAAAAATCAGTGTAAAAGAATATATTCTAAGAAGTAACATTTATATAAACCTTTGAGATTTGCTACCATTGTCAAAAGTCAAAATATAATCTTGATACTTTTGATGATTTCAAATTTAATTCATGAAATAAAAGTAGCTCTGGCGAATTCACTTGAAATATACTGGAAAAATTCGACATGGAGAAACGGAAGCGCTATGAGAGGTAGCATCATCGCGTTTAGAACGATCGTGAAATCGTGTTACGATGGTAAATGCGTGGGCCGACGTTTTCCGTTTCTGTTGGCGGCGCCAACACATCTCATGCACATCCACGAGATTAAGGCAAAAGGAGATCAATGGATAAGATATATATATATTGATGGTTTACACAAAGATTGAGGACCCTGGTTCGGACGGTTGAGAGACGAGGCCCGCAGCCTTCAATCATTGTCAATCGGTTCGGACGGAGCACCGTTATGGTGTCTTCGTGCTATCGTCGTCCCATGGGATACACCTACCATTCTTTGACAACATTCCTACGTTGCTACGCAGTCCCGTTCTCCGCGAATATTTGCGAGGGCAAATCTCTGAGATCATTAGTGTCACACATTGCATGCGTTATATATCCTGCTGAGCCCTCTCAGATCAAAAGAGACCAAAACAGTTGTGAAAAGAAAGTGTTATAAATGTCTTCTATAGGTCGGTAGATATATCATTTATGACGCGTAACGCACGAAAATATTATAGGCTTCCAATTAAAGATTTAATACACGATCAATTCGCGTCGATCCGGCGAAATCGTCGTCTGAAGGAACAGCCATAAAAAAATACTATTGCAAGAAACGGGGAAATTTAAATATAGCGCTAGAAGCTGGAATATCTTAGTTCGGACACAATCCTCACAGTTTTACGAGGCTGGACCTCGTTTGTCCTCACTTATAATCGTAGACATAACGACGGCGAGAAAGACGCGCGACACGGAATATCGCCGCTCGCCGAGATTGCTCCGCTCGTAACCGGAGACGGTGATAAGTAGGATAAGTAAGATCGGAGACTGGGGTACGAGAGCGCGGAGGATGTTTGGCCCGAGCAAATAGATTTTACGAGCCTGGCCGCTCGCGTACGTAACAGTTACCTCGGGCGAAGAGCCTCTTCTCTCCATGGCACATTTTCGCTTGGCGCAGAACAACGATAAAACGCAAGCGACAGATAAGAAAAAAAGTGACAAGGGTGGGGAGGGGGAAGAGGAGGGGGAGGGGAAAGGGGGAGAAAGAGGACGGCCGGGCAAGACACGAGGTGTAAATATTCGCGGGGGCGCGCGTAGGCGCTGGGGCCCGCAGTAAAGATACTAGTCCGACAACGCAGGTGCGCATCCCAGGCGAGAATCTTTTTGCGCCACCTTAAGAAGCATCACCTGCGAGAGCGCGTGCTGTATCACGATGGTATCGAATTGTCCGACGACGTGGACGCTTATCGTCCCTTGGCCGCACGAGTAATAAGAGAACGGCCCGATCGAGCGGCTTGCAAATTTTAAACCTCGTATAATCCGCTCTTACGTTTACGAGTACTTTCTCATTTCTCGCTCGTGTTCGCTGTAGATTACGTTTCGCCGATAAATTTCGCGCAAATTTGTCAAGCTAACAAAAAGTAAGAAGAGACAATATTCTTTTATTCTTTGTCGCTACAAAATATTTCGGAATTATATTAAAAAAAAAAAAAAAAAAAACAAAAATATTATTAATAAAAATATTATAAAGATTCTAAGAATATTGTATTATCAAATTAACTTTATGTTATCAATTAAACTTTTATGTGAATGTAGACTTTCAAAATAAAGCGCAGTATTTTAAAATTATATTAATATTTTTCATAAATTTTAGAGGAACGTCACTGTCAGAAATCTATTTGTATTGTAATCTAGTCATTGTATCAGCCGCATTGTTATGCAAATCGTTGTGCCATTCGTATAATGTTATCTTATTGCAAAGGAACAAACCGCACACTTTTTGAGTAACAATCTCTATTCTGTACTAACGACAAGTTCAATTAAACTGTTGTAAACGATGGCTGAAACGACTGTCGGCTGAGCCAACCCTCAAAGTGACATAATGAAGAAACAAGCCCGCCCCGTTGTTAATATCTGTTCTCGCGAGTCAGCAGCAACCCTTTACCCTCGAAAGGGCGAAAGAAGTCCGCGCTGTGATCGGAGCACGTGGCTCACACGTGTTTAATTGCAAATTGCGAGGGTACGGGATCTCTCGAGAGAGCATTCGCGCACCCAACCGATATCTCAAATCCATGGGGCAAACGAGTGCGTTAATTAAGACCCCCTCGAAAATAGTTAAGGCAATCAAGAGGATGATCTTTCAAATAACTTAAATTTCAACCCTAAAGCATAGCCCATTAAATAATTTGATCAACAAATTTAAACATTTTACGTAATAAATATATGTAGAAAAAAATCAACAGACACTTTTCAAATTTTGTACATATTAAAGTAGTAAAGAATCTCTTCATTTCTTCGATTTTTCGGTAACTAAACTACGTTAATTAAGATAGTTCTAAAATAAAGTACATTATAAGTACATTATAAGTACATTATAAGTAAAATTATAGTGGTGATAGGTGTTCGATATAATTTTACGTCCCTTGACACAGGTGATATCTTAAAAAACAAAGTAACTGGAATTTTGTAATCGTACCCGCAAACAGGATCCCAGATATCTAACCATACTTGGAGGGCATGCACCTGATTACTTTAATTGCTTCGCGGAATTATCTATCTGCGTAAACAACTTTCTTTAATTGCGTTTTTTTCCCATCCTACTGCAAACGTTTCAGGATAATACGCTAATGATACAATCGTCACGTTGTAAAGAGACTCACCGTTTCGGAGGCGACATTCTTGACTTCCGCTAGTAGAGCTGCGGCAGGTGAGAGATAAGTCCGAACGAAGTTCTCCAAGTTGCCATGATAAGCGCAAACTAGGATATCCCGCGCTTGTCTTATCACCAGATTCATAACACCGTCGCCGTAAATCGGTCCGAGCAAGTTCCGGACCAGAGAAGCAAAAGCCCCACGACTCTGTAACACGATAAAACAATTTGCTGAGCACTTTAATACTTTAGAAAATTAATTTCAAGATTAAGAATAATTTATTTATGTCACATGTACAAAATCTCGAAAATATGTACCCAAAGTATATATAACATATAAATGAAAAATATTAATAAAAACTTTTTTAAATCAAGCATTTTCTAAATTTAATGCGAAAATCGCCACAAGTCATTTTATCGCTACATTAATCACACGTTTTCAACACATGTCCGGACATCGGAAGCAATCGAGACGGAAGGGAACGGAACGGTTTCGCAGATCTATTCACATCGTTACGGAATCACGGTGGCCACACGCAAAATCTGTTACTGGCAGTTATCTCCCTCGACACGAGGGTAAACAAGGGGAACGTGATTTGAATTCTGTGACAAAAGCTGGCAGACTCTCTGGCCGAGGGTGCTGCAACACCCACGGGAGAGAAACGTCAATATCCCTCTCCCGAGCGCATCCCTTAAACCAATACCCGTTAGGATATTATACTTGAAGCGCATCTGTGCAAAATCGTATCAGCTGCACAGTGATATCCTTAACTTTTCAATGCAAACAGTAGTATGAAATAAGCCAACAGATTATAAATTATACTTATACAATTCTATAAAGTAACAATAATTTACTATAAATTTTGACGATCTTGATTCGTCTAATAATAAGTGCCTTTAAAAATAATTTTTTTGTTTCTTTTTTACAATGTTACAATTTTACAATTCATTACATTATTAAATTAATTCTGAGTCGTTTAAACAATTAATAAAATACATTTACATATTTTATTATTTGTTAAAATAATTCACGCATAACTATTAAAACATATTTAAATATATTTTCATTCTTCTTGTTAAAAATCATTATGATCAATTTTATATACCAATTATCATACACATTTACATATTTAATAATCCAAATTTTAATTACTATAAAGAATCTCCTTAATTTTTCACGTTTATCCCTGATAATTCAATAAGGCATAATATCGCTAGTCTAGATGTCTACAAATAGATACACGTTCTCAACAAAATACCAATTTGAGCGACCAGTTTCTCCGCATACCTCCGATAAAAGCGACGCAGTCTCTTTCGCAAAATGTCGATATTGCACTATTGGCGCAATTTTCTCCGGCATTCCCGCTTTCCCACCGAAATTCGAATACCAACGTGAACAAGTGGCTGTGTTGTCTTGCGACCGATGTGGGTGAATTATATCGAGCCGCATCACCGCCTCGGAGTGCATAAACATTGAGGTTTAGCATACGAGGGCATACGAGAAACCAGGGGAGAACGACGCGCGGTGTAACCATTATACGTGCGCCCGATCGCCCACGTATTTCCGCCCTCATGGTGCGTGAGGATGGTCGACCATAACGCGATCGGTAGAGTGTTGAGAGCGCGTGAGACTCATCTTTTCGGAGAAACGAACACCGTCGCCGAGAGATCTGGGTGATCGAGAACGAAACCGGATGTGGTAAGTATGTGCGACACATACAAAAAGTGCGACTACTGTGACCGCTTGTATAGCCAAAAACAATATCCTTCATTTAAATTCAAAGAAAATTTGCTTCGGTTTAGTCTAAAACTCATTTATCAGGATTAATACTGTAATATTAAGGAATCAAAAAATGGCACTGCAAAAAGTTTTTGTTTAGAAAATAAGTGTCAAATTGATTAACTAATTCATAAATAAATAATTAATAATGAAGAATTATAAAAATGATGACTATGATATTCTATTATTCTATATATTTCTTAATAAAAAAATTTATTTATGAATGTATTAAAATATATAAACGTTAGTGTATAAAATTTATATGTGACATAAGAAAAATCAGGCAAAGACCTTAAAAATAAGATAACCTTCAAAATAAAATATTTTAAGGACAAAAAATAATAATATAATTTAGTAATAATTTAGCAATATTATAAATTATTTCAATATGTATTGTATTTAAAAATATCACCATCTGAATTATAATTTCGGAAAGAACTGTCGATAATTCTTGTTCTGTCACATAGTGCCATCCCACGGAGTGTGCCGATCATAATAACAGACCGACACGAGTCAGTACCAATATTTGGCCACCCGAAATTTATGGGAAAAGGGTAAGTCGGCGTTGTACATAAAGAGCTCGTTAGGGGAGGCGCGCATCTCTCACAGGGGATTCGTAGGGATGAAAATGGACACGCAGTCTGCGTCTGCATATAAATTAACCGCGATTCACGTGGCGGCGGTTTTAATCGTCCACCTTGGGCACACGTTGTTTATTAATGTATTTACTCGCGTGAATAGGCAAACTGTGATTTACCGTCATGTATTCACATCGCTCGAGTGTGCTATTGTGAAGTAGTCTACAAGAGATGAGGGAAGAGTTTAATATCTATTCTGAAAGAGAAAAATCCATAATGCAAAAAGCAGAAAGATTATTAGAATTCTATGAAATATTTATTCATAAAAATTCTATAAATTATTCAAACAATATAAAGATAATAATTAGAATTATCAGAATTGAAATTATTCGAATTGTTTTATTTTTATTGTTGGAAGCAAAAATTTAACAAATCACTATTTCATAGTTAAATTATATTATTGATATAATATATTTTAAAATTAAAACTTTATTTTGAAGTTATTTATAATAAACATGATTTATCAAAAATTATGAAAATATTTAAAATACTTTAATATCTTTGTATAACTCATAAAAAATAATTAATAAATTAATTAGTTAAATTATTTAATTAAAAAATACAATTTCAATTATCTTTGTCAATATTTTTATAATCTACCAATAGATAGATAATTCACAATAGGTCAAATGTAAAAATCTAAAAGATTAATGAATTCTTACATATTTTTATTTTTAATGTAACAAAATTAATTAAATCAATAATTATTCAATCATACGCCGCATTATGTCACAGAATTCTATTGTTAGATAAGAGACGGAGGTATTCATTTCCCATCTTTGCACTTAAGCTAACGCAATGAAGACGAAGCGTTCCAACTGTGAAATTGAAATCACGCTTTTGCATTCGGGTGGGTCTTGATTAGCCTCTTTGTTTAGTAGTCCGCCTTGCATAATAGCGCCACTGCTCGTGAGCTCATCGCTGACAGCAATTTGCATTTTGATCGACAGAATCTCGTTTCACAGCCGCAAAGCCACACGAAACTTTAGATAAGAATATATTAAAGCAGAAGTTGAGAATGAGAAGAGAAAAGAAATAATATGCCTCGATAGGTAGACAAGAATCTTTTAGAATTTCAAAAGTAATAAAGAGAATAATTTAATGCGAATAAAGACTACTTCATGAAATTTTTTGAAACTTTATATTATATAACACATGAATTACACATATTATATAACACGTGATAAAGGAAATAAAAGCTTTTCAGTTTGAAACTTATGTAACAAGATTCACGTTTTACATACAGTATCCCATAATAAGATATAAAAATTCAGAATAAAAAATTGACGCTTTGTGAATATGAAAATAAGTAATAGTAAAAAATCAAGATTTAGCATATTAATTATATCTGATTTTCATATAAATCTATATTCATCCAATATCTAATATCAATTCAGATTCATGGGAACAATGTTGAAATGAATAGCTAATGCAACAATTGATTAAATTTTGACGTAGTTAAGCGTATTTAGTCTGTGAAAGGGTCTGTGACTATTCTCCCTAGAATATTGATCAAGTCTCTCTCAGTTCCCCATTACATTACGCGTGTCGAATTTCAAATTAACCCAGACGTATGTCAAATTCGTCTCATGCACGCGCTTACGGAGCGTTTACTTGTTTAGTCAGCTTCCGAACTTCCCACCGTTTTGCGCACCCATCCCCATCTATCCATTACGGAGGATCTATCCATTTATTGCTTAGACACACGCGTTGAAGAAGAAGCTTTTCAACATTTTTCCGTAAAGTACACTTATTACACTTTACATCGTAAAAATGAAGTCTCGTTAGAAATAAAAAATCACTATGCTTCTCCGGACGTACTAGATTAATTCGCATGCGCCATCGCTGCGTGCTTTCCCAAGTATCCAAAAATTCGACGAGGATTAAGAAAGCAGTACACGCGTGTTACGAAATATTGAAAACCGCCTGGCATGGAGCAACTCTCGACGATATTTTCTCGAGCGTGTCTGTCGACCGCCCATATAGCAAGCGCAGAACGCGCCGCGACGCGACGTCTCGATAATTATCGAAAAATGTGCGAGGGGTCGGCCGTCATTAATTAAATAGCCGTACGAATACGAGGAGGGTGAGGGGGGGGGAGAAACCTATCGGAAGCGAAGCGGCCGCGTGCCGTTACACAATACACCAGAAGCAACCGCAATATCCATCAATGCTAGGTTCGGAGCCACGATAATACAACGGACCACCGTTGCGAGCCGTTAGAGAGAGATTCGCGAAAGGGAGGTTGAGACTCGCGTGCGCGCGCGAGAAGGGAGAGAGAGAGAGAGAGAGAGAGAGAGAGAGAGAGAGAGAGAGAGAGAGAGAGAGGAGGGAGAGACGGGGATAAAGGAGAAAAAGAGAAGCAGCCGGGAGAGGTACGTAGCATGGAAACGGGCATTAATCAATCCGCGCACGTGGAAAGCAGCGGCGGTTTAGCGGGACGGAGCGGTGCCTCACTTGGCTTAATAAAGTTGCAAATCGTTTCTGCGCATGTACACGTCGTGATTAGACGCGTGACACGCGTTACGCTATCCGCGTGCATATCTAAGAAGACCGTTTACGCCCGTTTAAAAAGCACCACGTGTCTGTCCGTCACGTTCTCCATCGTAGTAACATTCTCTCCGTACCGAACGCACCGCGGTACGTGAACGCCTCTCGGAATTTCTTAAATGTCCGCCAATTAAAAGATCAGCCTACTTACGCGCGCCGTAAAAACAAATAAGATGTTCGATATAATCATCTCTCGAATCGGAATTTAATGACTCACATACTCGCACATTTTTCGCGCACCGCGCAATTTCCAAATAATCTAAAATGCAGTTGTAACGACAATTTAATTTAATGTATCTGTTATAGTAAATTGTTGTAATTTAGATAACACTGGAAAACATTGACGTTTATTATGTATAAAATGTCAAACAATATAATTTTGTAGAGATTAAGCTTAAAAAATACTTTTTTGATTATTACAAATGTGTGAAATTTTTTCTAATTCTTATTTTTTATTTCGTCCAATAATGTACCAATATATCAAATACTTTCATGATCTGCTCATATACATCGTACTCATCGTAATCAAACTGCTCGAGAACATCGTCCAGAGTGCAACCGCTTCGAAATTTATATTCTAACATGTACATTAATCATTGTCAAGCAGAAAATCATAATCACGCGGAAACAAAACCGGACGTAAAATTTTGCTATAATTATAATAGATTTCATTGAAAGTTTATACTATTATAGAAGTTAAAAATGCATACTGCGAATTATTTACACCATCATGTCTATAATAAATCAGAACTTCCGGAGACAGAGACGTTATAAAAGAGAATTGTCAACAAAAAAATTATAAAAAAAAAAATGTTTCTTTCGTCTTCTCTCATAAAAGAGAAGTTATTTTCTCCGCGGGCCTTTTTTAAATGCGCGGAATCCGTACGTCGAGGAAGCGATCAATTAATTAATCTCCGCATAAATCACGAGGAAATGTCGTCGTGTGCAAGCACCGTTATTAGCGAAACCGAGAAATCCGCGAGTTGCCTTCTCGTAATAGCCTCCGCGCGACGAAAGATTAGTCGCTGCCACGGGTCGTAGCGACGGGTCACGGCTGCTGCAGTACCCCGTATATAGGACGATGACGTCATCGTAGGTTACCTACGAGAGCGAAGTGTGTATAAAATGCATCCGGTGGGTGTGTCGCTCCCATACCCTTTGTGACTCCGGCTGGCGCTAGGAGCGACGAGGCTGCTATTACAAACGCCGCCGTTTAACTGCGGCACGAAAGGGAAGGTAATCGTGCGCGGCCGAATCACATTTTGTCAGTTTTAAATTCCAAGCCTACCTAAGATCAATGCCGCAATTCTATCTTCCAGGAGAGAAAGAGAGAGGAGGGGGGGAGTGAGAGAGAAATTTTATTTCTACAAATCTTATATTTTGTTTCTATAAATCTTATATTTGTTTCTATAAATTTTATAAAAATCTCTAATAAAAAACGACAAATTTTTTGCAGAATAAGCTAAGAAGTCACGTTCACTTATTCGTGTCAATTTATCTTATGGTAATTTGTTTGATTTAATAGAAACAGGACTTGTTTGTTCGATGATAAAACTATGAAACTATTAAAAATAAAGTCAGAGCTCTAAATAGCTAATGAGATTCCATGAAATGATACACTAACTCCACACGCACGTATGATAAACTTGTAAGAAGGAAAGAAGAAAGGAATGAGACCGAGAGAGAACTAATCGCGAGCGGAGTAGGCGCTTTAATTCCTGTAATTGCTCGCTTAATTTGCGTTACACGCCAAATCGCGTGACGCCGAAGGATAGAGGAAACGATCTCGGATCGCAGCGTCGGTAACGCGCAGCACTTCCTGAAGATCGACTCTTCGGAGTCGCGTCCGTCGTATGTGTATGCGAGAGAGAAAGAGAGAGAGAGAGAGAGAGAGAGAGAGAGAGAGAAATTTATAAAATTACTTTTGGGAGGTTTTTGCTCGCAAACGCGTGGAAATAATAATTTAACGACTACCGGGATTTCTCCTCCTCTTTCTCTTTCTGTCACTGTTGTTAATTAATATTCGATAATAATGTTCGGTTAATACAATCTATTACGAATCGATAATGGATATTTTATCTCATTCAACGAAGTCAGAAATGAAATGATGTAAATAAAAGTGAAGAATCTCCGCGCACCTATGTAAAAAATATCGAGAACCTGTATTTACAATCATGTTTCCATCTTTATTTGCTCGAAAATAATTCCGCAGTGGTCCACATATGTTTATGTATATTTGCGCATACCTGCGTATATACAATAAAATAAATAGGGGAAAGTCAAATAATGTCGAATAACGAATGATAATAATGGAGATGTGACAGATCGCACGAGACGTTCATTTATAAATCCCTGTCGTTCAACTCTCTCCAACTGTTTGAAAAATTCAGGAAGTTATTCGCACGAATTGGACTGACATTCTCGATGTGGAAACTCGTTCTTCGCGGAAAGAACGAGTTGCGAGACTTAATGACAGTGATTTGATCACGCGCATTTCGCTGACAAGAATACTTTGGTCATTTGTTTCTAGCATAATTCGCGTGAAAATCAGCGAAAACCGTGAAGAACGGGTTTCCACTAGATTCAAACGAGTATTACATCATGTACAAAGTAGTGATACATGCCTGACATATATTTGTAACACAAAATGAATCAGAATAATAATAAATAATAAAAAATTCTAATAATTGTCATCTGCATTAAGCTAGAGTTATATTACCAATCTCATACCTATTATGTAATAAAATTTATGTGCTAATTCGTTGTTTTATTCATGCAGCAATAAAGTTTTTTTTCTTAACATTTAACAAAACAAAGAAATTTAATTTCTCTTATACATCAAAACGCATTATATCTGAATCATTTTTGTATCAAAAAAGCAAATCAATAAGACAAAATGAGAAAAAAATAACTAATGCAAAAAAATAACTAATGCAAACAAATCACGACAGCAAAACAGTATCAGTGAGAGATTCCATTGGTGAATATTCTAGACGTAAAAAATAAAATTCCGGTTGATCTTCAGTCTTGACGACAAGACAGCGACGATATATGCGAGAATATGAAGAACGCTGAAAGAAAGCCCAATGCTGAGGAGTGTGTGTTCGCAGTATACTAATTAGTAGTAATAAATACTAATCGAGTGAGTCACGAATAATTGCCATTCGTGTTATCCAACTGTAAGGCAAACGGCACTTTGCATGCGAACTAGCTTGCCCTCGTCCACGCCTCGCGCGGAAAGTCGATTTCGTTACCAACGCCACGATAATCTCCCAATTCCCGCAAATCGCGCCGTTTTCGAAACCACATCGATTAACCGGGGATCAAGCGCACCGATGGTAGTTACATAACAGAAAGTTCCGCCGCGACAATGACGGGACGTGTCGCAAAACGAAGAAAATAGTTCGACGAAATCGCGCGGTGGGGTCTTAAGCATATATATATATATATATATATATATACCATATCATCAACGCTAAAGGCTATTATATTTTGCTCTTATCAACGACACTTTTATCTTAAAGGATTCGTTTGATTTATGTGTCCGTGATATAGATAAATATAGCCACAGGTGATAGATCATCGCTTCCTATTTTTGTATCCTAATGAAAGGAGATAAGAATGATAGATAAAAATTAGAGTGCATACAGAATCTATGTATAGAATCTGATTTATATACAGAAGAAAGGACAAAAAAAAAAAGTCCACAGGAAGGAAGACGAGAAAGATTAGGAAGATCCGATCCCTTATACACGCATCGCTATTTTCCGCGAGCAGATTACTCCGCGGCTACCTCACCCGTGCGAAGGCGAAGTAAACTTCTCCGCTTAAAAGAAGAGAAAAGGGAGAGACTTTCACCTCGGCCACAGCCTCGCGCGCGCTTGGCACGACGATCACGAAGGATCTACTCTCGTACATGAAGGAGAGGATGAATCCCTCGGCGCGAACGGCGGGCAGCTCTTCAAACGGAACAGCGCGCGGAATGAAATCCCTCTTCTACTGGCGCGGACCGGCTCGGATCGGCGCGGCGCACGGAAACGTCCCTCCTGGCGACTCGTAGGTGGAAACTCGAGTCTCGTGCTCGTACCGATCGACCACAGGAGCAACCACCTCTTGAGTGGCATGAGAGGCGAGTGCACCGTGTTCGCCGCGTTCGCTCTCGCTCTCCCTCTCCGTCTTCTCCTTCCTTCTCTCCCTCTATCTCTCCGCTTCTTTCTATCTTCCCGGCTTTTTCCGCTTACTCCGGTTGCTTTTATTAACCCTGAACCAACCGCACACGCTTCTGGCAGCGACGATACTGCAAATATTTGTCCACCGGCTCTACGCCGTTCACGAGCGGACTGGAAGCGGAAAGGTCGCTGCCCTTTGTAAATGTCGACAGTCATGATGGGAATTACAGGAATCTGAGCGGGACTGGTCCATCATCGGAAACAGAAAACTGCTAATTGTGGTCAAAATTTTCCGATTTAGAGAAAAAAGTATAAAACAAAAGCATATAAATTCATGAATAAAATTACAGTCTAAAAATAATTATAAGATGGAAAAAATATTAATAAATTTAAAAATCACTGCCCATAATAAATTAATTTATTGCATAGCAATAATATTAATATATATTAATTAAAATTATTTTTTTTATACAGGTTATTAAAATATTTAAATCTTTTCTCGAATGACATTCTGACATTCATGACATTCTGACATTCATGACAGAAATTATAATTAACTAATAAATATATGTATAAATCTTATAATTGATTTATCATATCTTAATCACAAATCACATTTAATATAAGTAAGAAGACATACCAATATATCTAATTTTTTTCTCAATGCACTATCTTTCTCTTGATATATGTTACATAATATATATTAGACTAAATAATGGAGCATAAGTTCAGTTGAAAATCGGAACGAAATGTCTCGCAAACTAAACGTCTTTCTCAAGTAAATTAATCAGATTTCACCGCAAAACCTCATCAGATCTCAGAGTGCAACGTTAATTTAAATTACCGGTATAATATCCGTGGACAGTTGCGACAATAACCATGATTCGGATTTAAGGTGCGATTAAACCTAAAACGTGACTACCAATCACTAGAGATATTAGGCTAACTTCTGAAGAAAGAGCAAAAAATGGCAACAATGATTAGCAATAATTTCCCGATAATCATAGTAATGCACCTCTAGTTTCGTCTTACGAAATTTATGCTTGTGAGTAAATCACGACAAATTGCGACAGAAAGTTCATCTTTCGTTAGGATTGCTTTATCATGAGAGCAATAACTACTTTTGTGTGTGGCAAGATACCTTTGATGAAGTCGAATTACTCTTCCCTGACAATCTCGATCGTCTCGATCAAAATTTAACATAAGAAATTCATCAACTACATATTACAACTTTCCCTGTCCAAACGCTTCCGCGTCGACGAGAAAGTTAACACCATTGATGATTCTAATCGCGATATCTTTTCAATATTATTTTTACCAAGCGAAAACATATTAAAAATATTTTGTACCACTGCATTTATCTTGTATGAAGGTTGAGACATTATTAGCTTCCCTGATAGATAAATATTGTTATGACACAAATTATATTTCAATTGTTATTTTGTAAAAAAAAATGTTAGAATTACCTTGTCCCTCCCTTTTCTCAACAGGCAATTACATACAGTAGAAAGTTAGAGAGACTCCGACTGTATCTTTTTTAATGTATGCATTTACAGTGTCGATGACATCAGTCATTTCTAAGTAAAATGGGCCTCTCTACGAAGCATACAAAGTGTTGTACGAAAAAATGGTACCGCTTTGTGTTTGTTATGCCTCGTGACAGAAACAAGAGGATGACGATCGCTCAATCGGAATTTCAATTCATTTGCCGAGCTCGCTGCTTCTCTCTTTTCCTTTTCTTCTCTCTTTCACTGCTGGCGCGCCCATTTACGACGTATTACCTGGTAACGGACGCGAACACACCATGAAAAAGGAATGGGTAGCTCAAGAGAGCTCATTCGCGCGAATAATTAAGCGAGATCACCACCCATGTGGCACGTCTCGAGTTCTGAATATGCCAACAGCACGTGTAATTTTGAAAGATAATTAATCAACACCCTTAAAATCACACACGGAAAAAGGTATATATATTGAAAAGGAAAAACGCTTTAAAAAGTTCTAGAAATTATAAATACAAGAAAATACAATTCAGTTGTTTAACCGGTTCTTCAAAATAAATGTGGAAAAATTGATGGTTCTCTGAAAGCGACGCACGTCGATATGATTTCTTGTTGCTGCTACAACAACCCCTCTAATAACAAAGCTATCGTTCTCATGCATCGTATTTTAAGTAATTCTGTATCGCGATAATCAATAGCAATGCCTATGTTAAAAATCGGCACGATAATCGATTTTTGTAAAATTGAGTAAGACATTAGCGAACAACTCCGGTGAAGTTACATTGCACGCTAAAAAGCGAAATAAAAGAAGTACGCCGAGGACGCGTGAGAATAGAAACATTTCGCGAAGAGGAATGTTCCCCCGCCACTCCAATCCGTTTCTTCAATCGTGCCAACTGTAATTTCACTCTGGAATTTATAATTCCCAACACGATAGTGCTATATGAATCTGTCGTCGCTAATGACTTCAGCGGCAAACAGTCGATCGACTGAGAGGAGGAAAAAAAAACGGGATCTCACCTCGCATAAGAGCGAGAATCTACTCTCGCCCCTGCGGACGCTGCGATTAGTATGCGATTAAGTCCTGATTTATGACGGTCGTTAAACGCCTAGATGCGATTGATTTCGTCAATGTCGGCGATCGCGTTCCGGAGAGCTTTTCGCTCGCGGCGCATCGGCGGTCGGACATCACATCGTTGGACTACATCGTTAATCGAGATCGGTGAAACCAACCCCGTGATCGTCGAAAAAGAAAAGAAAAGAAAAAAAGATAAGTAAGGCTGCGCCGTTATAGAAATTTGCTGTATGATTTCATTTCAGAGTGCCTTAACTGCAGATTAATATAATAAACGGTAAGGCATTAAAAATAAAACGCGGGGCATACGAACTTGTGTGTTTTCACCGCGTTAAACGTTTCTGTCCGAGTCTGACATTTGCTTGACTAATACGGGGATTGCTCACGGCAACGAGAATCAGACAGCCGCATTTAACGTTAAACGTACACGGACTGTCGCGCGTGTTGCTCCATCGGACAGCACAGTGAGCGTGTTCTGTCATATGCTTTTTCGAGGGATCGACGACGCGGTATCTTTTGCAACGAGACCCAAGTGGTCGATATAGCCGGCGGCGTGGGTGGGTGTGCATACTTTCTCTCCTCCTTGTTGTGGTTTACTCCCTTAAGGGGCTAATACCATGCAAATGAGAGCGGTCACGGCGAAAACGAAAGGCGGCCTTTAACACATATTAGTTTGTAAATTTAAATAGGCTGATGCAAATAATCGCATTTTCATTGCCGTTTCTCACACGCGGGATCAATTTTAGAAAGTGAACGATGATGAAAGAAAAGGAGACAGATAATAATAATAATAATAATAAAACTTCCTTGACTTAATAAACGTTCCATTTAGAACGAAGAAAGATCGCCTACGAAGGTTGATTATAAAAATTTATTAAAAGCCTTTCAAACTCGAAGATTCAAGGACTTGGGGGTATTTGCACATTTGATTTAAAATGACACTTACTTTACGACGTAAATACTACGAAATCAGCACATAATATTACAGCTCTGTAAGTGTATGACGTGTTTTCATCTATTTAAAAGGAAACTAATTGCGGGACCGAGGTAGGAACGTCAAGCACAATTATGTTCGCCTTTCACATATGAATATATTCGTTGCACTTCTCGGCATATTAGCGCCCACGTGCCCCTGCGATAAAGTACAGCTTCTCAAAGATATTTGCAATCGAAGCAATATCATATCTCGCAAAGTAATCATCTACACGAAATCCAACTGCGCATCTACCGACCGATCGATGAATCATGAAGTTACAACAGTCGTGCTTTTTGTATCTCGCTTAACTCTTTCATTCTAAGAAGACAATTACGGCCGACAGACATATTATTACTTGTCAAGAACGATCACAATCTGACTAGAATTCACGAGACAACTTCACATGAAATTCATAAAAACGATTAATTTAATTCCTCCCTTTAAAATAAAATACATCAGAATAAATATATCTTTAATAAATAACAGTTTAATAGGAATAAATATCGATCGTCGATCTTAGACAAATATAAAAAAAACGATATCAAAATTAAACGTGCTAAAGATTTATAAAGATTACGTATAGATTAAAAAAGGATAAAATATTATATAAAATAAATAAAATATCAATTGCATCATAAAAGATATCTTCGGTTCTCAGATGTTCACAGTCTTAAACAACCATTTTATGTAATATAAAATTGACGTCGTAAATCACAAGTAAAATAGATTATCAATAATTAAATGCAATATTAAAAGTATTTTTAGAGTAATGTATGATATATGTAGAAAATAGTCACAAAATCGCTCGTGCTTACATATGCATATCGCAAGTACTACGTGATTATGATAACCGTAAATATTGAGAATGGCATGTGCAGAGTCGGCGAAAGATAAGAATGCGTAAGGTTCCTGCTAATAATTATCTTTTCTTGTTATTCCTTTGACGATCCAAATGGTGTCATATGCCTACTTATATATCACACCGTGTCTTAGTTTCCATTTCACCATCAGATCTGACTCATCACTACTGCTAGACAGCACGGAAATGTATCTAATGAGCTCTTAACATCGCAGGAATGTTTACCTAGAATTTTAATGGCAAACAAAAAGATCGAGCGACATCGCGCGAGTCGCGTAGATGTACGCAGAATTATGTCATCGATCTATAAAACGCTCTTTGATTCATCCTTGTAAACGTGAATATTATTAACGTGATTATTTTATTATCAATATATTATTTTATAACGTGATATTTTTACGTGCATAAAAATGATATTTCATTTACACGCATATTATCATTTTAGATATTAATAAAATGTATTCTTCATTGCTTTGTTTATAAATATATAAAGATGCAAACTGTAAAAGTTTCAAGATTGCAATGCTATTGCAATGCAATGAAATACTTTTGAAAATCGTGAAAAATTAATTTGTAAGACACTGAAAAGATAAAATTTTAATATGTTCGCCATTATTAACAAATTTTCATAATTAAATTTTTATTCCATAATTAAATATCAAAATTACTGAAATCAAGAGACAATAATAATAACTTGAGAATTAGTCACACGTGAAATAAAGTATTACTCATAATTCAAAGTCATCTATATTAAGTTATAGTTTAAATCTTACTAGAAATAAAAATTTTTCGTTCATAAAATAAATTTGTTATTTTTTTATGTTTTTTTAGACATCTACATTTCTATAAATATCTGTTTAATCAGAAACTTTATGCTGTAACAGGGTTTTTATTATAAAATGTCAATTATGTGAGTAAAATCATTAATTTAAATGCATTATTGATATTATAACATCTCTTAATACTCTGACTTGATCGATGAACCGTAGACGAGATAAAGGTCAGAGGAAAACTCGACGCAATACTCGACAATTTTAAGAATCGAGCTTGAGTCTTGTTGCTGGCATAGCGTTTCTCCGCGACGATTACCGGGGAACTCGAGAGATGACCTTTAATTGCGATGCTAGATACCGACGTGACCTCAAAGAACGCCAACTATCGGGAGCTTTCGCGCCTAGAAGAGAGGACCCGCTGGTAGCTGGATGAAAAAGGAGAAGAGGATGATGCGGAAGAAGGATGTGATATCCTCCCGTCGTTCCAGGACCCGATTGAGCCGTCCAGGTGAACGTTCCGACACACCAGGACGCCAGAGCGGACTTTAATGAAGAGAGACATCCAGCGTCGCGATGCTTGACGGACTACAAGCGTTGCTAACGCGGCAACGATTCCTCTTCCTCGTCGTCTTATTCCTTTCCCATCTTCCCACTGCTCATCTTCTCCTTCGTCCACTATCTCCGACTTTCGAGCGACCCTTCGCGCCTCTGCACGTTCGGCTTTCTTTGCGAAAGAAACCGCTAAGGTGCGATCAACTTACTGCCAGGTACTTTCTACCGGTCACGCGTCTGTAAAACTGGCGTATCATTTCGTGGAAACTCATTAACCATTGCGAATTCTAACTTCAACATTTTTAATAGTTCTATAATTTTATGTAAGTTAGATACATAAATAATTCTGCAAATCTTATGAAGATATCTTTAGATAGAAAATTAGATAAATCCTTTCTCTCATTATCCTTGTTTATTTGAAAATATAGAAAAAAAAAACAAAAAGTCGAATTTAAATTTTTAAATTAAAAACTCGAAAATTTGGAAAATTTATAAGTAAAAATTTTGAAAAAAACGATGTCGAAAATTTTGAAAAAATTTATAAATGAAACGTCTAAATGAAAACGTCTTATTTCACTCAATCGGAAAGAGCACTCCGTAGGAAATGTCACGTGCATCTGCGAAATTCCTCAAGGAAATTAAAGTTCAGTTCCATCCGCTGATGAGCGGTATCGGCAACCCTTTATGTCACGAAGATAAATACATCGTTCCACTTTCCTCGTGGCGCAATAGCGGCGCGTCTTGCCGCGTCTTGTCGTCGTTACCAGGCCCTTCTCCGTCGGGCTACGTCCCGTGGAGACTTCAATCATAACGGCGGAGTTGACTCCATAAATTTGTCACAACGTACGGAGATAGTTCGCGCGGTCGGGTACACGATACGGTACACGCGAGAGCACACGGATCGCGCACGATCCCGTCGTGCCCGTGCCGAGCAAGGGAGTCGCGGACGAGGGGGTCTAGGACGTGGCCACGTTGTAGAAAATGTCATCCTCGTGGCGGAAGAGGAGCCTCAACGTGTGCTCCAAGCGTGGGATGTGGGTCGCCGGGTCTGGGTGTGATCACACCGGCGAAAAAGAAGAGGAGAACAAGGCGCGCGCCGACGTTGAAAGGCGCGACCCCCCCGGGACACTCACGTCACGCCAATAATGACCAGCTATTACCTAATATCCCCGTGCAAGAGCCGAGCCAGTGATTTTCGATGCCGCACGAACGACGCGTTACCGTTGATATGATACCGGCGTTGACACTCGCGGTCGGCAGTCGATCACGTCGAGACTTCTATGAGCGATGCAGGCCCTAGAAGTACTAAGCAAGAAGTTCGTAACTCGCGACAGGATCGCTACGAGCGCAGAACAAAAATTATTTTCTTACTAATCACTGCTTTTTCAATTTCTGCAAAATATGCAGAAAATGAAAATGAAAATGCGTTCCTATAAATTTTGGCATCAAGCAATTCTTGAGAGATGAGAAAAATAAATTTTTAAAATTATAAATTTTAATTGACATTATATAATACTTATAAAGTAAGGTATAATTAGAAAAAGTAAATTTTCTGTAACAAACATAAATAAATCAAATTTAGTATAAAAAATCATGCGTTATTTTAAATTAAAATAACACATATGCATAACCGTACGCCTATACTTTTAGATATACATATGTATCGAATATATCCTTTCAAGTTAATACAACACGTGTTTCGTGACGCGATCTACAAGGTTTTAACGCTAAAAGGCTAGAAATAAATGACTATAGCAGCATTAATAGACACGGATCAAAAGTAACTCGATTGTCATTACGCCTAAGAACTGTAAAGTTGACATAGTTTACGAGTGAAACACCACGCAAGGTACTCGCGATCGATCACTCGTAATGTATGCACTGCAGAGCTCTGGAATATAGGCCAAGCACGGTGCACGCGTACGGAACTTGAAAATAGAATCATGCAAGGCTTGTCCTAAATGCGGATCGGACGATTCTTCATTGTGAAACAGGCGCAATCTCGCGGAAATGAGTCTTACCGCGGGACATTAATCGATACTGTAATCTTTCGGAATATATAAGTGATCTCACGAAACTTACCGATTCGAATTAAAATGAATAATCAAGCCTTTATATCCTTCTCATGTTATATGTTATACAACTCACGCTATTATAACTTTGCGAATGTAAACTGATTAATAAATTACATTGATATAAAGAAAGAATTGGAACAAATTATTCTAAACTTCATCAGAATCATAACTTTCTCTTTCTCAGATCGACTGTTATGACGTTATCTCTGTATAATCAATTTAGCGCCGAGAGAAAATATATATTGGTCTCGCATTTTTACATCTTTCCAAAATATATAATGACGTCAAAAATATATATGACTTTGATTATTTATAAGAAAGGGAAATAAGAGCTGTATCGCGCGCGCGAGGATTTCCGAATTACATTTTATGATACGAGTTTCTTGAGGCTTGACTTTACGATCTCCTTTCAGCGTTTCTCATGAGGGAAATCTTCTCAAGTGGAACTCCTTTATCGTTCGAGCCATTCCCTCGCAATTCCCTCACATCGGAGGTCCGCATCGGCCTGCAACGAACAATCCATCCGACAGATGTAACCATCCGCCCCGACCTCGACGATGACGCGAGTCATTAATTACCGGAAACGTGACCCGCTCGACGCGCGGCAGTGACATGCGGCGGCAGCGGCGGCACGGCGATCGCGTATGCGAGATCAGATGTTGCTCGAAGATATCGTCGTATCACGACCATCACGAGAGATCCAGCGTGCGCTACGACGACGAGAGACGTCCGCTGTCAAATCACTTTCTCCCGCCGAACATATCTTGAACGATTCCCATCTGTCAGAGCAGGGGCGCTAACGGGTGAATCGATCGGTTCGCGATATCGCCTGGGACCGCAGCGACCGGAAATCGATGGATCGTGCTGTCGCAGCCTCCCGGTCCAAGAGAAACGTCCGGGACGTCGCGAGCGACACGTTCCTCTTTCAAAGTCGTGCGACGAGCATAACGAATAAATCGGTTCGCACATTTGCGAACAGTTCGATCGACGTGCAACACGGAATACGGGACATTTATTTAAATTTCAGTCGATTCAGTCGAGAAAAAAATATCGCTGATGTAAAAAAATTTTCATTCTAGTCCCTATTAATAAAATATATAGGAAATGTTCATCTTATAATAGAAAAATATATTAATGGTAAGGATATAAGATAAAAAATGTAGCCGAGGTACCATTTGTGGCTCTCTCGATTAATCGGAAAGAAAAGACGCGGTCGGCCAAGTGGAATCAATTGCAATGCTCGCGGTAAGCCGCAAAATCGCTTTAACATGTATCATGAATACGAAAAATGACAAACCGCGAAATTTAATTGGTTATTAGTTACCTGCCTTCTCTCTCTTTCTAACTCACCGTCGAACAGGAAAAGCTCGCGACCTTGAAAGTCGATCCCGAACCCACCATTCTAACCGGCGCAGCACGTTGAACACGATGTGAAACACGTAACACTCGCTGCCTCCTTGATTCGACTCGAGCCGAGGCACAAACACGATGTAAAACATATATTTAACGGTAGTCGGGTACCGTAGCGAGGATTGTAATCGTATACGTTTAAAGTGGTGGGTATCGAATGTTGCTGTTCCGCAGTCGGACAATATTAATGACGAGAGCACGCAGTCGTTTTGAGAAAGTTCATCGGCTCTTTCGTTGTCTTTGCGCCGCCGCGCAAAACGCACAAAACCATAATTGTCGCAATGCAAGGATATCTTATGCAACTAATCGCCTGGCAAAAAGGAAAAGAAAAACAAATGCGTCCTCCGAAGTCGTCAATCATATCTCGGTTTATCTCGATCTTACGATAGATGACTCGTATTTTAAAACCCTAACATGTCTTACGCGCGCGTTTTGCGAATTACAAACATTATAATATAAGGGATAGGGAAAAAAAAATGAACGATAATAATACAGATTTTCATTGCGAATTTACTTCTTGAGGAAAAAACTTAATTCCTAAAATAGTAACGCGTCCTTTATCTTTGCGATACAAGAAATAATCTTAGCCTGGCTTATCGCGGCTTTCGATGCTAGCAAGTTTGTCAATTATTTGTCCGTCCGCGCTTGTCGCCGCATGATTCTGCAATTACAAAGAGAACGAGAGCCCTTTGGGTCCGCACGAACATAACCCGGAAATCGTCCGACATCGGGGCCCGATATGCACCGGGATCCGCGAACGTTGACACCTTATTATCGCCGCGCCTCGGGCTGCGATCGTCGGGAAGACATCGACGCTCTCTGCGCCTCGCCGCGCCTCGCCGCGGCGAAAGTCACCGGGAGGAAAGAATGGCCCGCTAAACTATATACCGATCGGAAGTCACGCGGAATAATCCCGACTCGGCCTGTCGCTCTCGAGAGACTCGCGCGCCACGCGATTCGATCGCGGCATCGGCGAGCGCCGATGATCTCGAGCGCCGGCCACAGTTCAATAAGAGATCGACTCTTTATTTGACCCTTACACCTCGGAACGTCGAAATAAAAAAAGGCTAAAGAGAAACTCGGTCAAACCTCGTCCGACATCTTTGGGAATCACGAACTCTAATCTATTTTGGAAGAAGGAAACGAACGAGGAATTTTTATATGATTTCTTATACAAAGTGTGCCATTGCTACGGTACGAAAAATGGCAAAAATGGCTATTACGTTAACACTTCAAAAAAGTTTCAAGGACGAGCCGCCTCAAAAAATAAAATTGCATTTATTCTGTAAACGCACTTTTCATAAATACATAATATTTCTTCTACCTAAAATTATATGATAGTTGTATAATAATGATTGGCCATTGAAATTTAACATAGAAAATTGTGAAGTCAGAAACTGAATATCGAGCGATAAAAAAAAGAATCGCGCAAGATAATAATTCCCACAGTTAAAAGATAAGATTTATGAGATCGGAGGTTAAGTTTAATAAAATAAAAAAAATAAAAAAAAACATGAGAAGGATCTTGACATGACAAAGAAGAATGCACTACATGTTACAGTTAACTTTCTTCTTTTTCTTCCTCCTTCTCATTCTTATTCTTCTGCAAGAGAACGATCCATCTTTCACAGATGAATACAAACGCCATGCTGGATTACCAAAGAAAGTGACGAAGAATTGGAGAGCACGAAAGAGACCCAATAAACCTACATCGATCTTCATGGTATCGCGTTACTCTTGATGAGATCACGTAAAAAAGTCGTTAGGATTTTTACCTTTCCCGCTTTCGAAATCTACAGAAGAACCTTTCTAAAAATACGTTTCGCGATTCGAGCGAAAAAAAAGAACCTCTGCAGATTTTTGCGTCAACAGAACGCAATTTTCGATGCCACTTTCCTTTTTACAAGACGGGTTTTCATAATACCAAGGTTTTTATCAGGATGCTCCGAAAATATCAAATTGTCTTCTTCAATTATAAATCGGTAAATGAACAAGACAAGATGAAATCAACTTTCACACAGTAAATACATATTCGGGAATCATTGACATTAAAATTAAATATTTCACGAACAATACACGATTATTGATTAATTTCATTTACGAAACTGTAATTCAATGATGTTTGGATTTTCTATAGCAATGACATATTTTTTATCTCTTCGTCGTGCAAGATGCATTTAAAAAATAATCATATTTCGTTTTAATCAATTCATAAGGAGTAAAATTGCATTGATTAATATGCAACTTTAAAATAATATGAAGAATAATCTACGTTGATTTATCTTTCGAACATTATGCAGCTTTGCTAGATTTGCCAGAATGTGCAAGGAGTAACGGTACCTTTTATTTCTAACTTTAAAACCTATCACATACGAGTGCATGCGTTCGCAATCAGTTTTCCTAACTTACGACCGTACGTATTGACGAGCAGCATAGAGAAGAATATAGTGATTGGTGGTGGTGGCGGCGACGGCGGCGGCGGCATAAAACCGTCATTACCGCCAATTACAATAAATCCCGCGCTGTATTCTCCGCTTATCGTTTTCCGTGCGTCTACGCTGGAGGTGCGGTTTAATCTATAATCCAATGTGAAGGTAATGGGACACAGATATACGGGGTGTCTCGATGCACTCGCTGTTGTGCATAGATTAATAGCACATACTAGACATCAAACTGAAAAGAATAACCTCGATATCGAGGCACAATTTTACAAATTATAAGCCCTCAGTGATTAAACTTCAAAGATGTGCAAGTACCAATAGACTAAAGAATTATTCTTCTAATTTGCTTATCAAGATATTTACTAAGACTAAGAATTAAAAGGCTGCAGTAAACAGTAATCTTTCGTTAAACTTTAGAAAAATGTTCATTCTCGCTTGAGAAGCAATCGTCGGGATGTACGGCGCGAATTTCAAGACACTCCGTAGATGCGTGGTTCAAAAGAGAGGCTCTCCCGCGAGAGGAAAGAGGGAACGAAGAGGGAGAGTAACAGAGTGAAGGATCGGCAAAAAGACAGAGGAAAGCGGGTGTGCTCGCGCAGCGAGCACAACTGGCGCGGCGCGCGGGTAATCATTTTCCGCGGCTACACTTTCACGACTGATGATCGGGTAGCGTTTCAGCGGCGATCGGCACTGGTTGGCTGGCCAGATTTACTCCACCCCATAATGCGTGTGCGTACGCATGCCGCGTGCATGCGTGCGTGCGTGCGTGCGTGCGTGCGTGCGTGCGTGCGTGCGTGCGTGCGTGCGTGCGTGCGTGCGTGCGTGCGTGCGTGCGTGCGTGCGTGCGTGCGTGCGTGCGTGCGTGCGTGCGTGCGTGCGTGCGTGCGTGCGTGCGTGCGTGCGTGCGTGCGTGCGTGCGTGCGTGCGTGCGTGCGTGCGTGCGTGCGTGCGTGCGTGCGTGCGTGCGTGCGTGCGTGCGTGCGTGCGTGCGTGCGTGCGTGTGTGCGTGCATACGTTCACGCATACGCAGCACGTTCGTGGACGCGACGCGAACTAATGCCGGTGTAAACGCAACCACCTCGCGGATACCACTCGGTGCTCGCTCACGAAGCTCCGCTATACACCGCCTCGAGACTTCGCCGTCGCTTGTCTAGAGACAAGTGGAATGAACTCGCACGCACCTATGGGACTTCCGCGTCTTTCTGCGAGGCGCGTCAGCTCCTACCCGCTAGTAAAACCGGGTCCCGCTATATGTAGATGATTACTGATTACCCTGAATTGTAATCGAACGTCGGACGATCGATTTCAAACATATGGAACCGCGTGTGTACGGAAATCTAACTGTTGCTCTCATACAGTTATACGCGGTAGAATTTTACAACGGCCGTTAGCTTCGGACAAAAGCGCGCGATTTCTCGAATATACAATTAGCCCCACGATGATAAATCTGTAGGAATAAATTAAGTACATTATGCGGAGTAGTTAAAGTTACACGTTTAATTTTAATATGCGGGATATACTCTCTCGAGCTATCGTACAATGACGGAAATTCAATTCGATGCTTGGGTTTGTTCACCTTTACGACTCTACACTTACTAATCTTACATAAATATAGGTCTATAAGCTTAATACATTTAGCAAAGCCGTAGGAAGGAATTAATGAACTGGGCAGCTGCTAGGGCTAGGGAACACACAGTGTACGGGAAGAGCGCGAGACAGAGAGGAGTATTACCGGATCAAGTAATGTAAAAGGTAGATTAATCAGGGGTACTAGTTGGACTTGTTACGATTCTGCCTCCTATGAGACTCCAGCAAAACGGCATGGTCGCCGATGCACGACGCCCGCATTGGAGTGCACGTGGTGACTCTCCAGCGACCGCGCAACCACAGCCGTGGTCCAGATAGATCACGTCCGATATAATTAATGAGCACGACCCGCAATTCCCATACACACCTCCGGTTCGCCTGGTCCGCCCTAACAAGCACCTCGGCGAACCTAAGCTAACTCGTGCAATCGAGAAATCGAATTGTTCCGTTCGCGTAGAGGAGGCATTATGTAGGTATCTGAGTGAGAGAGTCTGCGCTTCCCTATTCGCGATTTTACTGACAAAAATCGGCCATTGCAATTCGAATGGTCGTTAATTAAATTAATGACACGTTGTCAAATTCATCGAATCGAATAATTAGATATATACACAATAGATTTTTGCATTGTACGCTTTCTTATATTTAATATAATTTTTAGGCGAGCATTGTCACTAATTAAATTTTTTTCACAATCTTTCCTTAGTGTTACAATAGAGCTGTCTAATAAAAAATGCTTAATAATAATAACACTGATTAATTTGAATACCAAAGAGATGTGCACAAATTGTCAAGATTAAAAGTTCCTAATATTAGAATACTAGTTTCTCTTTTCTATATAATAAATATAATTGTTTATAGAAAGAAAATGTAAATACGAATCTAAAATCCAACTGTTCAACTATATTGCAGTATGTGCTATTAAATTTAAGCAAAAATATTTCAATGAAGGGATTAATAAATAAATATTTTAAGCAGACATTAATGCCATTAGACAAGTGACTTTAATTTCATGTGCATGAATGCGAATAAGTCAAGTGGCGCGAGGGGCATGTCTCTAGACGAGGTCGTGCAGAGAAAGTTGAGATGCTTAAACTTTCAATCAGGATGTCATAAGCGTTAGGCGAAATAACATTCTGTATCAGATATATTCGCTGAGTCATATTTTCTCGCGTGAATTGTCATCGGCAAGATGCAATTCAAAAGAGATGAATTCTGGACGTTGCGCCTACGCGAAATTCCACATGGCGCACAACAATTGATTGAATAAAGCTGATATCACGCAATCGAAAAATCAATATATATATTCATTGACAACAATTTGTTGATAATTAAAAATCTAATCGTGATATTTACACTGAGAAAAATGTCTGGTTGAAAATGGACGAACCAAAAGATTCCGATTATATCAATCAGAATTCCGATTATCTGGTTGGAAAAGGACAAATCAGAATTTTCCGCTTAAATCTACTAAAACTTTAGTTGAGGTAACTAGAATGATTGATATAATCAGAATCTTCTGATTTGTCCATTTTCAACTAAATGTTTTTCTCAGTGTGTATGCTGTGTATTTTTACAAATGTGACTATATATGTTGTCAATAACGTGAAATCATTTCGTAACAACATCTGCGTTGTAAATGTCTTTCGCTAATAAATTTTGCTGTATTGCTTCGTGATTATCATTATGGCGTAAACTTTTATAAATGGCGAAACTTTATAATTGCAAATAATATTAAATCTTCCTGATATTCGACGAGTCGTATACGTTCGGTGATTGTAGTTTCGCGTCGACACCAGCGGTGCCGTCAAAGAAGGTATACATGTACGTTAAAAGAAACGTACAATTTGAATACAAACCACAACCACGATTACCATGCGCAAGGCAGTAAAGCGAATTGCAACACATATACTTCGTATGGGCAAAGGAAGGCTTCCCCGTTCGTAATTTATGTTCTTGCTCTTAATGCGCTACTAGTAATGATTAAAACGTAATTTCCACGGATAAGAAGAAATACGGCGTACTTGCGTTTTCCTTCTCTTTGATTTACGGCGTTTTATTTTTCTTCGTTATGATTTATACCGACGATCGTTCTCCCGCAAACGCTTTCGCAAAATGCGATGTCCGATTCATTCCGCATTTTACCTAATAAAATCTAACAGCATACAAACGCAAGAACAACTTCTTAGAAGTCCAGCATTATATTATCTAATTTTTTTATGAAAATTTTCAAATTTTTAGTTATATAAAAAAATCAAAACTTTTCCCATTCTAAAATATTTTCTACACATCTCAATAATCAATTCAAAATATTGATCAAACTCACCCCGCAAAATGTAGAAATTGATAATTCTTCATCTGTTGGTTCTTCCGGCACGTTTTTCTCTTCTTTCACAGTGATCGTCAATTCCGAGTTGAGACCCGTTGCAGTTTCCGTCGCTTCCGGAACTTCCGCTATCAGTGTGTCACTCGAATCGCACTTGTTCAAATTCGTATCTTCCGTTGTCAGTGTCTCAAATGAGATTCCCGCATCTTTTTTCCCTTCATCGCGAAGATGCTCCGATTCCTTTGTTGGAGTTTTCTCATCCGAAATGAATTGCTCTGAATTCGCGTCTCTGGCGTCCTCGTACAGAGACGTTCTACTTCTGTTAAGATCGGCCCTGCGATCCTCCTCCAACAGCCTGGTGAGAGCCTCGTGCGGAGTCTCCCCAAGGTTCTCGCCCCTCGAGAAATTCTCCTCGAGCGTTTCAAACGCGCGATCTTCGACAAGCTCCACATCACGGGCCGCCCCCTCGAGTCTCTCTTCGGGGAATTCCGTGTACTTCTCCGGAGGTTCGTCACGATCCTCCTGCTGACTCGCGCAGGTTGGAACGTCCTCCAAGTACCACGAAGTGCAATTCTCCTGGCGTTTCTTCTCCGTGACGCTCTCATCACCTTTCGACAACGCGCCCTTGCACTTCTTCAGGTAGCTCTTCACTTTCTTGGTCTTGCTCTTCCTGGTCTCCTGACTGCGTGGCAAAATATTATCCGTATTATCCGCCGCATCCCCAGGTGTTACTTCCGTGGGCGGTTTCAATTGCGTTTTCTCGGAATCATGCACGTCCTTCGTCTTGGAATCGTGGATGGCACCGTCGAAAAAGACGCACGAATCCTGTTGATCGGTAGCCAGGGTCCATGTCTCTTCTTTCTCTGGCGGCCGACGATCCGCCGGGATCACCTGTAATAAAATCGACAATGTTATTATATTAATCTCAGCAAGTTCTCTTATAAAAATAATTAAGTTCCTCCATTACCAATGTTACGACCATCACCAGCAGCCTATCATGTTTCTAAATCATCGTAAATTATCTAGTGAATCGCGACAGCATAAATTCTCTCGCAACAGGCTCACGTTTCGCGACTGATTAATTTACATAAATGATAAGAAAAATGTCGATTGTGCGCGATAAGAATTGCGTCAGCTCGAAGGTAAGTTAAACGATATGGCGCGACTCACTCGGTCGCTTTCATAATAGTCTGTTAGATCGGTCAGGTAGTAGGGCTCGGCACAACCGTATCGGCAGCAATCGTCCGGCTAGCTGCGACGCGATACGTAAAACAATGGGCTTATAGTAAATATCGACGAGAAACGACGACGACGGTGTCGCCGTTAGCTAATATCAACCCCATGTGGCGCATAACGATGATATTTTACGCCGCGACTAGGCGAAGCGTGCGCCCATAATACCACCGGGAATACAACTTCCTCCCGTAATATCTCCGATTTCATAATGCGCCGCGGCCTCTCGGTTTCCTGCTCTCTGAAATACGGCGATGCGCCGCTCCCGAGGACGTGAGTCATCGCGCGCGTGAAACGCGAATGCAAAGTGCTCCAGCTACCACCCCAGTCGCGCCAGAGATACGAGACAATCCGGAGATGAGATCGAATCCTTCGAGAGTACAATGAGAAGAGGAAAAAACAGTCAAGATCTAAAAAATAAAAGTTGTAAATACTTGTAACGATCATATCGGTAAGAAAAGTAAAAAATATCGGTGAGAGACGGTGGTTCACTAAGTTCACGGTAGTTCATTAAGTTCATGCAACAAATGTGCAAAACGGCGGCGAGATGCCCGTGCGATATGAGTAAAATGTTTGGATATATTTCGAATCCTTATCTTAATGAAGGATGCTTTCAGTTTTCTAAGAATAACCGCTCGAAGTTTCTAATGTCCTGAATACTATTGGTAATTATAAGCAAATACAAAGTCAGATTTCCAAGCGCGATCCTCCTAGCGGTGGTCATTTCTACTGCGAATTACTTTGCAGAAGCGTTTAATTAACTATTTTTTTCGATTACGTCTGATTCAGCGGAGCCTTGACAATGACGTGAGCGTCTGTTTCGCAGATTCAGCGTCACTGTCAAAGTTCCGCGATCCCATCTTCAAGCGTAAGCACGCGAAAGTTGCAGACGAATATCCGTTTCCTCGAGTAAATCTCGGTCTAGCGAAGAGTTCGCATGTTTTCGCGGCGGGCAAAAATAGCCGCGCGAGCGGATCGACAGCGGCCGGAGCTGATTTTATATCGTTCCCCCCGCGAGAGAGGAGAGCCTACGAGAGCCCGGCTGGAGATCGAATCTCCGCGATGATGCGATAACGAGATGAGGCGTGGGAGCGGAGTCGAGCTAATCTTTCGAGCAGCGCAGGCAGCTCTCATTCGAAGCGCGTGTCTCCTTCGCGGCCGTTCTTGTGCCATCAAGAGGGAAAGTTCCCTCTTGAGTGCCTCTGGTCGTGTGCCTTTCCTCGCGCGTCGCGTCGAACCGGAAAAGTGCGCGCGAGAAATAAATCGAGAACGTAATAGAACAAAGAGCGAAGCCGAAGCTGTTCATTGTGCCGTGCAAAACGGCAAAAACGACAGGCCGCAGTCAGTTATCCTTTCCCTCCCTCTCCGCCGCTCCTTTTCTCGAAGCGCAACCGAGAGTGCGTTTAGTGCTTTAATCAAATTATTAACCGGCGGCGTACCGGCGTGCTTTTCCCTCTCTCGTAAATTTTATTTTCGTTTCCCGTAGCGCGACCGTTGGATACTTTATTACAATGAAATCCGAACCTATTAAAGAGACTCGGAACAACCGGATGCTGACTGGCTAGATGGTTAAATGAATCGATCGACGGCCCGTGCTAACTGCCTCGGCAACCAATAATAATTACTCCTTTCTCTGTGCGCCGACTATGTACATACACGTACATACACACCATGTACACTATAATTCATTTTCTTTCTTGATATGTGAAATCGGCGCGTATTTCGCGTCGCGTCGTGCTCCACTGTCGGGCTGAATTGCCATAACGCGGCTGAACTATGGACAAGAGATGTGCATATGTAATTGTATGACACGTGTATCGCGCGTATAGTCTGTGTTTGCACGAAACCCGCTGAAGAAACGGTCGTTTGTAGCCTACGGTAGTCTCGGTAACGAGAAGTCGACGATCGTCAATACACACAGGCACATGTAAATGGCCGCGATAGCGGCGTACGTACGATCGCTGCGCAACGTCAAAGAGAGATATGAACGGACGTGAACGTGGATAATTACGCAACGAGTACTCAAGCGCACAATGAAATATCATGTCATCGCGAACATTACGAAATGCGCTTCTGCGAGAAGCACTTAACTCGTGATTGGCGATGGTGCATCCGTAGCGATCGCGTGCAATTCATTAACGTTACGCGGAATAAATATGAAGTGGGAAAAAATTAGAGAAAATTAAAAAAGACTCAGATGTCGCTGAACAGTCCTCCAAATATTTCATTGGATAATGCGTTGCATTCCTTCATTGCGTTGCGAAATTCGTATTTCAACTTATTCAATGTACCGCTGCCTTCATCGTCACGCAATGATCTAAGATATGCGAAACTAGAAGGCGCATTCCATCGCAATATATGATATAGTCATCAATTATGGACCGCGATACGAAACGAGCGGCGCTGCTGCGAGAGAGAGAGAGAGAGAGAGAGAGAGAGAGAGAGAGAGAAAGAGAGAGAAGCGCGTAAAATAATAAATAATCTCTATTACACGCGAGTACCATAAATCAATGCCTATCTGGACTGACGTATGATATGCGATTCCGGGTGCACTCCGCCGCGGGAATACATCCCCGAGCGATCCTCGGAGGCGCCTCTACGCGAGGGAACGTCTTTGACACAGTGCGCCGAATCGCAAAAGCGCGCGATTAATCTTCGTAACCCTCTCGCGTTACCGCGAAGGCGAAGCGTTCTCGCGCGATATCGGCAACAATGTTAATTAGTCCGCGGGATAATTTATATCCCGACACTTCATCGCCATCCGGGAGCGATGCGGATTACTGTAGAGGAAAGGGAGGAGGGAGCGGACGCTCCGGACGCGGACGTAAATCACAAGCGAGATGCGATGTATGGAGGAAACCTGGCTCCTCTCGTCTCGCTCGAGAGCATCGCCGGTTAAATATTGAATGAAGATCCCCGTCCACACGCACGTGTATGTGTGGATACGTATACGTATATGTGTATGTGTATATGTACGTGTGCGCGCGTCGGACACGACCGGCATGTTAGACGGTCTCGGCCTCCTGGTCGGTGTTGCCGGTCAACGAAGCATACCATAGCGATAGCATCCACTTTATTACGGCGATCGTAAGCATGGACGACGTATTTATCGGCCAGTGATTCGCACCATTTACCTACTACAACCAAGCTCTCGCGCGATGAAAATTACAAGCTAATCTGGACCTGTAAGTCAACGTATGTGCGAGGAATGTGTGTATCCCTCGAAATAACATGTTGATTATCGTCGATAAAACGCAATTATTTATTATGTTTTAAAGCTTCATCTTCCGTAGCTTCTGTTCTGTGCTTAAATTAACTACGATGAATTACAACCTTTCTTGAATCGTTTCATAAATTTACACGATGCACAGCCTGGCGATCAGCAGTATATTGATGAGAATCGGCCGTATTACTTATGTTACTTCGATGCTTTTTTTGTCGAATAACTGCAGTTAATCAATTAATTATCAATAAAGACCAAATCTCGCACAAAGATTGGCAGTGACAAGCAACCGCGACCTGTTTCAACTGCATTACTTGCTATGCTTAGTTCCTGGGCTGACTATTCTTGTCGTGACGCTATAATGCCATTTACTGCAGCATAGCGTGCAGCAAAAGGGAGACGTTGACAATTCCAAATGGCCATCAAGCCGCAGTCTCTATCGTCCTTCCGCCAGTGTTATGCATTTCCACTGTTGCTGACAACGGTTAATCGATAGATCGATAATACACAAAACCCAACATCATTCAATAACAAAAATAACAAAATTTTGTATTATCGAAAAATAAAAATTAATTAATGTGAAAAGATATGTAAAGTGTCTTTTAATTTTTTTTTAACATTTTATCACAATGAAATAATTATAAGGTTATAAAATTATTTTTAATTTCTAAATAAATGTGTGCTAGAAAGTGACATAAAACCTTGCTTATAAATGTTAATTTATTCCCATCACACATTTATTATTATATATTATATTATTATATAACTTTAATTATATATTTTTTTAAACAAAGACATTTTTTAATTTTTCATGATACGATACAATAGCACGTAGAAAAGATTTTTAAAAATATTTGCTATTTCTTTGTCGAAGCTATAAGAAGAAAATGGACTGTTACAGGACGTACGTGCCTTGTGATTTAACTGAATGCAATGCGTGACCGAAGGACAAGGTCCATGAAACGTTATTATTTGAGGGAGAAAGAGTGTTTTGCTACGTGGTTGGAGTCCCCCGTGGCTGCTGCGCGTCTGAGAGCAAGGGTGGAAACTGTGGAGCGCACGCGAGGGTTGCGATCGATGTTAGCCCCACCCCGATGCAATCTCACGGAAAACGGAAGCAGTGTCGTTGATCCGCTTGCATCAAGCTAGACGAATCGGCGACGATGCTTGAGGCTGCAGCGAGCGGAAGACTGCGCTTTTCATCAAGGATCAACCCACAATCATAACTATATATCCTAATTATATATCCGATTGATATATACTACATTGTAATATATAATTATTAGGCAAAGTGAATGAGATGTTGGCAATATTTTTCAATAGCCTGATTTATGAGAGTATAATAATTATCAGTAATTTTATTCATTCACGTTTATTTATGATATCGTCACGTTAATATCTAAATACGCTAAAATACAGAACATAGACAGTAATGATTGCGAGCTCTATTGTACGGGCTCAAAACTTGTAAGTAATATTTTATCATAATCTACGTTTCTTCTCCGAGTCCAAGTACTGCTATTTGTTCTCATAAATGCGAGCGTGGGCGTAGACCGTAAAAAATATATTGACAATACCATCAGACTGGCATGCCACTCCATGTGTTTACTGAGGTCCATAAAACCGTCGAATTCCATCGAAACCCGAGAAGCTAAATAAAAATTAGGAGCGTTTAGCTTCCTCGATTTGAGAGTCGTTACATCCATGTATTCTCTCGTAATTGCGACATTTTTTAAATTACCATTTATATTACTTTCGATCAATATAGTCGCGTGTCACAAAACATGTCGCAATTACCAACGGATTAATAATTTTATTAATGGCAATTAAAATACCATCAAAAATAAAATCTCTTATTTCACAAATCAACTTTATCAACCTTATTCTCTCGAATGTGCATTAATAATTGGTCTCTCATATAAAAATATATAAATAAAAATATTTTCATACATTAGGCTTCAATTAAATGATATAGTTAATAATAGTTAGATAATTAATAGTTAGATAATTAATATTAAACTGTTATAATATATAATATGACGTATTATCTCGATTCATCAAAATTTTTAATATTACGGCGTTATAGATACACAGAATTAAACTTGATATGTAATATTGCCGATATGAACATAATTAAATTAATTAATCAATTTGAATTTTATTTTTTTGAATAATAGAAAAGACACGAAAGTGTGGTGCATCCTAATTATACAATTTCAAACTTAAATAGCTAACTGCGAACAGGATTATTGATTTTAAACTATATCGACCCTCCTTTCGCCCTCACCCCAGTGCCGGGCAATGAACGGTTCCGTTGGCCTACTTTAAGCATCACGTCACAACGTTTTTACATTCGCCAGCCGTCTCGTAATTTACACAATCAAAAAAAAAAAGGCAAATCCGTTCACATCGGCGTACGGTGCGAATCGATGTCGTCGTTACGATAGCCAACGTCCATTTCCATCAATTTCCGTCGCGCACCTCGAAGCGATATCGTGAAATTGCGATCTGGAATTTTCGCACGCGCCTAGTTATCCCAACTTGACCGACGCGAATGAACGTAGGCCAAGGTAAGCGAGCCAATTCCAATTTGTGGTAGATTGCGGGCGTGATAAGTTTTCCATTATCTCGCGCGCCGAGAATTCGCGCGCGAGAATTGCCGCAACGTGGACTGGCAGCCTATTGTATAGTGTTTCTCAGGTTTCGTAAAAGGCCATCTTCATCCCGAGCGCTATTGGAATGCGCGGCTCGAGTTTCTAGACTTCGGTCGGTCGGTCGCGATTTGAATATCGGAGTGTCATTAAATGGGATAACGAGAAAGACCTGCCCATTGCGGATACGAGCAAGGAGAGGCCTTATTCGCATTGTATCGTTCAATTTGCAGACATGCGAATAAGCTTTCCTCGTATTAAACGGCACAAATATCTATTCATCTCTATAGATATCGCGAGTGAATTAGACTAACGATTATTTTACGCGGTGATATATAAAAGTGCACAAAATCATCACGCTTGTCGATTTTGACGCTGCCACATTGACGACAGCGTGGGAAAGAAACGAGAAAAGTCCAGGGATCGCGAAACGCTCTTCCGCTCCTGTGATTCGCGAAAGAGGCCTGCGGAGAGACGCGAGATCGATTTATAGCCTGTAGTAACGGGCTGCCACTCCTCTGCAAAATGTCGTCGCAATCTCCAAGTTTGCTCTCCTGTCTCCACTTTCTCGTTCGTCCTGTTGGTCTTTCAATGTCTTTTTTTTTGAGGCATACGTCATTACCTCATCAATATCCATAAGAAGAAGGAAGAGTAAAAATACCGTCCGGCCAAACGTGACGATTACTTAATCGGCATGGTAAATACCAGATCACGAGATAAATCTGGCTAGAGATCAATTATGACGGAGGCTATCGTTAATTACGTCTCTCGGCGGTGGATACTCGTTCACGCGGAAAATTGCTCCACTTAAGAGATTGCGCGTACATTTTTATATCGATTGTTCGTTGGATTTGCCTCGTATTTTCCGAGCGATTGATATATGGGAGCGTAACTTTACGACATTAATAATCTTCGCGAGAGCACAACCGCCCGATTTCTATGGGTGATGTGTACAGATAACGCGCGTGGTAAATGTCGAGATTAGGATTTTCGCGGGAAAATCGCTTATGTTAATAGGGCCCCGGCGGTATTTCGCTGCTCGCTATTACGTGATTTCGTCGTGGAGTCAATTACACGGTTAAATTAGAGTCGGCGAGCAAATCATCGTACACTTGATACATTCAATGCAAATCGCCGGGCCGCGATCGTTTGAGCCGCGGGACGTGTAGATAATCCATTAATGCACGTATAAATGTCACTTCAGAACGCGCATAACTCATCCGGGTTAAAGTCTCACCGCCGAAGGCGAAAGTCCATATCGATAGCGATAAAGCGCGCCGATAGCGCGCAAACGTGGCGACAGACAATGTGGCGACGCAAGTTCGAGTCTAAGCGTTTACACTAACACTGTACGCCGCGAAATGCCTCGATCAGGTATACGGTAATTACCGGAGACACGAGAAAAGTCCGCGGGGACAGAAAGCCGAGCGCACTGATGCCTGAAATTTAACGCCGTCCACGGTAACGCCTTCTTTCTGTTATGCAAATCTCACACAAATGCGCTTGGGACCGCACACATTCAACTCGCGCAGGTAAGATCGAACGAAAAACGTATCTCTACGTACTAACACATTGAGTAAATATACTGAAAATCCTCTTAATCCGAGTGAATTGTGCCTAGATGACGACGCGTGTAATGCAATCGCTATCGGATTCTATCTTATCTGCAATCCACAGCGCGGTTATCCGACAAAACAATTATTAATTAGAAATTGCTTTAATGCTTTAATTGCTAATCTGTAAAATATGTATCAAAAGAATAATTTATAAATAATAATAGATCAAAATCTAAATAATAATAATGAAAGCCAAGATCTGAATTAAATCTTGGCTCTCATTATTATTATCTAAATTATCTGATCTATTATCACTTATAAATTATTTTTTTAATTATTATATCTGATTAGAATCTGTATGAAATCAATATCTTATTCCGAAATATTGATATTACAGGTAAAATTTTGACTTTTTTCTAACGTTTTTTTTTTTAAATTCGCAATGTTCCAAAAAATCTTAGAAATCTGATAATTTTTTAGAGATTTTTAGATTTCTTCATAATGTGATAATTCTTAATATTTAAAAGAATGCTTCTAGATTATTTTCGTTTAAAGAGATCTTGATTATTATTACAGCATTAACAAAGTATATCAGATATATTAATGCAATGTCATCGCGGACGCTTTGAAGAGAGCATTTCGGGCGCGGAAATGACGATGTGCATCTACCTAAGTGCAACGTAATTTCCTATCCGCATCGGCCTCCTTTGTAACAAATGGACAGCTCTCGTAAAGTACTTTCTATGTCTCTATTATTTGACATATAATCCATCGTGAAGATCAATGTTCGCTTATCCTCTATAGCTTATCGATTATCGAAGAAATTAAAGTGTTAACTAGCGGAAATAATCGTTAATCTTCCAATACAATTTGGGGCGTGGAAATAACTCTATTTCCTTGCCATACATAAAATTTTAAGTAACTTAAAGGCTGAATAGTATACCATGATGCTGCAGGAAGTTAACGGAATATCACGAGGTCAAGGATACTTAGCTCCGCACGTGTTTGTTAAAAATGAGAGATTAGCAGAAATTTTGAGAGACAATGAACATACTTTCCGAGTCAATGGGAATAAAAACGACGGAAACGAAACGCCGTATATTTGCGAGTAAGCGCGCAGCAGATTCTTAATAACGCTCAAAAAGGCTATTCTCCACGTTTCCGACTATCTCGCTCTCTCGGTGACTAATGGATCGCCATTATGGCAGCAGTCAATGTCTCTATTATTCCCAACTATACATCCATCTACATGCGAAAACGGGCAGCTCGTTGCTCACTATAATGTTCCTTACTAATCTTTCCACGGGTCAATAAGTCGCTTTTTATATGAGCGGTAATTTGTAATCGCAGCTTACTTACATTCGTTATGTTTTGGAATTTGACTAATAGCGCTTTTAACCTACAGGTACGTGAGCAGTTGTTCTTCAATGTAATTACTCGCAGCAAAAGAATGAGTAAATGTACATTGTCTTGTAGCAAAATACCCAATGCACATTTAGATAAAACATAGTAAACTGTTTTAAAAATATATAATAAGCTGATAAATATTTTTAATAAATAAATAAATTATAAATCGAAATTTTTCTAAAATGTTAATTTTTCTGATATGTTACATACATATTGTTATGACTTCAACGTAAATGCAATTTTTCGTTATATAAAAATTTTCATATTAGATATAATTTTTAAAATTAAATGATTTTTTTCTTATATTGCAATATAAACTCGCATAAAACTTTTACCTTTGATATCTCTCAAAAACAGTTAGCTCTAAATAAAAAATGACAAATAGTGCACAGGATTATCATTTAACTCCCATGAATCAAAGTGTTAAAAATTCCATTTCAAAACGTAATAAATGTGAATTCACGCGTTTAAAAATCCAGATATGTGATAAATGACTTTATTCGATTCACAAACAGCAGAAAGCAAACTCAAAAAAGAATCGCGAGAAACTGGGTCTAACAAACTACCTTTTTTCGGCGAAGCAGCTTCCAATCGAAATGATTCATCCTGTTCGGCTCGTTAGTCTCTTCGTATTCTCTTTCCTTGCCGCCTTCTCCGCCAATTCCGTTCCTTCACTCTCTTTTTAACATAAATGGACATAAATGGACAAAAACGAGCTTTACTTGATGCTCTTCGACTTATATCATAACATATGCATTTGGTATAATTAGGTTTCGTTTAGTTTCAACGGAATAAACGACAACGACGACGACGACGATAACAGCGACAACGTGGATGACGACATGGACGAAGGGCAGAACGAGACGGCTCGGACTTTGCATTCCCAGCACGGCATTCCGGCATCGCAACGAAACGGCCGTTCCGAGATCCTCATTGTTCTTGGGTGCGCGCTCGAGGATACGTGTCCTTGGCGTGGACAGCGGCATCCGCCCACTTTCGAACGCATGCACCGGGATAGCTCGAAACCGACCGAGAGCGCGGGAATCCGCTCGCGGACGAGAACCCGTCAAGGTCCCAAACGGGATTTCACGTTCTGAAAGACGAGAAACGCATCTGACAGGCAGACGGTTCCACGGTCCGTGAGGAGAGCACAGCAGGTTCGTAGATTCCAGATTCGCCTCGAGGAAGAGGGTCCCCGCCCCTCTCACGGATAATCACAAAACGCAGTCCCGTCCGTTACCAGAGTCGCATTAACAATTGTCTTTGCAACGATTGTCTTTGTATCTTGCGGGATCGCATCGATTGCGTTGATCGTCAAGATTCCCGAGGTATTTGGACGGCTCGCTGAAGGAGACGTCATTCTCGTCGGGGTAGCACACTTTACGTACGGCACACAATACACACGCACATTTGCACACACGTAAACACAAGCGCACACAGCGAAACCTGATTCTGGGACTGTCGCGGGATTACTTTGTAATTTTCAGGAAGATTTACATGGCACTTCGGGACGCCCGCGCCGACGGTAATCCGGCGATGGCCGAGAGAGCCGGGGCTCCACCTCACCGAGGTGGTATATATGTCCGTGAAATCCGCATACTCTCGAGTTAACACAACCACCTTCTCGCGCAAGTCATTCAAACACTTCACTCTTTCACGACTACACCCGCCCACTTGACTCAAAAACGAGTCAACGCCTCGCTTTGAGAAGACGTCGCGAAGATTCGGACCCGCCACGCTGTCATTCTTTCGGCCAACACGAAAAACGGTACTATCTACACGAATCGCGCGCGTCCCTTTCAGGGGGACAACTCGATAAATTTACTACCTGCAATCCCTGCGTTCTGCCGGAACGGAAAACTCTCGAGTCGAGGACCGTTCTCGCGAGATTAAGATGCTGTATCAAGAGACAAATTTATCCGATTCCGGGCCTCAGAACACAGTATGGTTTCCGCTGATTTTTCACCCTCTCAATCCTGTCTCAGTGAAGGAATATTCCGGACGCGCACAAACACTCGCTAGGATTCTATCGACTGACCCGGTTTCGCAAACGGCGCTGTTAAACGCGCACGTTTAAGCGGCGCGTCCGACGCGTCTCTCCCGCAGTGCATCGGATGCATCACTCGCAGCGGAATCGCGTACAGACGAGACCGAGGGTGATCGACATGGAGGACAAGGGTCGAGATGTATCTTAACGCGGAGGATGCAGGGCGGCGTACTGTCAAAATAGCCGTCAGGCGATTCCGCGGACGAGGATGAGAACGCCGGGAAATACGGGCATGCGTGATAACGCTTCCCTGTCGTCGTCGTCGTCGTCGTCGTCGTCGCCATCGCCGCCATCGCCACCGACGTCGACACGGGGATAATCGAACTCCCCCAGCGTTGACTCTCTCCCTGAATGAAAATAATGCGGCGTATATGCAAACGATCCAGCCAGACGAAAGCATTGCATTCTCGTTTTTTTTCGTGTGGCCGACCATATAGACCGTCGTAAAAATGGCGGACCACGAACGGCTCCAGCTTCGGTCCAGCGCGCCGAGCAGTCAGTATTGCCTAAGGCAACTCGACTATGACGCGAACGCAGCGCGAAAGAACAAAGAGTTTACGTTGCGTTAGTAACGTTGCAACATACGTACGCGATTAATAATAAGATTAAATGGTTTTCATCTCGGAATTATTATATCGCCAATATGACAATAACAAACAGTACTCGTGCGACGATTAACATCAGCAACCGATAAGACTGATGGGGTTTATGACTCACCACAGAGACGGTAGAGTTCTTAATATCGTGAATAAATCACAAACGCACGAGGCGAGGACCCGGTTCGGCCACATAGCGCAACGAGTCGCGTTTCATTAGTCGAATCCTTGTTCGGACTCGAGCCTTCGCGACTCGTCATCGCCGACTTGTCGCCGGTAATTGAATGCCTCTTTCATCGCGCGCTCGAATTGCCGTGTCACCGACATCGGACATCGATTCCATCGCCATGTCATATCTGCGTTTTCAGGATCGTGTTAACAATTACGAATCGGCACAACAAGCCGACGTCATTAAGGTCTAACCGACCGATTGACAGAAGCGCTAATTTTACATAAAACACACAATGACGAGTAGAAATTAATTTCCAGGCATATAAATGTCTTTGCTGGTAAATGAAAGAAAATTGAAAATCGACGGACTTAAAAATATTGGCGTTTTAACAAGCCATTTACGATGCTGTGCGAGTGGTAAGACAGATTCGCGTGTCTAATCGCGTTTCACAGATGATAGAGCGAATGAAATCTGTTATCCGAATGCGTTATTAAATGTAGAGTATCACATAGATGCACGAGTGAAAATTGACGGGTCTCGGATTGCATTCACTTAACGTAGTGAGAATGTGAGAATTAGGCCGCGCACGGAAGGAAAGTGCTAGAAATAAGTACCGCAACAAATTCGCGAGTAAAAGTGATACTTATTGCTACTTCCGTTACTCCATCAGGCAGTCTATTCACATGCGCATATATATATACAGAAATCGTAATTGATATAATTTCAATATTGAAAAGATAGAAAATTATTATATTCATTCGTGACGTACATATGATTTTTCTGTATCTGTAATGAATAAGAAAAATATTCTACTAGTAAGGCCAATTTTTAGATTTAACTATTTATGTATTACTGTATAATTTAATTATTTATAAAAAACTGCTCAACATAGAGATGCAATATAAAATGTGGGAAGGTGCAATATAAATGTGTTCTCGGATATAAAAAAAAAACAATATTTAATATATAAAAATATTTCAACAATCTGAAACTATTAGTCTACAAACGCTTCTCTCGATTTATCTGCATGTGTTCAGTAAAATAAAGCAAAAAGATAATACTAAAAGTGTTTCTTCATCTGGATATCTGTTGTATGTCGAAAAAAAAATATATAAATGCAATTGCCATGCAAACGTTTTATTAATGAGGAATATAAATAAAGAGTTTTAGCTTTCGCAATTCTATCTCATTTACATGTACATGAAGAAGATTTTGGTTTTTACTCTTATTCTTCTTATTATTCTTAAATTATGCATCTTGATTCTACTTTTCTTCAAGTTCATTGCACTGTCATTCAAAACATGTCTACATGAATGCGTATACAGTATATAAGTGCATGTAAGAATTCGCAATATATTGAGCTCGGGTCCGTGGGTTCGCTAAACCCAAATGACTGCGAACCAGTCATCCCTGCGGGAATTGCAATGCAACTGCAGTTGTAAGCAAGCTGGTGCCACCTGTTGGTTGGTGCTTGCACTCTAACACATCCTTCTCATGTTTGATCAACAATGCAGAGTTAACAAATACATCCGTCAAATAAATATTATAAAAAAAATAAATTTAATATTTTCGCGAATGATTTTGGGCAACACGAATTCAAGTTTCAGCAATCAATCATTAGAAGAATCTTTTTCAAACAACAATGGAAAATTTACGCGAGAAATACAATAACAAAAACCATCTCAAATTTCGTACATACACATGTCTTCAATATATTATTAGTATTTTTACAAATTGATCATTATATATATGTATATATATATTCTAAATACACTTTAAACATATTCATGAATCATATTCTGTTATATTACCCAAAATATCGCGAATTACTAAATTAGTATAAATATATCACAAAGTACTAAACTAGTATAAAAAAACTAAAGAATCTTAAATATTAAAATAAAAGTCTTAGAATCAATTATCCGATTATATAATCACATGAAAAATTAAAGTCATAATGTTGTCTTTAATTATTGCGTACATAACATTGCCTTTAATTTTTCATGTGATTATATAATCGGACATTCGTCATAATTATTGATTCTAAGATTTTTATTGACGCTAAGATTTAAGATTCTTTAACTTATTAATAATTTTAATACTATTTTATGATATTTTGAATAAAATGACAGAATATGATTCATGGATATGTTTAAAATGTTAGATGAATAAATACATATTCAATTTATAAAAATACTGATAATATATTGAAGATATTAAGATATGTGCATTTAGAAAATTTGAAATGATTTCTGTATCTCTCACATAAATTTCACTATTGTTTAAAAAAGACATTTTTTAATGACCAATAACATCGTTATATATTATAATTAATAAAAGTTAAAATAATATAAAAATTACAAATAAACATTTCTACTTTATTATTATTATTCATTGCAATTATTCCTCAATAAAAAAAGAGATAAACTTTCATTTTAAGATAATAATTAAATACTTCAATAACAAAAATAATAGATAGATTCTTAAAACCAATTTTCCTTTAAAACGATTTCGAAGAATGAGCAGGGATTACCGCTGAGTAACAATAGACGTTGCAGAATAAGCAATGAGATCATGCATACGAGATTACATATTGTGTAACGAATAATCTAGCACTGATATAGGTTGTGTTAATAACCAACTCTGTTTAAGCGGCGTACTCCGATCGCATCATTTAATAAATTAACGTTATCGCTTTACGTCAGAGTCGAGTGTTCGTGGGAAAGAATTTTTTTTTTCACGTATTCCACAGTATCGTAATCAGTTACGCAGGAGGTGAGAAACACTTGTCGTTCTCGAGCAATGTTAAGCTTACGAAAAAAATAAGAGCCTGTACGAGACACAACGAGGAAGCACACGCGTAACTATGCATTATTTATCGCCATTGCTCAGGAAGTTGTTAGACGGAGCTATGAAGCATTCGCGAGAGAGAGAGAGAGAGAGAGAGAGAGAGAGAGAGAGACCTGGTTTCTAACTAAGACGAAAAGAGCTTCTGCTCCGTAAAAAAAAAAAAGAACAGAAAAATATCCACAACACGGGCATAGTGATTGCGAGCCACGCGTATGCACTTTCAGCCGCCAGAAAATCTTCGAGTTCGATCGATCATTTCCCAACGACTGATATTGTTCGTATGAGCGGCTCCTTCCGGCACGACATTATCATTTATCAGGAAACGAGAATGGAGCCCTGTACTTTTGAATAATTATTACATCCCAGACCAAGCTTGCCCCGTGTGTATCGCTTTCACTCGTATTTCGCAGTTAGGCGAGGTCGGTTGTGCGTGTGATGATTGATCGCTACTAAATTCGTACTTGTTGCACATCGGTAGGCTGACCGATAATAATTACAAAGCGCTCTACCGTTACCCTAGATTTAATTAAAACCGTTAAAAAAAACGCGCGAGAATTACAGCCATTGTCATCTGTTTTCAATCCTGCAGTGTTCTCATATTTAATAGAGTAGAAAGAATAAAGGAAAAGAATCAAAAGAAAAAAATTTTTTAATAATTTTCTACGTCATTTGATATTTCAATTATTTTTAATCACGTACATGATAAAAAAAAGTTGGCATTTTTTATTTATATATGTTATTTTGTCTAAAAATTGAATAAAGGATATTTTAAAAAATATCACTTGGTATTAACAAGTGACAAGAAGTGAAAGAAGGAAATTCAACATCCTTTCGCTCGCAAATTCGAGGTCGTTTAATGAATTTCACGGATGCTTATCGAATGTCATATCGCACGAAAGGTCCCACGTTCTCGTCGCGACAAAATCTATTGTGAGGAAATTATAATACGTACGTATCACTGAGACGGCGATGTTAACGCGCGTGTTTCCTATGCAAACGAGACATGCGACCGAGACGTACGTCGTCGCGATAAGCGTCGCTCGCGACGCGATATGCGTTTTTCGGTCGCGAGAAGTCAACCCAACATCATTAACGGTACGCCGCGAAATACCGTAATTAAGATTGAATGAGGAGCCGCGCGTATCGCTTTTCATGTCTACTACTAACGCGAAATTGAATCGCGAGGCGTGCGTCTTCGCACGCCGCTGGCGATCCATAAGGATATTCGGGAAAAGATAATTATCGCGTAAAGAACCGTGTTCATTCCGGAATACATATGTACATACATGTATATATACATACATACATAGAAAAGTATGCGTGCGGCAACACGGCGCGGAATAAAACATCGCCGCGGTCGCACAATTTTAATGAAAAATGTGTGAGCTTTCTTGAAAAACACGATAGTCAGTCACTTCCTCATTCCTGCATTCCTTAGAAATCCTCAGCAGAATTCTACATATACTCGCCGCAAAAATTTCGAAATTATCAAATCTTTTAATATAATCTCGTTGATGTTTTTAATGTTTTTTTATTTATCCCGCATTTGTCGTGAAGTAGCATGCATTATTTCGGGATGTGTGTGACTTCAAGTTGTAAATTTATCAACATCTTGATTCGTTATCTTTTGATCTCTATTATTAAGATCAGAAAGTGTAACGGTTATGAGAAGACAGAGAAGATGATTATTCCAATTTAAGCGTTCGTTACATTTAATATTTTATTTCACCAATTTCGTATCTCGCCGTAATTAATCAATTTTTTTTAATGTGAGAAATATGTGTGTGATCTGACAGTATAATGAATCGTGTGAATGCGTACAATATATTGGGTCATGTTTTCAGTTACATTACCAAATACAGTGATCTTGCAAATTGATATTAACTACGCATCTGCTCATCGCCGTTATTGACCTCCGTTATATAATTATTTATTAATCACGCGTAATTAATAAATTACGAGAATTTCAAAACGATGATTACTCATCTCTATCTCTGTAGAATTGTTAATTATCCTTTCACACATAAAATTGATACACATATCTTGTAGAAACAAAATTATGTATATCATAAAAAGTTTATACATATATAAATTAATTTTATCTTCATATATTTAATAGAATATATTTAGCTAAAAATAAATTTATAATACCAGTAAAGATGTTAAACAAAATCAAAAGTAAGATTTTATCAAAAATAAATAGAATTTTAAATTTGTCTCACAAACATATGCATGCCACGCGTATACCTCCATTTACTCGTTATCCATATCGCTTACCTCTTTTTGTAAACTCTACTTCTCTTTCTATAATGCTATGAATTTAAGACAATGGCCATTCCCGTCGTGAAATTACCCTCGATTAAGGTTTTTACGTACTATTCCGAAATTGGCACGTCGGAATTTCCGTTGAGAAGGATTTCTCTCGGAAGGTTGTCATACGTGCGTTAAAACGATGCGAAACGAGTGAGCGCGCTTGCGGTGTACTTAGAAAATGATTTCCACCGTAATTAGGGCACGGAATTCTAAATCGCTTTACTTGGAACACGCTAGATCCGTCCGGATAGAAGCACTTTCACGTTTTTGCTCAAACTGAACAGCACTCAGAAAAAGCCATATGAATCTTCATGTCTAGAAACCCGTGACGCTTCGACATGAGTATAATGGCCGTAGTGGCATTAAATTCGCGAAGACACTCGACTATATCATCGATTCACATGTCGAATCATGAATCCTAATGTCTGAAATTTCTTCCTTATCGAACTCAAAACATAACATAATAATTTACTCGAAATACATTATACATTATTGAATAATGTAAAAATTGAGAACAATGTTCCAATTTTAAAAAAATTTAAGATATAAATATTAAATCATTATTTGAATATATATATAAAAAAAAGAATAGAAAAATATTACAAAACAAGAAATTAAGAATTGTTATTAAATTTCCGGATGAATGTAATCAATCATTATAATCAAATATAATCAAATTTAATCGACATATGTCATATGACTGACAAAAACTTAGATATACTGATATAAATATAAAAACGGAAAAAAATTTCGATCGCATAACAATGCATTTAGCATTTCTAAAAACAAATCAAAACATTGGCAGTTTTCTTTTTAAAATAATTTCGTTTTTGCAATTTCATCTTCACTGGATTTGTCACATCTTAATATCTATATAACAATAAAGTATTTAATCGGACAATATTTAATTGAGTTAACGAACCGTAACACAATAAGTTTCTTGAAAATCTTGAAAATTCGTTTTTAATTTGACGAGCTATAATTCTGAGACGTCATTTTTTAAATGAATGAAATTTGCATATTCCTTTCATCACACGAACGAAGATAGCACTCAAACCGTATGGAATCGTGCACGTTCATTCCGTAATTAACGGCGAAAGTGAATGAAATTCTATGCGGTGCATTATAATGTAAACTAGAAATCTTTCGAACTATGAACTAATACAACAAATATTTATACGATAAACGATAATAGATACACCAATTAAAGACCAATTAAACTAAGAATTTACAAACTTTGTACAATAAATAAACACATATTTTATTTCAAAATAAAATAATATAGATCGTGCAATTTTTATAAAATAAGAGAAATTTACTGAAAACTAAGGATTCAAAATATATCTGATTATGTTTTCTTAAATGATAAATAATTTCTATAATCATCAATATCTGTTTAAGCTAAATTTATCTATTTCATTAGATAGCAAAAAAATAAAAAGAAACAATAATAAAAAAAAAAATAAAAAAACAGTTACCACATATTACACTTTATAAGACAAATTCCGATTCAGTAAATTGAATATCGAAATAGATCAACTATGTGTCGAGATGTAATGTCACGGAATGTGCTTCTTCGAGAAAAGAGCCGATAAAAGCGGGATACACCGTTTACATCGCTGATTTCAGCCTGGACCAAAGAAAGAAAGAGCGCAAAAAATGAAATTTAAAAGGCACAGGTAAAGCGAGAGAGAAAGAGAGGATAGCCATGGTTGTATTTATCACTCGGAGATCCCGAAAATTGCATAATGCGAAACGCGAGAGAGAGAGAGAGAGAGAGAGAGAGAGAGAGAGACAGCATCTAACAAGTGAAACAAAGCTCGCATTCCACGAGACACATCTCTGTTTGTACTAATAAAATCTGTTTTATATATATTTATATATATATATATATATATATATATATATATATATATTCCCATTGGATAGAAAAGTTGTATTTAAATTAATTTACAATCCCGACAAATATTAATATAATCATAATAATATTAAATTTTTCTGATAATTGTAAGTTGATATCAACTTTTGATAAAATCTTTTTATTTTCATAAGATTCTTTTCGCATTTTATTACAAGTCGACGTCAGTCCTTTTTAATTTTTTGTAAAACTAATAAAATCTTTATTTTACGTTTGTTTACTGATATAGGTATTTATTATTTAGATAAATAAACTAGATTTTTTTGTATAGAAAATAATAAAAGATCGCGTGAACTTGGTCGATATTTACACATTTGAAAGCGTGTCTCTTTTCGACTTTGTCAAGTAGTATTTTCGAACATATTTTCATAATATAGCCAGAATCTGATTAGTAATACTCGATGTAATCGTGTGGATACAATAATTAAGCTGACAGTGATTTAATATCTAAATACTGTAACATAACTTTTTTATATTAAAATACAAAATTTTTTGTGATGGTTCTCGATGGACAAATATTGAATTTCATTTAATTAGTTATAAAAAAGGTATTGATAACATCGCATTCGATAGCATCGTGTATTGATAACATCGTAATTGTTAAATTTCTAAAAAAGCTTCTTATAATATTAGTGTTATTTTACATAAAATAAAACTAATATTACAAGATTTTAAAGTCGTACTATGAAATTTTTAAGCTGTTTACTTATAATGAATCAAAATTTATATTAAAATCTGATATTTTCATTATATTGTTATGTAATTATTACTAAAATATTTATAATAATTGTTCAAAACTTCGGTATGTGAATAATTGATTTAGCATTCTTGAATTCAAATAATATTTGCATTTATTTATTAAATATTTGATTTTTCAGATTTGCGTATTCAAGTCTCTTTTGTTGAAATAAGTGAAATAAAAATGTATATGATCGATTCAAATAGGGATCACATAAATCTGTATAGAAGGATGAAAGACGATATCTTAACATCCATGTATTCTATTGAAATATTTGATCACGAATATAATTGTACTGTAGTAAAATGCAAATTTTGTAATATATGTATTTACGGTAAAACTCGATGGGAAGAAATAAAATCCCACTTAATTGATCATAAAAAGGGTACTGATAATACCACATCGATGGAATTCCGATACAAGTTTATATACCGTCATATGTGTACGCAGAATGAAAATCATAATTTAGTATGCAAATACTGCAATCAAATAATGTCGCATAAAACTATTAAATATTTAGAAAAGCATTTATCCATGCATCCAAGAATAATAATAGACATACGCAATGAAATTAAACAAAGTTGGATTGGGAAATATTTCATTTCCGACAATTCAACCCAATTTAATATGACAAAATGTACTATTTGCGATCATCCTCTTAGCATATCTCTAGGAATGCATGGATTACAACACCACTTATATTATTTTCATACTATGTGTAAAAATATAACAGCTAACACATGTACGGAAAAAAATAATTTGGATCTAATGTTACAACAATATCTACCTGAAGGTAATGAAAGTATAAGTTATCAATAGGCTGCTATAGACTTGTGTGTCACAAAAAGTGAAGAACAAAAAGCTAAACAATTATCAATATCTCTTCTTAAATCGCTTATGTTCACTTTCATATATATCAATACATAAAAAGTTACATGTCTAACACTTATTTATATCAAAAGATTTCGAAAATTTATGTTCAATATTAAACAAATATGCGTTATATATGTCGTAGAATAGTTAAATTACATAAACATTTTTATTTTATTACTCAAAATCTTTATATTTGCTATTTTCAAATTATAATAATTTATTATTTTCAATATTTAGTTATTGACAAAACATCTCATGCAATTGATAAATCTAATAGTCAAATTTAAATAATATTTGCATCTGAACATTTAATTTTTCAGATATTTACATATCCGAAAAATTAATTTCAATGTAATAATATAACTGAGTGCCTAATTAAATTTTATATTTATTACACTAATGTATTTATTTAATTATTTTGTATATAGGTATATTTTGTATGTATTTATTTACATATTTTGTATAGGTTTAACTAACGACGATCTAAACATGGATTATATTATGGATTCTGAAACGATACCAATGGTAGAAGATCTTTGTAATATGATATAAGCGACAATATGATAAAAGACATTCTTGACAAGCTAGATTCATTTTGCGTTATTACTTAACATAAAATAATAATATAAAATAAATGTTAATTCTTTCAACACATAATTTATGAAACGCTTTGTTTATTATTAATAATAATAATATATTAGTCAAATTATTAACAAATATTTAAATTGTAATATTGATATATAGATTTTATATATTTCATGTAACATGTGTTTTAAAATTATGTTTGCGTGACATAATATTCAAATTATTCAGAATCATTGTTATTCTCTCACATGTATATATTTAGGTATATCAATTATTTCAATAATCTATATTATTATTTAAAGATATTATTTAAAGAACTTATAAAGAATTTATAATCTATGATTTTATTAACCAAACTGATTATATCAGTTGTAAGTATTTTGTGATTATAGTATGTGTGACATCACAAAATAGTAAAATATAACAAATGTTTCTAAGTCAAATTTATGCAATCTCTAAAAGGAATCTGGATAAATTAAAAAATTAATAATTTATTAAGATAAACTGATGTTAAAATCTGGATAATATTAATTGCTGTAATATTTTTTTGTCTTACGCAAAATTTTCGATACAATAATATAAAAAACATAATATTTTCAAAATTAAGTATAAAGTATAAATTCACATATTAACATCACATAAATTTTGTGCACTCAAAAATTTATATGTATTCATTAATATTATTTTAACATGCATTAATTAATTCTAATGTACAATGTAAATAAAAAAATCAATACATTATTTTTAATAATGTATTGATTTTATAATAATTAATAAATAATGATGATAAATAATAATTATTTTATAATTTTATAATTATAATAATTTACGTCTATATCCCCACAATCAATATCACAATCAAGTAATAAGAAATATTCAGAAAATTAAAAATTATATTAAATAAATTTTTATTTTTAAATGTCATCTTTTTTATCTTATTGTGAATGTGTTTTGTAATCGAAATTTTCAACTAGAAAACATAACAAAGTACAGCAATACAATCTGATTGAGACACTTCAAATTATATTCAATATATTAATATTTACATGTTAGGAAAGATTTGTATGTTTTCGCCAGTTTTCGATATCATCAAATCTTTTGTATAATTTTAATACTTACATGTATAGTCATACTGAATAAAATTTTAATTATTATATTTTCAATAGACAGATTTTTTGCAATTTTATATGGAACACCGCGTACCTTTTAGTCTTTTAAACACTCTATTAAAAACAAAAAGTTTTAATGCAGCGAGTAAAAATAGAAAATTTCGAAAAATTCTCGAGTGGAATACTCCTATACGTTTTCAACACGTCTAGCATCAGAGAAAGAGAGAGAAAGAGAGGGGGAGGAGAGAGAGAAAGAAAGAGAGAGAGAGAGAGAGAGAGACGAATGGTCCGTAGAAACGAGACGCGATGTGGTGCAGGTAGATTTATGGGTGGCAATGGCAAAGGGAATAGGAACGGGAAAGGGGATGGGAACACACTCGGAGGGGGCAATGGAGTCCAGTCGAGGAGAGAGATCGTGTTTGTGTCGCAGGTCAGCCGCGCGGTTCACGGTCACGGGGACCGACCGGCGGCCGGACTTGCCTAACGTAACCCGACTCGGGCAACCGCAAACTAAATTGCACCCTCGCGTCTCGCTTCCTTCGTCCTCTCCCAAACTCCACCATTCATACCTCCTTCCCTCCCGCTGACGAAGCGCCCCAGCGGATCCCCGAGCAATATTAAAATTTATTAAGTCGCTCTAATAAACGCGACGTAACGCGTCTGCTGGCTGACGATCACACGGTGGCTTCACCTCTTTTCACGTCGATTGATCGAGTGAGCGCAACGCAAATTCGGTCCTCACACATCGCGAAAATATATAATATATAACTTTACATCGTGTAGAATTATTTTGATGGTAAAAATTTTAAAGCAATATACATATTTTTTATATTAAATTCGAAGAACTTTTAGACTGCATATTTTCGTTTTGTTATATCGGAATTCTTAATAATTTTCGATTCAAGTACTGAACGAACTATCGTGCGCTTTGCATATTTATATTCACGATGAACCGTTTATACCATCGCTCTGTTAGCACGATCTTGTCAGGAGATTCAACAAAGATACTGTCAACGTTTAAGATACAATCTAAACAGTCGGCAATTACAGACTGCGCGAAGGCGTGTTTGTCGCGAGCCCATTGCGACACGGTGATGAAGTCATCCGCCGATTGCAAATAGGGGATTACACTCGCTTCTCTTACTTTCAATTATCTAACACTTCATATATCTTTCCACTATATATTTATGCAACGTACACAAAAGAGTATCTATTTAAAGCATATGCCACAATAAACTTAAATTTGTAACATCAAGATTTTATTAATCAAGATTTTATTGATGATTTAAAATTTCTCAGAAACATTTTATATGATTTAAGAATCATTGATTGAAGAATTAATGATACGTTGACAGGAGCAAAGGATAAGACGAACATATCTTTCACTACTGTTTACAACGCGCAGTTTCTTATTGAGAAACATAGCAAAAGATAAGTGACAGACGTGAGAAGTAATATCCGTGCAAAACGTGACTATTCATTATTTGTTTAATATTTTCTCTCTGCGAGATAAAATTTTATATTATTTTATTTTCATAGTGCAAAAATCTTAATCATTTCATCCAAGTAATTGGACGTACTACAAATTAAAGTGCAACATTTTGACCCCTCCTCCCTATCTATTGACTTTAGTTCTTTCTTTGCATGAAATTTATCGGCATAGGGTGTGTCTCATTAAACGTCGACCGGAATGGAATATTATTCGATCGATCAAACGTGTACGAAAGTCAACGATATAACCGTGTTAAAACAATGAGGAACAGACGGAAAAAAACAACCAGATGCACGATAAAAATACTATCGTTATCAACGCGATGGCCAAAAAAATAGCAGAACATTTGCATGAATTACAAAGTTAAATGCAAATATATGTACTATTGTTGTTCAACATAATGTATTAATTTTTACATAAATTAATTTTAATGCATTATTTTTTCTATGTATCAATTAACATTTTCACCAATTATTATTGTAATGTTTTAATCTTTAATCTTTAATTAATAATGTGCAATTTCTAATCACGGAATGATTATCTGATGAAAAAAATGCTTTTTCTAGTTAAACTTATAATTGAAGTTTCTAGTTAAAACGTATAATTAAGAAAAAAAACTATAAATACAAAAAAACTTAAATGGCCAAATGTATTTTACAATTTTAAAATGTTCAAAGAGAACAAAGATTGAAGATATAATAGAATATAAACCAATTAAAAGTACAATCAGAAATTACTACAAAATAGAGAGTTTAACGGTAGTACTAACTTTCACCATAATAACCGAAATTTGCAAACAAAACTAATGAATAATAAGAGCGCAAAGAAAGGCTATTCGTTTTAAACACCGTTATTGTTTCAATCAATTAGAAATTTTATAAATATAACGATCATCGCGACTGTTGTGCATTACTCGCTTTACGAGTGCTTTCCATTTTTGTTATTTTAATCACAAATTATATGTATGGTTTTCAAGTATCTATTTATCTGGAGTGATTATCGGCCGCGCACTTTTACGAAGGTCAGTATATCGTGGAGTGATGCAATTAGAATGCAACTGCAACTAATATGAATGTGGTATTAATAATTGGATAATTATGAGTCAACCGCGTCGTTGCACCTTTCCCAATTTTTTTACCGTTATCAACATAGACACGATTTATCGCAGTCGCCCGAATGACAGTGCTTTTCAATCCACTGAAAATATAAAGTCTTTGTCGTGAAGTAAAAAAAAAATTTATGTACTTACTCCACGAATTCATCTTGTTTTTTGGTTCTTTATTGTTTCTTTCGATTCGTAATCCAAATTATAATCTAAATCCAGATAAAGTACGATTACCAATTGATAAAAATACGAAATAACTATATGAAAATTGTTATATTCTTGAATATCAATAATCAATTAAATGTAATGATACCTTAAGAGAAAAGATAACTTTTAAATAATTTAGCATTGTTCACTAAAAAATTGTATGCTAGGCATCTACTCTGCGATACATTATACGTTACAATTTGCATAAAACTAGAGCATTAAATTTTCACCAATCGATTCGGTAACAGATATGCGAAGTTATGTACTTTGCGATAAAATAATGAAACGGACGTTTCCGAGAATCACCCATAATAAGCAAGAGAAATTTTTCTGACGTTTTAATTTATCCGCGAGTGAATTAAGAACGTGAGAAATAAATAAAATTCAAGCATGTATCCCAGTTGCGGAAGGGACTGCTAACGACGATAATTATCGATTGAAAGCGAGTTTCCACCAGACATCGAGCAACGCCTAATTGCATAATCCGTATGATCGCTGCCGCCATCGCACCGCGATTATCCGGACAGAGCTCGGCCGTAAAAATCTCAACCTTGACGCAGCGAAGATGCGCGTTCGCACACGCAGCATCTCGCGTTCATCTCGCGTCATTCGTATTTGCATCCGCGCTGCAACCGGTCGGATCACAGTAACTCCAAAAATTACGCATTTCCAAGATCTCTTCAGAACGAAGCAATAAAAGAATGAAGAAATGAAAATCTTAAAAAAGATGTAAAAAACAGAAATTAAATAGAAAAAAATTAAATGTTTAATTATTAACTATTTAAATAAATCGATAATCTCCTTGAAATTAATTAACTTTGCTAAAACTATTTATTTTAATTAATATTAATGATTAATTACCATTAATTATAAAACATTGAAGACTGCGGATTTTTAATCGTATATTCTATTCTCGTATTTCTCGAACGAAACGCGGTTTGTAAATAGCGTCTTTTTTTTGAGGGTTTTGTAACGATGAGCATATTTACATAATCATGGGCTTCTCTGATATACACATCCATTTATATTTATCTCCTGAAGAATAATAGTTACAGCCGAAATAAAAGTTGATAAGCGCAAAGACCATCTATCTCTCTGTAACAAATTTGTGCTTCGTTGCGTGCCTATTCGAGCCGCGTTCGTAGCGTTATTATTATTCATTCTTTTAAGCCCATTTATTTCAGGTTTGCAGAGAGTGCTTATTACGCTTCCCCCCGCAATTAAAGGGTTATAATCTACGATGTCGAGCGCTTGAAAATTCAGCGCCGTGGGCTCGGAAGAGAGTCCAGTCCGATATCACGCGTACAATGGACTGCTCGTCATGCGCGTGCACTTTCTACGCATTTTCAATATTTAAAGAGAAACAAACGCGGCGAGAATTTCGCTGAGGGGAAAGAAAGAGCGAAAGAGAGTGCGAAGGCATGCGGAAGATATATATATAATATATAATATGAGCAAGCGCTACTCACCGGTAGATTCCTGATGCCCAGCCGCACCTTGGAGTACTTCTTCATAAACACCCGCCAGAGCACATAAGCCATGGCGATGATGATGACAGCGACGATTATGATGATAACGATGACGATAATCCCGCCGTCGATAATCGACGCCGTTGTCTCGGACGATAATCTCACCGTCTTCGAAATCGACGATCTTTCCCCTTCCAAGTAAAACCGACGTCAAAGACAACCTTCGTCACACCACTCGCGACCTGTTCGACTGTCAAAAGTCCACAGCATCATGGATGGATCACGATACGACCACGCAAATGGACTGTCGCAAACAGCGATCAACCTCGGTGGATCGTCCTTTTTTAAAAAAAATCTTTTTTTTTAATTTTTTTTAAATATCCTCCGGATGGAGGGTATTTAACCTTCAATCTGAACTTTAAATTACACGACACGGAGCTACTCCTTCTGAAAATTATTGCTTTAAGACGGATCGTCCTTTGGGATTACGTCACGATCTACGATTACATCGAGTCGCGAGCACGACGCGTATCGCGCTCGATCGCGAAAGAACGAATGAGGAGATTAGCTTGACGATAATTAATGCACACGCCGGCGACGCGCCACGCTTCGAACTCACCGGACGGAATCGACGAGCGTCGTCGTATGCACGCTGTTACGAGTCACAAGTTACGCGCGATGACCTCCGTTCGCGTCACGCATCGTCGCGCGGCCTTTTGAATCGCACGGATCGCGCGTCATCGACAGCGAACTTCGCGCGGCTGGACGCGGCCGGCAACAAACTCACGCGCCGGCATTTCGAAGCTCACTTCGCTCTCGTACCAACCTTCACCGCGCTATCAATAGCGCTCGCGAGCAATTCGCAAGGTCACGTGCCTCGCGATACGAAACAATACGCGGAATGAAAACAAAAAAAATAGTACACAAATACAAAAATGATGAACGACGCTTTCCATACGCGATCGAATGTCCGAGTCTTTCTATGAGCGAATAAAATATAAAATTCATTCGTTTAAACAGGACCTTTTATCTTCTTGCTGTTTCACGTGACTCACACGCGATCACAGTAGCCGATCGATATCCGAGAAAGCGTTCGTTTCTGAATGAAAAACAACTTGAATGAAGACAACTCCGCGTGTCTCGCGTAATCCAACGTGCGCGCGTCGAAAAAGTCCATACAATTTATCCACGTAACACACACGCATACCATTGGCAGCGTTACGTCGACCATACGCAGAGGCTGCGCACGGATATTCGCGGACAGTAATCACTCACGCTTACGACTAAATGTCACTCACGTTACGTGTGCGCTTCATCTTGGCAGTCATCTCTCGTCGATCTGAATCGCCGTTGCGTAAAATCGCCCTGTCGATCGATTGCCACGTGCACGGTAATAGCGCTTTTCACGGATCACATAGTTCGAAAGCACCACCTCGATACACCCGCCGGCGTCCGCTGCCGCGACGTAACTGACACGCGACACACGCAACCGCGCGCGCTCTCGCGATCACGCCGCCGTCGCGCCGCGAGCTACCGCGTCGCGCTGCGCCGTGTCGCGCCGCGCCGACGAGCGTCGTTTGCTTTCGTGGAACTGACGAAACTGAATGAATGAATGAGGCGAGCTCGGCCGAATCGCGCACCTGGAATCACGCGAATCTCAATCCTTAAAATTGATACTTCCAGTAATAGCTTCGTTCCTTAATAGAAAAAAATTTGCAAGGGGTGTAACTTTTCATGCCTTGTAGTCAGATTTATAGGCCGGAAAAATTTGACGTAATTTAATGATTTACACTGTATATTTATCACTCGTGAATTATAAATAATGAATTTTAGATTAGAAATTTTAGATTGAAATAATTGTTAAGATTTGGATAGATTCTTTTGAAAAAGAGTCAGTGGAGAAATATTTGTGATCGTTGCGTGGGAAAAATATCGACATTATTCATAAATAAAATGTCAAAGCATAAATATATGTAGCGTAAAAACGAATAACAGGATGTATAACAGGATGTATAACGATTTATATGATAATCGAAGATATCCTGAATATTGATTGAATATATGTGAAATTTCTCAGAATCCAAGGTTTGAACTCTGCACTTTAATTTCCATTATAAAATATAATTAAAGATATCAATTTCAATGAAATAAATTCTGCGAATAAAAATTTATTTTTATCACGATCAAAATGTCGTATTCGTGATCATCAATAAACATATGTGTACATATCAATATATTGTAATCTAAATACTCCGAAATTGAAACTTCTTTCTTTTAATATGTTACTTGAATAAATATTAATTGTGTCATGACATTTAATTTGGATGTATTTATATGAGTCTATGTAAAAAGATTAATGGGAATTGGCGTTTTGTAATGTTAACACTAAACTGTATGAAATAGATTTCGATTTTTGAAAAAACGTAGCACATTTCCACATATAAAAAATGGACTTGTGAGAATAAAGCGGAAATCATGTTGTGGAAAAGAATCGTTTCTCTTGTTCGCAGTCACGAAATATAATTAGCTTCGTACATTTTCACGCTTGACTCTATCTTCAGATAGAGCAGAAAAGAAATGATATCGTGACAAAAGAACCTTGCGTTCCATGATTAGCATCAATGCTATTCCGCACTTCCGCTCCCCCACGTACTATGTCCAATCTTTTCTCTTTTATATTCAGCCGCCGTTTTTGCAACCTGCACATCACGAATGCAGACGTGTGTTCCGCAGAGAGTAACGTGCGCATTATACAGGATGTTTTAAAAGTGGAGATCAATCGCTCGGGAAATATAGATATACAGGGTGTTCTGAAATCAAAGCCAATTACTCGAGAGATGAATACAGACCTAAAAAACAAGAGAGAAAATTGATATGAACATAGGGTAAAAAATGCATTATTTTCGAGTTATCGCTATTTTTATGTTGAAACTTTAAATTGCTTTGTTATCGAATTTTTTGGTCAAAATTAAAAGAAGAGATCGTTATAAGTTTTATAACATAATTAAAGTTAAATAAAAATTTCGGACTGCTTTAGCACTACACAGGATGCACAACTGTGGAGTCCTGATCTCTGCCAAGAGATAACATAACATAAAGATGGTGATAACAACGCATTTTTGGCCCTATTTTCATATCAACTTTCTTTCTTTCTTGTTTTTGGATCTGTATTCATCTCTCGTAATTGGCTTCAATTTCGGAACATCCTGTATACTTACAAAAGCACGCACCTTCACCCCGCGAGAGATAATGGGTGTGTCTGCTTCACGTGACGGCCACGTGAGCACCCTCGAAAAGGGCTTTCCCGTTCCCTGACGTTCATTCATGCAGCAGGTCGGCTCGTGCCGTGGGCGGCGGTGATGACCCTAGACTATTCCGACCGAAAGTCGAGAAGAACCGAGACTGGTTACGAAAAAAGGGCAGAGAAAACGTACGATCAGCGGAATGTACCGTTCAACGAATTAACGTAAGAGCAGTTATGCCGCCTCATTTTTGTACGATTTCCAAATATGTCCGCCGAGGTAATGTCCAATATCACGAGTACAATCAGTTCTCGTAAATATACATACCTCCTGCGCAAAAACAGGATGTAATGAGAAGACGTTTACGGAACTTCTCCTTTCGGAACTTGAAAGATACTCAAATATATCAAAAATATAATAAATGAAAACACTTTTTCGCATCCAAACAAAAGCAAATTTTTATCTTCTAAATTGAAAAAAATATAACATGCGCAATCTTTTCTCTAAATTTCTTGTATATTATAATAAATTTTGTTTAATAAAATTTTTTTAAAATAGATCTGTATTTCCCCTTATTTCCTTTAATCAAACTCTTGTAAAATCTCTTTTTATCGTGACGCAACTTTATTATATAATATATCTGCAATCTTATCCCATCTCACGACATGTGATTCGGAATGTTGTTGAGATTGCGCTATCGGGCGATCGTGCATGCTTAATGGCCGAACAATCATTGTTGAACAATCGTTTTTCTGCCCTCTTTCCTCTGATCAAGAAATCTAACCCGGCAATTACCTAATCGTCAATTTATTTCGATAGCGACAGGCCGGATTCGCGATGTGGCGCGGCAATTATTTTACTTTCCGCTTTCGTGGCGAGCGTGATCACGCATGGCGTGCGATTGCGGCTGCTCGAGATCGCTGCGCCGCATTAATCGATCTTTCTGTCGGACACAGCATGCGCGCAAGCATGCTGGAAGTACACCTTGGTGGAGTTAAGTAGATGTCAATGCGTTCCCACGTGTCCGTGTCTCGTCCGCCGGCTACTTTCGTGCCCGGGATAGATACTTATAAAGGAAAACAGACGTCTGTCATTTCGCAATGCCGCCTTTCCGTATAGCGAGAGCAATACCTCCTCAATTGACCAGCCGATGCTCGCCAGTAATTACTGTCCAATGAACCCTATGCCCCTCTGGCGGGGTTCTATAAACTTTAAAGTACTTTACGTTCTAGTTATTTTAAGAATGTTGGTTCTTTTTCAAGACATCCTTTAGACATCTTATAAATCAAAAAATTAAAACATTAAAAAAATGTAAATATAAATTAAAACTAATTGAAAAGGAATTCGACCCGTATTAGTTAATAAATAAGAAATGTAAAAGAAAAATCAAATGTAAAAGAAAGATCAAACGAGCAAATTGGATTAAACGTTAAATATTACGTTAATGACGTATCCGTCACTTATTATTCGTTTTAATTAAACATTTATTTAATCCAATTTGCTCGTTTATTTGATCTTTCTGCTATATTTCCTAAAAATTCAAAATCTTTATCCGTATAATCGCACAGGTATTACGATCCTAATTAGACTTTATGCTGAACGGGTGGAATACCACGGATAATTAGAGAGAGGATTAAAATATGTCACGAGGGAAACATATCTGTCTCTACGTATGCATGCTTGTGTATCGCGCTGATATCGTAACATGTAACGAATCGTGAATCATTGACCAAGTTCGTTGAGCAAGAGAGAGGGTTCGCCACGAACGTGCAACACTACGAATTGACGATAGATAATACGAGAGAAAGAGATCGTATTATCGCGATTCCGCGATGGACACGGCCGGGGTTATCCGAGGTTAATCGAACAGCATGGCCGGTGTGTGTAACGACAACGATTATTATCCGATCTAGCGAAAATCTGACATGCACATTGTTATCTTGCGAAAGTATTTTCGCGCTCACTTCCAGAAGACCGCCTATTATCAAACGCATCAATACTATCGATTCTCCTACAGTCACGATCGTTCCATTTCAAATCAACATTTAATCTACGGCTTTTATCTCTCTGTTTTACTCTGTTTTACATACATCAAGTACTACATAAATCATCGCCATTAAAGAAACTCGGTTTAAAATTATTACTTAATCTTTATTACTAATTATTTAAATTTCACCTTAAGAGCATAATAATATAAAAAGTACGTAAAATAAAAACGTTCTATTTTAAGACACATACGGTTTGACAATCTGTTTTAAAATAAAATAATCTGTTTAGAATCTGTTTTAAAATAGAAATTTTAAATAGAAATCTTGATTTTAAATATTTTACAAGATGAAATACGAAAAATAGAATTTATATACGATATACATGTGTTTGGGAGCAAGCGTGACATAGTAGGCAATGCACTGGTCTATTAGAGATCCCGGATCGATTCCCGGCAGAACCAAAAATGTTTTTCCTGTGCTCGTATTTCATCTTTGGCAGTCTGGTGAACTGCCAAGAGAGTAGTATCTTAGCCACAGAAATCTCTCTCAATTACGTCGTTCAGATTCGGCCGACTACGGTTGCATCTGAAATTGTAGGTCCCATGTGCCTGTGTACAATCTGCGTACGCATCACAAGTATACATAAGCAAGAAGAGAGTTTAGGTCTAGGCTTTTAGGTTTTATTCGTTCTAATTAAACATTTATTTAATACAATTTGCTCGTTTACTTGATCTCACTCACGAATTGTGAAAAGTCAAAAAAAAACATGCACGTTTGCATATTTGCATATTTGTCATAAAATACAGGCTGCAAAAATTTTTTGTCAAGATAATAAATTTAAAAATGAGAAAAAAAAATAAAATGAGACTAGAAGTCATATCATTTTGTATTTCGAAATAACAAAAATCTAAGAATCTATACGCGATATATATTTATTTGATTACGCATTAAATATATTTGAAATTATAGTTGATATACAACATTTTGTTTTTTATGGCGCTACGCATTAAAAAATAAAATACATTAATCATTTATATGGTGAACTCAAAGCAACGAAATCGATGCATTATTATTTCTTGAAATGCAATTATGAATGAAAAAATGCGATTTCATGATGATGCATCTTACTAACTTTAATGCTTAACGCTTGTCCAGAGCTTATCTCCATACAAACACAAGGCCCGAATATATATGGACACAATGGGATTAATTTACCGGCCAATGAACCAGTAAAAATTTTTAATTCCGTGAATTTACGATTCTCAAGCTGAGCCCTCTGAGTTATGACACTTTGCATCCCTTGCCGCGCATTTGTAAACCCATCGTGTGCTGCACACGATGCGCAGGTTTTGCACGTTACACTTTATACGCGTCCCGAGTCCATGGCCACGGTACTTACACCAGCAGCCACGGTGTAAGGTTACAACGAAAATAACGAAGAAACGTTCGACGCCAGACATACGGCCGGCCTAACAATTAGGATTTACCGTTCGTCTCTCTCTCGTAACGTAAATCTCTCCGAAAACGCAGAGAAACTGCGCGCAGGCTGTAAAATCGTCTTTATCGAATCTTTCGCAAGCGGTATCCTTTTTTTAGAGGTTCAAAATAGCGCGTTGAACTCGCAGCACGATGCTAAAGAACATCCAACGATTTGTGGCACAAATAAGAATGAGATTTTTTTCTTCTTATTTTACAGAATACATTAAAATTTTCTTTTTTTTGCGTTTTTTTTTTTAAAGATAGCATTTCATGTTTTAATTGAATATCATTTACATTAACTATTTAATTTTAATATTAAACCCACTTTACATCTTGTAATTTGTATCGAGATAAAATTTTCTTTATAATTATAATACAAACATATAATACAAACAACATTTAAAGAATAAAAAAAGAATCATTTATTCTTATTTTATGTTAAACAAATAAATTTAAAGTTTATTTAACATATGTAACATATTTATTTAAAATTGAAAAAATGTATTCTATAATAAATTTGCCTGATCTTTATTGTTTATTACATGTGCTATTTTCTGCTAGAAAAAAATCAATTGTTCAAATGTCTGCAAATCAGTTGTGCAATGTCTAAAATTACGGTATAAAACTCAAGCTTTTTAAACTCGTCACGCTCATTGAACGCTTCTTCAGGTCAAATATATAAAGCAAAAAAAAAAAAATATTTCCGCAATTTTCGCGACCACGGTTGCATCTGAAGAGTCACGCGTGCTAGTTTACCAATGCACTTACGCGTTACTCAAGAGCTGCATGCGCGGATAAGCGTAGGGTAGTTTTACGCATCCACGAGCCGCGATTATCCGCGGAAATGTCTACGGCTTCATAAATGAAGGATCAAGTGGATGGAGACGTGTGTTTACAGTAATCTAAGGTTACTGACATTAAGCTTGCAGTTCATGGTCATTGTAATGGAATATAACGTTGATTATGTATTTCATATGTTAACTGCACTTGCAGAATACTACCGAGCTATTAAATAAATAGCATATAACCAACTCATGCCGCATGAAGAAACCTTGCATCAAATCCTTACGGAAATATTCTATCTTTCTTTAAACTTATTGTTATAAAATGCGAATCTCTCTCTCTCTCTCTCTCTCTCTCTCTCTCTCTCTCTCTCTCTCTCTGAGATTTGATTTATTTAAATATTTCTTCGGAATCGTAACGGCGCCGTTGCATTTTTTCTCAGCGAGAAATCGTCGATATTTTGCCGGATGGATACTAAAAGCCGTGTCTTAGTGCGTCGAGTCTCTCGCGGATTTCTGTGGCCGTTCTTATGTCGAAGCAACATTTACGGCGCGCATTTTTTGTTGCTCGCACAGCGACGTAATGCTGAACCGACTGAGCCTGAAAGCCTATACATATATACATTCAAAGTCTTCGAGTACCTTTGTCCTCTGCGTTCATTCCCGCTCACGAAGCTATTTTCTCTTCGCTTTCTTTCTGACGCCGTATACAGGGTCAAAGTAGTCGCACCACGCTCGACGTGTAAACGTGCACCAACGACGTCGCGATAAAATGAAGAGTAGCCCAATGTATAATAACCATAGAAAGACAAAAGAACAAGTCGAAGAAAGCGAGAAAAAAGCGATAAGAGAGATTCACGGCCACCAATGATTTATCGTAAAAGGAAGGTCGGATCGATTATCCCAATTCAAAATACTAGTAACTTTCGATAGTTAGTACGGTAGTTAAGTTTCTGTAAAATGTGTCAAATCGTGTTATACGACAATAAAAACCAAGCAATAGCAAATATTTATTAAAAAAAAAATAGAAATGTTGAAAAATTAGATCTCTTATAGATTTCATACAGTTTCTTTAGATTAAAAATTCAATTTTTATAGAGTGAAATATTTCATTTAGAAAACTATTTCAACTTTTTCAAACTTTATCATCGTTTTTTTTCTATCAAAGGTATTCGTCTTGACCTACACCTGAATCACACTTTCGGTTTCGCTTCTCTGATTTCAGCGAATTTTTTATGAACCTGCTACGTGGGCGAGGTGGATCGGCGCGTATGATGTATCACGGGATGCAAATCGCGGTGCAACGGGATAAAGCTTAATGTCTTTGTCCTTGCGAATCTCGCTGAACGGCGCCACGCCCTCGTCGCAAATTGGCATTTGCTTTTTGCCCTCACAGACTACTCATACATATACGCGCGCATACAAGTACAACTATACTGGGCGATAAAGACGTAACGTTGCGCTCGATTATGGTGCTGTTCGTGGGTGCGATAATGCCTCACGCACCACACACAGGCAGAAATTCATTCCGCTTGAGCCGAGACGAGAGTGTCGTGTCTCGCGGTTCTTATAAGGATCGAAAAAAAAAATGCTTGGTTACCCTATCTCGAATTTCATGATAATAAATAATGAGATAAATGTTAAGTTTAGAGACCTCACTTCCAATTTCGATAAAATTAGGCTCATCCGACGCGCTTTTGTACGAAACGAAATAATCAGGCAAAAAAAATGTCCCTTTGCCCTGCGAACCGAGATATTAATCTCGTTAAATTTGGTATTATTTAGGGTTGGGAAGTATCTCTCAATTAAAGATGCGTTCGGTTTTGCTACCGTCCTATTTCTTACTAAAAATTTATAAATCATAATTTCTAGATTTTCTCTTGCACAAATTATGCAGTACAATTTTTAACAGATATATAATCTCTTTCAAGCTCATAATAGCTGTTTTTCTTATATTTTTAAAATAAAAGTAAAAGTTTTGTTTTATAATACATATATTATAGTAGATAACTATAAAAATATAATTTTAGACAAAACTAAATATGAGCAAGTTATAAATATACATATTTATTTAAAAGATATTGAAATAATAATCGGAATAAATTTCCAAATTAATATTACGTAATAGACTAACTGTCATTAAAATTTTATAATAAAAATCACGTGAACTTCTATAAGATTGTCAGTTTATATACTTCGTAATAATATTTCGACAATCGTCGATAATTGAGAAATCTCGAAATGCCTCCAAATGAGAATTCGAACACCACATTTAGTTACTTTGAAAGAGAATCAAACAAGACAATTTTTGCACTTTAAGTGCAAAAATAATAAGAAAAGCCAACAACAAATTTAAACTCATATAATATAATACTGACTAGGTTAGTGAGTCATTATAACGATTTCAAATTAAAGTGATCAAATATGGCTACTTTAAATGACTACTTAATGATATGATATATATTGTTGTTTTCGTGTATCTTATAATTATATATTAAAATGTATATTATAGCGTTTATTAACTTTATTATATAGCGCAAAAATTTAGGTTAGTAATATAGAAAATTAGAAAATTAATTTAATAATATTAACAACAAATATGTTTAATGTTATTTTCATCTATCTATGAAATATATGGAATATTTTATAACATGAGTCATAAAATTACATAAGTCATGAAATTCTAAAAATATTTTAAAAAAGTGTTTTTAAATATTTTCAAATAAACTTAATAAAAAAATAGCATTATTTATATAATTTAAGTACCAATGTAAAGAGTTATCAGTTTAAAGAACAGGAATTTAGAAATATTCCATCATCGATATTGTCTATAATATTAGAATTCATGAGTTTAAATATTATGAATTTAATTGATCGTATTACGAAATTAATTATAATAAATTTAAACTTACTGTAATACACGTAATGCGTTACATCACGGATATTAATTGATGTATACGTTCCTGTTGAGAGAACACTTTTCTATAAACTAGCAGAGTAACGAAAGATCATTGTTCTCGGATAATATCCCCAGGAAACGTGCGTTTCTAACAGCTGACGCGATCCCACGTGTCGAGTTTGCATAACACATGTTATGCAATAATAATTGCGGCAGCAACGTGGTTGAATCGCGGATCGTTGTCATTGTCTCGCGTAAAATATCGATCATCGTTCGCGTAACCGTTTATTATCACTTTATTTTGTTCGTTGCATGTTTTCTAGTTCTGTCTTTTGTCCGTCTCTGTGATATTGCAGAATTTGATTTATTCAATGTGACAGAATAATTATTAAAGGCTAATTGTATTAATAACATTTTTAAGATTTGATTTTGCATCTTATTTTGTACCCAGATTATTACAATAATTTACCCAGATTATTACAATAATTATTACAATAATAAGTATTACTTTTAAAGCTATTGTTGCTTTTTTATGTTTAAAATCGAATATACTATCAAATACATACATGTTTAAATTAATTTAAAAATTTAAATTGAAAAAAGATAAAAAGAGACGCTAAATACACCCTGCATTGTATAATAATATATAAAGAGATCTTCTGTATAAAATATTCTTTTTTTATGTAACACACACACACACACACACACACACACACACACACACACAAAATTTTTGTATCTTGAGAAAAACAAAATCATATAATTTTAATAAATTAATTGCACTTTTATTAAAACAGTATAGCCACAAATCGTTCAATGGCACTTATATAGCAAATGTATTTCAGGCATGTATTTTTAATCAACAAATCTTTGCCAATTTGAATGAATAAACGAATCACAACATTTCTTCGCGTCGCAATTCGGGAGTGCCGATATAAATAATTGGATTAAAATTAAAATTTTTCCTTGTTGCATATCAACACATATCATAATTCGAACTGAGAATTACGCGGAATGCAAGCGTGACATTTTAGATCTGTTCTTTGTAGCTGAACTAGTGTACATTCGTATTTAAAATATATTTGAAATTTGCGGTAAAAGTGAGCGATAAAAAGTTTTAATACAATCCAATGCAGCGACAAAGAACAAATCTCTTATTGAATATACCCAATATCTTCACATCACATACGTTGCAGCACTGCTAGCTGTATGTTTAATTCTATGTGCTGCGTTCGTGTCTTATGAAATTATATAATATGATAAAGTATATACATAAATCTACTTACTTTGTAAACAAATTATTTAAATACTTTTATTTTGTGTATATTTTAACAAATTAAATTTTCCATTTTTAAGAAAGGCATATAAAGTCGATTACATTCCCATCTTTCGAAATTATTGTTGCCTCTTTTCCGTGATGCCGATTGAGTCTCTCGCTGCATTAACGTAATGGAACGGCTGTTATCACGGAGATCCTTTTAATGTTGTGTGTGTTGAGTATATCAAAAGGTTAATAGTGTAATAATATTATATTAATATCTGTTCCTTTTGGTTAAAAAAAAATATATAACTCGTGCATTGCGTGCGTTTGTGTTGTTTAGTATAAAATATAATATTATATTATACTATATATATATATATATATATATATATAATGTTTGAAATATTTTAAGTATCGTAGTGATTGACGATATCTACGGCACATAATAAAACATTAATTTAGTAACATTATGTTTAGTAAATTTATAAGTTGGCGATAATAATTATTTACCAAATGTCACGCATCATGGATGGAATTGTTCACGCGACCGTAATAAACTAACAACATCCTGTAATTAAAATAGTTCTAGTAATGCACTAGGAGATCTGGTACGGTAAATCGTCAGTTGCAGATGATGAAATCCAGACAGTGTCGATTTCTCACCTGATTTCTATGTGAACATAATCTTTCCGGTTGAATTAAGTTAACCCAGTTTTCTATTCATCTAAAGTGCGTTTTAAATTGTACATATTATTTTAAGAATCAATTCATATATAGTGTAATTAAAAGAAAATAATTTAGAAATTTTTATCCTGTTACATATATCTTTCTTTCGCTGTTTCTTTCCTTTTTTTTTTATTCATGAACACACGCGCGCACAGAACATTAAGATCGCACGTAAGGAACAGAACATTTGAAGTGATTACGTATGATTTTATGTATAAAGCGCTAAATATTTTGTAATGACAACGTATTGTCTAGAACATAATTTTAGTCTTATATTTGTTTTCATGCACATTATTGTTTATAAAAAAATATAGGACTATATCACTATAAGGAAGATTATCATTCGTTTATATTTAGTTTCGCGAATTTTTAATCATTTAATGCATATATCTTTGCATTATTTTTTGAAATTGAAATGCAATTATAATAAATAACAAAAAAATGAGAGTAACATTATTTTTTATAAAGAATTAGGAGTTACTGATTCGAGTATTTAAATAATTGTGATTAATGAAGTATTTCGTGCATTATATTTATACATCAATCATTAAAAAATAAAATCTTGTTTTAAAAATTATACGTTCAAACAAATTATTAATACACGAACTTCTTATTCATAGTTGATAGGATTCGGAGATTATTATTAAACGTGAAGCTGTGTGGTCGTGCAGACTGAGTGTCAGATTCGTAAACAATCCCGATTTCGAATCTCATTCGCTTCGTTAATTTTTCACCGAGAATATTATTTCCTATAAAAGGAATAATATAATTAATAAAAAAACAGAGGTATTTACAAAATAAATTGAAACAGAGACAATTTGAGAGAACAAATCCAAGCATCCAGCAGCAATCCTGCTGACTGGTATGTACTGCTTAAATGGTTACTGGTTAAACCTAAAAGTCTAACGTTAGGTAAATACATAATATGTTTACATAAATCAAAGGAATTGTCCTTGACTTGTAACATATTCGTCATATTATAGAGTATTTTGTATCTTTTTCATGTTATTAAAACCACGGGCGTCTCGCCGCTGTTCTACGCGAACTTCGCTACGCGTGAACTTGGCGTGAACTCGAGACACCACCCGTGTCTTTTTAAAATGTTCCAAATTAAATCATAATCACCCAAATAAAAAGGGAGGGTGTGCACGGCGGGGCCCGACCACGAACCAGCCGTGAAAATTCGTAATTATTTTGCGAAAAAATACCACCTCAGCCAGGAATCGGAACCTGGATCTCCTGCTTACCGGACAGACATCTTATCTGTTCGACTACCGAGGCATGTGATGGTATTTATTGCAAATAACGTGTTTAGAATAACAATACAATGATACACATATATATGTACATTACAATATATACATGTATACATGTATTCTCTCGAATCACCTTCTCATTATTAAATGTTTTAAAAACTATTATTTTGCTGACTAAAATTTTTAGATTGTTAAATTACTCCTTTAATATTTTTACATGACACATATCGATACATATTGATACATATCGACATATATCGACACATATCGATAGATATCGATTTGCTCAATAAAATAATTTTTCATTATAAAAATTAGAAATTATTTCTTTTTTACAATTTTATTGCAGGACAGTTCGATCAAAAGAAATACCGCGTTTTTTGCTTTAACTTTCGACTAAGAAGCAATCTTTCCTAATGTCTAATTTTTTTATATTAACATTATTTGTCTTTTATTTTATAATAATTTTGAAATATGTTTAATGTCGATTTATTGTCGAACTTACAATTGTCGAACATGCTTTTTGCAAGATTTTAATTCGATCCAGTACAGCAATAAAAGAATAGGCCTTAGAACTTCAATTAAAAAGAACATGCCTATTGTATGAGAACATTGAAATTGATTTTACTGATCGTGCATTAATGCTAGCCATCGCGAGTCTTTTGAAGTCGACGGAAGATAACGCCACCATGATGTTAATCATGTATCAATTTCTTCCCTATAGAAGAAGATTTACAGTCATTTGAATCTAATAAATTTTTTAAATCAATATGCTGCGGATGTTCTTATATACATTATTTACACATTAAACATGTATTTTGTGAATGATAATTCTATGAATATTCGACAAAAAGTTGAAATAGAATATCACCTAAGCTTTTCTTCTTTTGATTCCTTAATGGATTTCCGACTCATTTGAATGAGTTACAGTCACAGTTATCAATTCTTTTTAAAAATAAAAATGGATAATCATTATTTTCAAATATTAGTATTTCGATATGTGTTTTGATAGGTATTTTGATATGATTAATGATTTGACTTCCATAATTTTCATTACATCTTTTCCATTATATATCATATCTTTCTAATTTCTTTATTTAATATTGCTCACTTTGTATACTTTATATACTTTCTTCTTCACCTTTCTTTTTTTCTTCTTTAATTTTTTCCTCCTTTCTTATTTTTGTTGTGATTCATTCCATAACTCTTTCTTAATTTTTCTCATTCTGGCATATTTACAGTTTTATCTAAATTCCTCCGCTTATGATCTTTTAATGTATTCTAACTCTTTTCTTTATTCAAATCTCTATCATTCCAAATGTCAAATTCTTTTATGTCTTTTCAATAATTCTGTATCTTTATTATCTAATTTTAGGATATTCCAAAAATCCATTTTATCTTCTTTTTTTTTGAAAATTATATTCCTTTTTTTCTATTTTTCTTCATTATTTAATTATTTTGTTGTGTTAAACTACGTGTCCTTTTCTTTTTCTTTCTTCTTGTAGTTTTCATTCCCGCGAACTCTGCTACCAAAAGTGGCTGCATTGTCTCCTCTTCTTCGAGCTATTATTTATAGGCCTATGAAATTCAACAAACTTGATCTGTCATTTGGTTTCTTTCGAATTTATAAATGAGAATCAGGTTTTGAAGTTATTAATCAACCTCTTCCACGGAATCACACGTCACTACTTAATCTTAAGAGAGAGATAAGAAAGACTTGAGAATAGCAAAAACTGATTTTTATTACTAAGTTATTTAGTTATTACTAAGCTGTTTAAGAGTTTATTACTAAGTGTTTTTTATTACTTCAGTTTTGCTATGGTGCTATTTCTTATAGCAAATTCATAATTATTAAAATGTATTATAGCGTTTATTAACTTTATTATATAGCGCAAAAATTTAGGTTAGTAATATTAGAAAATTAGAAAATTATTTTAATAATATTAACATCGAATATGTTTAATGCTATTTTCATCTATCTATGAAATATGTGGAATATTTTGTAATATGAGTCATAAAATATTGTTATATAAATCAAAATAAAATTGTATGCATATATCTTTGCGTTATTTTTTGAAATTGACATGCAATCATGATAAATAACAAAAAAATGATAGTAACATTATTTTTTATTTTTTTAAGAAATTAGGAGTTACTGATTCGAGTGCTTAAATAATTGTGTATATGAAGTATTTTGTGCATTATATTTATCCATCAAGGTGAAAAAAATGGTGAAAAAAAAGGTGAAATCACGTTTTAAAAATTATGCGTTCAAACGGACTATTAATACACAAACTTCTTACTCATATTATGCAATAGTTTAATATTGTAATAAGATATTTATCAAATGTGTTAAAATAGATATTAATATTGTTTGTTAATTAAACGAGTCGTGATCGAATTTGTCTCGTGCTCATCGCATTTCACTGATGATGATGTTCATAAATGCTGACAACTTTGATATCGCACAGTACATGAATCAAGTTTGTTAAGGTAATCCGTGACATGCATTAATACTCCCATAAAAAATGAGTAGAACAGAAATACTTATAGAGCGATGACCAAGGATACGTTTCATCTAGGGAGTGTGGTCTTTTCTAATAATATTAATAGAGGAAGCAAATATAGATCGGTAAACGTTATATGCTGTTTGTTCATATATGCTGTTTGTTCACCTAAATGTAAAGTAATAGCAATTAGAAGAAAAAATTAAATTACAACTTTTAAAAATTCAATAAATGCTTGAATTTGCATACAAATGACATTCACGTAATGTCAATTTTATTATTTATTAAAATCTAAACATTGTATAGTAAAAGACATTTTGTTTGTATTAAAATTAAGCTTTGTTAAAATTTTTGTATTGAATTTGTATTGAACATAAGTGTTAATTTAACATAACGTGATTATGTTATTTAAAAACTTTGTGTTACATTGATATTCAATTGATATTTATTTTTTAGTTTATGTAACACAATTTATGGAAGTGAATAAATAACATAAAAATAATAGTTTTGTTAAAATGTAAATTTTAAGATAATGAAGAAAACGTATGTGTTAATTCAATATATTATAAATGTTAATTTTACTGAACAAATATGTTCCATTAATTACACATTTTATATGTAAAAATGTACAGATAATTTATGTTATTTCTTCTCTGTGGTAGTTACAATCTGTTAAATCATTAAATTTCAAATATTAAATATCACGTATAAATATTGCTTTTTCGTTTCTTTATTAATTTTAATTTTGTCAATATATTGAACAACTTTTATAAAAAATAAAAATAACATTCTATTTCAGTTAAAGTTAACGTTACAAACATTAAATTTGCTTACCAAATTATCAAAGTGTTACGTTTCTTGCATCAATTTATTACATAATATTTGCGTGACTTTTTAATATATTCGCTTATGTAAAATTGATATAAAAATTTGAGTAGACTATTTGGGATATGCGAAATGTGTTATTTAGCACAAAATTTTTTACTGTGTAAGAAACATGAAGATAAACGAAATACATAAACATAAATGAAAACATCGCATGACAGATATATTGTCGATGAGATAATATTTATTATGGAGAAAATGTTACACCGTTTTCTTTTTTTCTTTGGGATAATGTAAGAAAGTGTGGAATTTTAAGTGCATATAGTAGGTAATCGCTAAATTACAATTGTACAATTCGTGTAAAAAAATTGTACATACTTTTTACAATAATGATTTCGTCTATTAGGTAAGCGGAATAACTTATTTCATGAGCAACATTCTACGAGCATTAATTATACACGTTTCTTCATTCTGACATTATATGTTATACCGCTTTAATACAGCAATGTTATCGACTTTATTGAAGTATTATTTTTCCAGTTTGCAATAAAAAGGCATGAGTACATGATCTCATTTTTTTATAAAAAAAATGCATCGTTTCATTTCTAGTTCAATAATTTCGTTCCTATATTATTATACTAAAACAACAGAATTTCCAAATCCTACTTTTTTTATAAATATTTATACATAAAATCATTTAAAATACACATTCTATTTTTTTTTCATCAAATAACATCATGCCCTAAATTAAACTGGAAATACTACGGTGCGAGGTTGTGATTAAACAGTTATATATATTTAGCATATATATATCAAAGATTTTTTAGTATAATATGTGTATGAAATAACTTTCAATAATTTTATATTAGTATTCATTAAAATATTTTATAATAGCATAAACATAAGCTTCGAATAGAGTGTGGCCAGTCTATTCATAACCAACAAAAATGTTTATATTTAAATAGTAATATGTTTAAACATATTCGTTAACGTTTAAAGATCACGCTTACACAAAAAAAACAATCATATTTGTATAATGTAATTATAAGTATGTTACACAAAAACACACTTTTTTCTGCAAATTTGTATAAGTTTTGAAAAAAGTTGAAACAAAATAGCCTTACTCTACCTTACTCTATGTATGTGTGTTATTATAAAACATTCTAACATATATAAATATATATGTATATATACGTATATATACGTATTTAATACACTATCGTGATATACACATAGAAATTTGCCAATTTGCTTATGTTACACATAATTTTATTTTCATATAATTAATGCTGCAAACAAAAAAATGTTTTAATCAAGAATAAAAAATCGTTATACCGTTCCTTTTAATAAAATATGTTTTTTCAATTATAAATAAAAATACTTTTTCTGTATGCATTATTTTATGAAATCAGTGTATTACAACTTGTAATTCACAATCCTTTCTATTACTTCCCGGCCTTTTAATATAAGAAAAAATAACTATAGTAGACAATATAAAATACTTTCAATATATAATTAAACTCATTATTTCCTTCTTGATATCTTCTGTTCACGCTAAAACTGTAAAATGATTTCTATCGAGATACAATGATAAGCATTTATTTACATTGCAGCCTCGTATTATTTTTGTGTTAGTTTCAGCTTTATAAACTATCCTAAACTGTTCGGAACTGATATTAGTTGCATACATCTAGTAAAAGTTATAACGAGCGCTTCTACATCAAAGTTATAAATAAGGTTGTTTAAAAATATTATGCTAAGATATTTTTCCTTATTAACATACGCAATCTTATCTAACTTTGTTAATGTCATTATTAAGTTTTCAGTAACGTAAATCATATTTTACAGTATCATAATTGTACAATTGTTTACTTGATACTTTGCTAAACCACAAGACTATAATATTTTCATAAATTATTGTGTACCTAATATACTAACGGCAAAAAAAGTTCTTGTACCATGCATGTGAATCACACACTGTAGCCCCCTACTAGAGCTATGCAAAATATTTTTAGATGATAGTACACTGCATTCACAGTTTTATTATACACAATATATATATATATATATCTATATATAATATATATAGTTTCTTCGACTTCAATAATTTTTGTTTTAAAAATTAAGTATAATTAGATATACAATCTAAATAAGGAAAATTATCAAATGTTCTTTTATGGCTTTTGTCTAATTTTCCTTATTTTGTATTTTAGGATACATTACACTAACACTGGGACAGAAGTAAAACATTGAACTATTGTGAATAGGTACATTTTTTCTTATATTTGTTATTACGAAATTGTATGTAGCATGTTTATATTATTAGCGCTTTCTTCTTCTTCTTCCTCCTGGAAAAAAACATAATATATCATGCATGTGTATCGTACTTTTGTTTTAGTATAAAAGTGGTTAAAAAAAATATAGTTTAAAATATATAAATAAACTACTTACTTCATCAAATCCGAAACAAGTTTCCATTTCTTTTTGTAACTTAGAATCATTTTGTGAGCTTTGCGTCGAAGATTTAGATGGAGTAGGAGGTTCAATTTTTAGATCTTTCATTTCTATATCTTCATCTGCTTCATCAACTTCCTCTCCTGTTGCTGTCACTAAACTATTTTCTTGAGTTAAAGGATCTTGCATTACTAACTCTCCATCTTCACTTGCAACAACAGCCATCTATTATAGGTCATATATTTATAATAATAGTAATTACTGACAATATAATACATACATATGCATATAATACACACACAATACATACATACATATGTATTTAATTATATTTGTTATATCAAAACACAGATAAATCCTTCGAAATATTTTGTTTACCTGATCAGTTCCCTGATTGTCCGCTAATTGAATCACTTCTAATACAACATATTGCTGACCATCACTGCCTTGAACCGCCATCATATCGTCTTCATCTTCTTCCTCTTCTTCATCTTCATAACCTTTAAGTTTAGAAGCTAAATCACCTGTTGTTACAACATAACACATGGATATTAGTCAATGATCCATATTTAGATCATATCGTAAGTGTCCCTGTGAGTAAACGATTTGATATATTTTAATCATGATATATACAATTGTATATATCATATACAATTTTTAAGCATTATAATATATGAAGTTACATAAAGAAATCACCTGATATTCATAAACAATATGATGCACACGAAATAAAAATTTATTGGGATTTCTTTAAAACTTCCTATAATTTTAAGATTGTAATAATAATTTCAATCTTTTACCTGTCATTACTTCAACACGTTGGCCGTCAATGATTTGAATTTTCTTTTGTCTACCGATTTTAAGAGCCTGTTGTTTTTCTTGCAGAGATGATTCTGGATCATGAACAGCCATGTGTCGAATAAGATTACCTTTATGTCTGTGTAATAAAAAAATTTTATATTCATAAAAATTGAATTGATAATTGATTTTATTATGCTGTTAATTGCGTTTCAAATTCATATACACACCTAAATGCCCTTTCACATTCGGGGCATTGATGCGTTTTTTCTTGTGGTGGTGGAGGAACATAAGAGGGATTATGATAAAGATTGCAATGCCGTTTAAGTAATTGTTTTTGTCTAAATGATTGAAAGCAATGATCACATTGATACGGTTTCTGATCAGTATGAATAAGCATATGGCTCTCCAAATGACGTGCTGATATAGATGCATAAGGACATAGATCGCATTTATAACATTTCTCTCCTTCGTGAGTTTTGCTATGTAACTTATAGCTATATCTGAAATGTGACATAATTTATATTAAATGTAGTTTGTTGAGGCACGCGCAAACGTTATAATTTTTATATATTTAATTCGTATTTGATTATTCCAAAAATATATTTTATTAATAATTATTAATAATTATAAAAATTTAATAATTTAAAGAAATTATTTATATACCTATCTGGGAATGTTTTTCCACAACGTTTACATTTTAACGGCTTATCAGAAGTATGTAACTTTTGCACATGAATTCTAAGATCCGTTTTTCTGCCACATGTAGCTGGACATAATTCGCATTGAAATACTGGTTTATCGCCTACTATAACATGTATTGTTGCCATAAGTTAATATATTGGTATAAATACTACAAATCTTTTTACACATGAATATAAAATAATGAAATAAACTATGTATACATAAAACATACAATAGCTTTTTAATAAATTTCGAGATTAATATGACTACGCTCAAATGTCACATTTAAAATTTTTATTATAACTGTTTTCATGTAAAGTATGCAATGTAAGAAAATCATATGTCAAATTATTGTTATTATAAACAAAAATTGTTTATAATTTTTTTATATTAAAATCATATATATAATAAACTACAACGCGAGACATGGCATTTACTCGGCAAGCAGGATCTTGGTTGCTAAAGTCTTTATAATATGAAAATAAATTCAATTAATTTTTATATTACCAACTACGTGCCGCTTTTTTAGCAGACTTTCAACGTAGTAGTTATATAATAATTCGATGATCAATATTATTGATATCGATTAAAATTCCTTTTATTATCTCCCCCCATCAGAAATATATATTGCGAAAAATATTACCTCAGCCAGGGATCGAACCTGGATCGCCTGATTTCCGGGCAGGCATCTTATCCACTAGACCACTTGTCGAGTAAATGCCATGTCTTGCGTTGTAGTTTGTTATCATATATATATAATATTTCATATGTAATATTTCATTTAGTTAATCTTTCCAAAAGCGCGTATGGCTTACCATTGTGTATCAATTTATGTGCTTTCAAACTGTTGGATTGAGTAAATCTCGCTTGACAGAAATCACATTCATATGGTTTTTCTCCAGTGTGAATGCGAAGATGACGTTTTAGTTTAAATGTATCTGGACTTGCATATGTACAATGTGGACACTAAAAAGATAATTAAATATTGTATATTAATCATTAACTGATATTATGAAATAATACACTATTCTCAAACATATTTTTTTTAATATTAAATATCATAAATAATAATAATTAAAAAAATAAAAACTAATTGAAAACAATATACAAAAACACAAATTAAATAATATGTATAAACTGTGTTATAAAAGAAAAAATAAATTTCATAAATTTTTGATTTTTATATATGGTACTTATGCTTCTTCCACACACACACACACACACACACACACACACACACACACACGCGCGCGCGCGCGCGCGCGCGCATACACACACAAATATAAATAGTACATTTAAATTTTTATATGAATATTTTTAGCATATATAATAAATTAACTAAGAAAAAAATATGATAGATGATATACCTGATAGGGTCGTTCGCCTGTATGACATCTAATATGTCTTTTCAATTTTGATAACTCAACAGATGCATAATCGCATTCATGACATTTATGTGGTTTTTCATGAGTGTGTCTGTATCGAACATGTCTTACAAGTTCACCTGTAAATAGATGTATAAAAGAAAGATTTATATATTACACAAATTACTATTTTTGCAAATATTTGATGGTCAGAAAAATAACAAATTTGTAATCTGAGTAACTTTGGGATAAATTATCATAAATTTTTAAATTATATTTAAGGCTTCTGATTAGTCATCGTGGCCATATTAGAATCATGATGTCATAAGCGAGAAATAACAGCGAAATTTATTGCATCTAATTTGTAAATAAAAAGATATTTGACATTTGAGATGACTTTAAGACAACTTGTGAAAATGGATTACTATCATTTTTCCTCTTGATAGTCAATAAATAACTCTCGTAAAATAAAGCTAAAAAAATATAGTTTGACAGCTATTGAAAAAAGTAAAAAATATACTTTTACATATAAAATTAGAAAGTAACTTTAGTTACCTGTCCATTTTTACGAATTCGGTAAGTAGAGACAAGTCACATGACAAGTCTACATGATTAAGAAATAAACAAAATAATAACGTAATAACAAAATTAGGTGTAATAAAAAAATTCGTTGTCTGCATATCATTTATAAACAACCATTTATAAACTTATGGACAAAGATGAACAAGAATAAATAAGATTATAATTTTTATCGCGATACTGTCGTGGAGTTCTTAGTAATCAGAGTAATCAGAAGCCTTAATGGTTAATATTATTATAATTAAAAACATATTTAACAAGGCAAAATAATTTTAATACATAAAAAAATGTTTTATCTATATATATATATATATATATATGTGTGTAATCCAATGTACATAACATTTGAATAAGAAAAATAATTAGCACAAAATTACATACCAGAAGTGGTAAATGCACTCTCACAATATTTGCAATGATGAGGCTTGGTCCCAGTATGAGTGTTGACATGATTCTGAAGTGAAGCTAAAGTTTTAAATCCTCGTTCACAAACACTACATTTATGAGGTCTTTCTTCTGAATGAGATTTCATATGTCGTGATAAGAGATACCTGTTGCATAAATAATGTTCATTAACTTTTCAAATGTTGCACAACACTTCTTTGAACATGTAATAATAGATTTGAAGATAAAAATTAAATTAAATTGATATATTATAAAAAGATAATAATCTATGCCAAAAATAATACCGTTTTGGGCTAGTATAGTTGCAGTAATTGCACATATGAGCTTGTGTCACAGTTTGAGATTTTTTAGGGAGAAACTTAATAATTTTAGTCTTATCATCTTCTGCCTCGGATTCTATTGGGGCTTCATTGTCCTCATTGTCTTCAAAATCATACACAGTGAGATCTTGTTCACCTTCTGCTTCCTCTCCCTCGGCTGTTGCCGCTGTTGCTGCCATTGTTGTTGTTTCATCTTCCGTAGGTTTACTCTCCTTTTCTTCGGATTCAGGTTGTTGAACTATCAGAACGTAACTGACTTCTCCAGGATTTGTATCAGATGGTACAATCGTGACAGTCTGATATGCATCGCCAGAATTAATTACAACTTGATTGGTTTCACCATTGGTTTGTCCCTAAGATTAGTTTTTGCATAGAAAATGTACTTCCATGCTTGAAAAATCATAATCATTATTACGATTTTATTTTTACTTACATCTTCATCACCTTCAGCATTCTCAAGTTCTTCAATCTCCTGATATTGTTCATCCTGAGTTCCTTCACCTTCATTCTGTACATCACTCTCTTCTACTTCCTGTATCTGTACCTGTGTCATTACAGGTGTTTCGTCACTATTTGCCTGGTAATAATACTGACCAGATTGATCAACAAAATACGTTCCACCTTCCTCTCCACCAGAAAGTCCCTCCACTTGTTGTACTATAATAAAATATATAAATAAAATATTGTTCGATATAACAAAAATATTTGAAGAACTACAAAAAATATACAAACATTGCACATGCTGTAGTTGTTCTCCCTGTCCTCCTTCTATCTCTTTATTAAATGTCTCCAAGTAAGTTTGTATCTCAGTGACAGATTCTTGTCCTTCTTCCAATTTTATAGTTGCTACGTTACTCATGATTGAAGCATTTAGTTCAAACTGTGCTAACTATATTCATTAATCTGAAACATTATATCATTAATATGTAAATTATTTATATATATCCAAATAATAGAAACACAAATTGAGCTGCTATTACTATAGAGATAATCTCCGATATTAATCTATAACACTTCAACATCTCAACAATTCTAAAAATAGTACAAAACTGTCTATATTAAGTACACACTATATATAAGAATGTAAAATACACATTCCTCTCACAAATTTATCTTCATGCATACGTATTCGAGATAAAACGTGTAATAAATATGTGAAAAGATTTTAGGACGAAAGGAGACAATTCTAATGTGTTTAGCTTTCTACTTTCCAATTAGTCAGCTAGCTTAAAAAGCTGAGTTTACATTCGGTAGGGGAAAACACGAGCGAGGCTGCAAAACAAAGTCGTTCTGACCGTCGTTAAAACCGAAAACATTTTTACGGGCGAGGACGCGGAGAAACAACGTTCCTCCCGGCGTATCACCCGAGGATATGACGAGCGAGTCACGATTTTCGTGGTGCATCGGCTATGCGCGATGCGATCGAATTCGAGGAAAAGGACTCAATAATGAGATGGGAAAGAGAGAGAGATTTGTGCGAACGCTCGCCGAGCGTTCGCGGTGAGCATGCCATTCAGCGCGAGCGGGATCGCAAGCATCCTGGTTGTCGCGTCGTCCGCGACGGCGGCGCGCTCGCCCCTCTCGGCGTCTCTCGGCGCGCGCGACGATCAAGGGGGCAATGTGCGCCGCGGCGACGGCGGCGACGGCGGCGACGGCGGCGACGCGCCATCGTACGACGCGTCGAGGCGACGACCCAGAGGCGCTGGAGGAGACTCCGACGTATGACGCCATGAGGAAGCGAGGGAAGCGCGCGCCATGACGGGCGACGCTAGCCAGCTAGCCAGCCAGCGAGGAGGCGAGGCGAGGCGTGGACAAGGAAACGGTGAGCTACGGGCGTGAGGACGCGGGCGGGTACCTGGGGGGCACCGTATTTCGCGGACTCTCGTTAACACACGGCGGGGGCCCCACGAGGTTGCGCATTCTGTCGGGAAGCTTTTAAGACAACGCGGGTGCTTTCGATTTCAGGACACAGGGGGCATTAACGACAAAAATTTCAGAAAATTATCACCGTCGGCGCTGTCATCAATATGGAGGACACCGTGCGACGATGCCGCCGCCGTGTCCGTCGTGCTCGCGTGCCGCCGAGAAACCGAGGATTCGCCCTGGACGTTTCGGGATTCGCTGCCCGTTCGTATTAACATCGAAACTCACCGTACGTCGCCGTAGGATACAACTGTGCGCGCTGGCCGTGCCAAACGGGTCGATACAAAGCCACCAAATATACACGTAAACCCACGATCGTCGCGTGAGGGCGTTGTGTAAGAGCGCAAATATGGCCGATCGAACTGCCAAAGGTTCAAATGCTGCGCTGGGCTGCGCGTTGGCAGCTGCGCACTGGCACGGCGCGCGTCATGTTCTCCGCGTGTTTACACCGCTGCCTGCGATCGGTGTTTCCCGCGGTATCCCGCTCCTCCTCTAGAAAACGCGATGCCGAATAATTCCTTTTGTGGATAATCCTGATCCTGATCGATCTGAATTCAACAGCTGTAATTATTTCAAATCTATCTAAGTAGACTCGCGTCGCCACGAGAAAAATCGATCGATCACACGTTCTACACGAAGGACAATCATATTGCTATGTATCTCGTATCGAGCACGCAATCGTTCGATTTTTTTTCTCTGTGTGCGAGTTACACGCGAGGCTAAATGAATCTTTATTACAGCTTCTTGAATCGTGCAAGGTTCGTTCTTTGTAAGCTCAAAGACTTAAGGTTCAGACACAATGAAGGATAAGAAATTAAATAAAAATTAGGAAGAGAAAATCATTTTCAATTAATGAAAGAATGATGTTCTTGATGTTCTTTGATTGTGTATTAAATCATGGATTCCTATAGCCAATATTCGTAATTCCATTTTATTTCAAGATAGTCTTAAATAATATCCTAAGATGCTCATGCAGATTATGTGATGATTTATATTTAAGACTCAAATATAAGAATAAATATTGACTTATATGTCAAAATTTAATTTTTCATTCCTAATTTCCTATTTTTAATTTTTTGTTTCATTGTGTCACTCTTATTCTTTTTTATTTAATACAGAATATATTTAGGAGTCGGACAATAAAAAAGAATAAGGAATTAAATATAAAGAATCAAAAACAGGAAATTATTTTCTATCAATAGAAAAACAAATTTAATCCTTTATTCTTTTATCCTTATTTTTAATTCTTTCATTGTGTTCTATCTTATTTTAAGCACGAATGACTTAACATGGCGTAGTTACAAAGTAGAACCGATTTCCGCATGCACGTGATCAAGAGAGCCAATCAATTTGCTGCTTTTTCCAAAATGACAGCAGTAGCGGGAAATGATTGGCCGTTTGCGTTCTTCTTCACTTCTTATTGCGCAAAATTGATTCGTCATTTTTCCGGAAGTCTGTTTGAACAGGCCTTAAAGTTTATTCAACCAATTAAAAATTCGCGCGAAATTCAGACCATCAATCTGTGTATTTTATTGCAAGTTTTTTCTTTCACAAGAAAACATTCGTATTTCTGACATTTTATTATTTGTCTGAATTTCCATGAATTTTCCATTTTGTCGACAGATTGTGCCAATAGATTTCATGTAAACGCGATTGATACCAATTTTTTATGAGTGGTCCAAATTGCTGTTGTAAATTGCATAAATAAATGAGATAGTGGATGAGTGGCTGGTGAATATTCTACAAATATATATTTTCAAAACAATTTAATTATGGAATCATGTACAAACCACACTGATGAAATACAATAATATTGAAAGCAAAATCATTACAGATATACACAAAAGTCTGCGTGTATATGTTAATCTGCATTCAAGTTTTAATACAGTCAGGGATATTCTCATAGAGTATAAAAGCTTATAAAAATAGTAGTTTTAATATAGGTTTCACAATATACCATACACATTCATATCTTGTGCTTTTTTTACAAAACACCATGGTAACTTATTAGACAATAATCATATGTATATAATTATATAATTACATAACAAGATATAAAATTAATTTGAAGAAATACATGTAACTAAATATTTCATACATTTTTGGAAGAACAGGAAACATATAAAAACTTTAACATGTTAAGTATTATGTGTAATAAAAAATGTCTTTTACTTTTGTAATCATGATCATAGATTTAATTTAAAGATTTAATATTTTCCTAATATATCAAAGTTATTACAAACATATATTTTAAAACATACTTCAAATACCACGAGGGATCTGGCAGGTTTGTTGATCCACTAAGTCTTTAATATCTGCTTGTAAAATGTAAACTACCAATATAGCCATTGCAATTGTCAATATTATGGAAAACAGCAGTATATATTTTATGATAATCATCTCGCTACGTAAGTCACTATAATGTTTTTCCAAATGGTTTATCTGAAATTGATATTAAATTGATGTATTAAGAAAATTTATATATTAATATATAAATATATAAATTATAATATATATAATATAAATATATAAATTAAATGTTAAAATTTTTGTTTAACACTTAAACAAATTTAGAAAATATTTCGATGTTGCACCCTTGACTATGTACCTTAGAAAAAAATGCATCTATATTACGATCATTTCCTGCTGCAGAAGTTAACACAGAATGGGATTTTTGTATCTCATTATTTTCAATAGTACCGTCGTAACATCGCAGTTTATGCATCTCTGTTGCTTTTTCAGACTACAAGAAAAGAGAGCGCATGAATATTCTTACTCATGAATATTTCAATCTAAGATTGACGTATTTTGATATGTTAAAGATAAAGATAAACTGAATTAGTTAATGCAGAATTTACCTTCCAGAGTACAGCCAGTTCCTGCGATGTAGCATTTGTATCTTTTAATGGGAGGCACATGACTAGAAATCGATCGTTCTGTAACAGGCCGCGTACATTATAGCCAGGTTGCAATAAAACCGTAACATTTCTTTGTTCAGATGGTTGTAATATTCCTGAACTTGGTCGCACTCTAAATTTCTCAGGCGATGTTGTTTTTATCTGTAAAATCATGTCTACATTGTGCTATATCTCATCCAATAAATTTATTATCATAATTGTTATTAATAACATAATGTCTATATACCTTGTAAGATAAATTCTTGTCAGTTGTAATATTCTTGAGTGTAATTATCCCAGTAATATCATTTCCATCTTTATTAAATGTAATCGTTTCTGTTGGTTCTATGGATAATACTGAAATAAACACTTTATTAGTATTGCATGTTTGCTTTTTTATATTATATATTCATGAAATGCAACAAATTTTGCAATAAAATAAATTTTATACATACACTGTTCTTCATTAATTTGATCTCCGAAGCTAGTTGGACTTTGTTCCGTGAGTGGTGAATTTTCTATAAAATGCACCTAAAAAACATATAGCATGTTTAAAAGAGAAATTAGAAATGTTTTAAAAATTATTAATAATTTAATGTACATTTTCTAAATATTCCATATTATTTAATATTTTCTATCTCAGAATACTACATTTGATTATAGAAGTGAAAAATAAATGTGGTTGTTTTTTTTTGTTTCTTATGTCATGCTAAAACAAGAGAACGATAAAAAGAAGAGAGAGAAGGAACAAAATCTATTTACAAAAGTCATAGCCAACGTGACGAAATAAAAATTATGTCTTGAATATTTTTTGTTTTGCAAGTCATCATAGTAATGATGTGAAAAGATATATGTAAAATATGCATACCTTTTTATTATCCAACTTGCCATTCAACGCACTGTCTCCATTTGTTTGTATTTCTGAGACAAATTTGAAAGTATAATCACTGTTACCTCCCCAACATTTCATTGCATCATTTGGATTGACATAATCCTTCAACGTGGTTTTATTAACAAACTTAATTTTCGGAACAGCCTTAGCAGGTAACCATGATTTTATTATTTTAAAGGCCGCATTTAGAACCCAGGGCATTTCAAAAATTATGATGTAATTTAAAAAATTTGGGTAATAAGATTTGAATAAACCAATGAGATACTTAGTAAGTTCCATATCTGTATTAGAAAGACCAGCTTCTGCCATATCAAAGAAAATTGATATCTGATTTCCATTTCCTTCTCTGAAAGTGCATTTAATTAAGAAGTTATATATGTCAATATTTATATTTATTTTTGAATGAAGATAAGAAAATATATCAATACCTTTCTAATCTCTCAAACCAATAAACTATACATCTCTGAAGTTCCGGAAAATCTTTTACTCCTTTAACATGTAACTTTGACTTAATTATAAAAAGCTTCTTGCCATCCTTGTCTTTACTATAGCCAAAGATTGAACCATCTTCTAAATAATCTCTCCTAACGTTATCTTCGGTAATATCTGTAAGCCAATTTATAATGAAAAAGAGAGAAAAAAATAAAATTTTTTCTCCATTGTTTATTCCATAATATAATTGAATTACATGTCATCTAAATTATTTGGGTCTGTCTTTTTTATTAATTTTATGTTACTGAGATATCCACATAAAAAAAATGGAAAACTGAAACTTCATGGCAATTTTACCATTTGTTCCAAACTTTCTCCTCCAAGTACAAGTTTCCCAAAGCATATTGAATGCTTCCTGCTCGTTGTATTCATGATGCTCCAAAAATCGTTTCAGCCAGTCATCGCTGTTCTTTATCCTGGCTATATCGGCGCTGTGAAAGCCTCCTACAAACAATCGTTAATTAAATCTCGATGCATGGGTCCAGATGAAAAAAAAAAGAGCAAAACCAACTGCAGGTTTTTTCCGAATGATTAAACAAAAGAAACCGCCAATTATCTACGCTGTGTTCTTTGTTACGTCAATTACAGTGCCAATTGTTTTCAATTGAATATATCGACTATGACCTTTGCACATGTTACACTAGCGGTATCGTTACGACATATACTTAATATATGTATGACGTTGACACACGCCGAATTAATTACAACAATTAGGAATGGAAATTGTTCCTGATCGCCGAAAAGGAGAAGTCACTCGTATGTACACACTCGAATCGGGTGGTCCCTCGTCGTCCAGCTTTCTGAAGAATCTCTCGCGAAGTTCGGCGATCGCTTTCGCGTGCGTTTCCATCTTTCTGTATCAGAGCTGCAACAACCGAGAGAATGACACTTTGACCGGCGCGGAGAACTCACCACACGATAACCGGATGATAATTGTTTATTCGCACGGTTGATCGATGTGGGCCGCGCGAAATTCCTCTCTACGTGTGCATAAGTCTGCGCCTGGGCGGCGTGACTGGTGGCACGCGGAAACCCCCGTCTTGAAAAAGTGAAATATATTACAAATATCTCGAAGTGAGATAAGGACGGCCAAACCGAGGAGACTTTTTTCAATTCTGTCTAATCGGTAACTATCGACTGTTGCACTCATATGCCGCGTTGACGGTATATATTCTCAAGCTTTATCAGTCTCACCGAGTCACGGTAGTCGTCGTTAACGGGCTCCCCGTCCTCCACGCGACGATCCCCACGTCACGTTACGAGAAGGCGTTACGAATTGTGCTCGTGACAAGCCGCAGCTGGTAATCGCGTGCGCGGCTCTGCGGCGAATAACTCCCGGCGAACGCCGCCCCGTGGCCCCTAAGCATTTTTCGTGCCTGTGAATCAGCTGTAACAACAGCCATCTTGTCAGCCATCGTCAGCTGTCGCAAGCATTATCACCGTTGTTATCACCGTTATTATCACTGGGAAGTGTCCGTTGCGTGTAGAGAATCCTCAACAATCTTGACGATCTTTTCGAGACGATAGCTACGTGATGTTTTGTCGCTAAAAGGTTATAAACACTTGTCAGACACATCACATTCGCCGAATTTACGTGTGCGTAATCGTGTATGTATAATCATAAAAGTATTTTATAATATTTATGTAATATTTATGCTTTCTTTGTTTTCCAGAAGATTTGAGAAAGTCTTAACTAGTCTCGGTGGGTAAGCATGGATGATGAAACGTTAAATAGGTAATCGTCTACATCAGATCGTATATGATTATAATTATACAAAATTACTGGGCAGAAGTTCTTGCATTATTTGCGTAATTTACAATGTGACACTTTCTCTTAAAAATATACAACATAGTAATAACGGTTGCTTTTTATTTTCTTATTAAAAATTAAACCTACAATTGTATTTCTGAGTAAACTATATAAATATAATGTAAGTTTTTTTTCCTCGTATAAGTATGGAATATTCTAAAGTTTATATACGCATTGTTGTGTTTTATTAATTGCTTTATTTTAAACAATTATATCCATTTTTCTAAAATAGGTTAACTTTAATCTCAATTTAACTTTTTTTTTTAATTTTAAAGTAAATATAGTTAATATTAAAGTTGATCTACATTGATTAAAATCAAGTCTTGAAATAACATAAGCGAGATTACTTATATATCGATATATCAATTATATAAAAGTTGCATATTACTGATATGTATAATTAACATTCTAGATAGATTTATAATAGTTTATAAAAAACATGTAAGAATAAAAATTTATTTCGGTAAATGTGATTTTCATTTATGTAATTTCGCAGTAATGCTGTTGTTACAAAATATAAATATATATTTTTCTAGACTGGCAGCTGAAGCATTATTGGAAGAAGCTAAACTTGGTGCGCAAAGGGCCAAGATAATGGGGCCTAGTGGCTGGGTGAAACCTAAAGAAACCGTTAATAAAAGGTTTTTGCATTCGACGCTACGAAACGCAGTAATATCCAACAAACATCGATCAAAACAAGAAAAAGTGAAAGTCCAACCATATAAAATAGATACTGTTAAGAAATCATAGATCATAATTGTACAGTTCTTGCATATTTATGTATTAATATGTATTCCTGAGATATGTATTTGTGAAAATTTTTCATTTCTCATTAGGAAAAATGACATGTGTAAACATGTCAAAATATTGTTACTAAATGACTGTAGTTTTCATTTATTCTATTACAGTATATTCATGTTATGATTAAACTACATATTTTTGTATAAAATAAAAACAAATTCTGTATAAATGTATCAGTAAAATGTATAAAAAGAATTACCGATCGATTATCAATATTGTACAAAAATATTTCGAATGCTTTGTAGATATCTGTGATAATATTCTTTTTTTCATGCCAATATTTAAATATTTTACATATTTCATATTTGATTGGTAAACATATTTTAGATCTTTCACTGCTTTTCATAAATTTCTATAAATAGCCGTAATTTTTATAAAAGTTCTATTTACAATGGATATCGAAGTTACTTTATAGAATTCTTACAGATGAAATTCTATTATACAATTTCTAACCTTGACAATCATCATCGAAGTTTTGATTAGATGTACAAAGACGAAATTATTAAGTGTACAAAAAATGTTACGTATATTCTTATACCATTATCTTGCATTTAATCATTCATCTTTCTTACACTTAAATATCAATCATTTTTAATTGTAACATCACTGAATAATAACAAGGTTTAAAAGCACCAATATTTGTAAATATATTTTTAACAAATATATGTGATAGGAGAATGTAATCGCACGCTTTTTTTCTCTAGGTATAAAATTGCTTACAATTAGTAATTACTTACAATTAAAACATTTTGCATTGATAAGTTGCACATATCAATATATGGCATCGCTTAAACATTTGCTTAAAAAGAAAAATCAGAGTAATCACATATTCGTAGTTACACATCCCTATCTCATCAGACACAAACGAGATTAATATTGAGATGTCGTATTAAGATATAAGAAATACTTTTTTACTACTTGTGTATACTCGTGAAGGAAAAAATAATTAAAAAAATTTTTTAAATTGCATTACATATAAATCACTTCTTGATACTAAATCATAAAATATAATTCGTAGTGGATACGCATAACGAAATTTTTTATTAAATTGCCTACACTTGTAGTAAATATGTAATGATGTAAACCTTTCAAAATTCAGTAATTTTATAATCAATATCTAAAAATTTTAACATTGTTAACGTATCTTTTTACATATGAAAATTTTCAACAATTTAAATAAGCAATAAGATTTACATTTGATTTTTATAGTCATATATATTAAGCGTTTTTCTTTAAATTTGCAATATTGTACAGCAAGCCATCGAAATTTGATACTTGTATTTTTGTGCACACTTTTGCTGTGCAATATTGTACATTAAATCACGCATAAAGTGTCAGTTTATAAATGATTATTTAATAATAAAGATGATATTCGTGATAATGATATATATAAATGATAAATATGAAAATGATTCTATAAAAATCTATATCTATATGTGCAATATCTACGTTGTGTCTTAAATTTTGGGCCCGTTATTTTTTTTTCTTTAATCTTTATCTACTAAAATAATTATCTATGAAAAAAAACTGCCTTAAGAAACTTATATTTTAAACATTTAAATTATGTTTATATTATTAAATTCTTCCATAAGCCAAATTACTTGGAGCTACAGTACCACTTCAGGTAATAGATAAGTTATGCAGACCCGTTCTGATGTATTTTCTTTTTCTGTTCTAGTAGGTTTTTCATATCATCAAGCGCTTTTTCAATTTGCCTTGCAAATCTGGCGGCATTCTGTAAATATTACAATTATTTTATGATCAGAAATATCTTTTAATATATAAACAACTGTATATAAATAAATATGTCATATACAATAAAGACAATGCACATATTAAAGAAGACAAAAATGATCAAAGTAATGAAAATAGTAATTAAAAAGTAATTAAAAAGTAATAGTAATTATCTTACCGTTTTTGACGAAGATCGTTTACTAGAAATATGGAAAAATAGAAGATCTTCTCCCGCGATTATGTAAGAAACACCGTAACCATCATCGGCCACAGGACCAAAACCACCACCAGCTGAAATACAATTCGGGTATTTTTTTAAATCCAATCTCGAAGTTTGGCCGTGTGGAGTTTGCGATGTTGACAGTCTCCATGGTTCGCTTAGAACTTCCTATAATAGAAATATTTATCGCGTTTAATATTATATTTAAATCAATTATTACATGATAGATGCATAAAATAGCTACCTTCAGGAATGGTGAATCTACTTCTAAGTACTTCGATACTACGTATAAACAGAATAGATGCCTATCTATCCCTTTACCACACATAGCATCCTGATAACTTTTTTGATGTCTTTCTACCGCATCCATTAGCAATTTGATTTTTTCCGTTACCTACACCAGAAAAAAGATCTTAGAAACATACAGAGATACGTTAAATTTTTGTATTCTTCATTTATTATGTCATCTTTACCATTGTTGTTTCATCCTCCATCGCTTTTACCCATTTAGAAGACTCAATAGTACATGGTCTGACCGTTTCCGTTCGACCTTCTCGAAACAATCTCGTCATGGAAGCTTCATAGGTTAGACTGAATTTTCCAGCATCACGATAATACGCTAATTGCAATGCCATTTGTATATAGGCGTCTGGTGATATAGAATGAGCTTTCATCAAGCCTTTGCCATAAGCAGTGTGCACGTAAATACGTAATTCAACATCATTTAATATACTATGCGCTACCTATTAAATTTAAAATCAATTATTATATAATCACAATATTCACACAATCATATTTTACTCGTAATATCTGTCACTGTATTACATTTAGAGAAACGAGATGAATTATTATTATTATTATTATTATTGTTGTTGTTGTTGTTGTTATTATTACCTGATAAGATTGTTCAATAGCTTCAATACATTTGGCATCTAAATCCCATTGCAGTCGAGTTGGAGCTGGAGGCGTAAATTCTGGAGTACCCGCATTGTGTCCATTCTTATATCTAAGAATAATGCACGTTTTTCATATAATGGAAATATTTGAACTTACGTATTTTATTTACATATTTTATTAAAAATATCTACTTCATGAAGAAAGCGCCATTTTATTATGCTGTAAAAGAGTATTCAAAAAATAAAGATTAAATATGTTTATTATTGTTTATTATGACGTAATATAAATTATAATGACCAAGACAAATTGATTCACGCGTAATCTTCATTTTCTGAATATTCTTCATATAATATCATGCAAATTTAAATACATTTTAATATATATATACTAATAATTTCATTCAATTATTATTATTATTATAATTAAGCATATAATTATTATAATTAAGCAATAATTTTTTATTTTAAATAGATGGCTTTAATAATATATTTATTATATGATAAGCAGATATAATACACTTTAAAAGCATTGTAAGTAAAAATTAAAAAATTATAAAAAAAGAAAATCACTGTCTAATGATAATTAAGACATGATAAAAGTTACATGATTGTAATAGGAATGATACAGATGAGTGATCAGTGATTTATGCCCCACTATCAATATAGTAACAATGCACGATAAAAATTACCCAATTTCATTATCAGCAGCCATAATAAATTCCCATAGAGTTCCCAACACTGGTGCATCAGCCCTAATAAGCATATCAAAAGAAAAAAAAACATTAAGGACAAAACGCGAAAGAGAGATGTAAAAGCATCATCATCAAAAGCACTCATCAGTGAAACTATCCGGTAGAGAAAAATAACCTCCAGGAAATGTAACATTTAGGAAACTGAAACATAAGGCATAGCAAGAACCCCATAGACTTTTAAAGATGACTGCTGCGAAGAGCGCTTGAGGACATGAAAGATTTGCTAAAAGAGGCATCTTAAATAAAGAAAACACATATATATAGAGCAATTCAAAGTTTCATAGAAGTCCTTAACATATAAGGAGACAGTACAATTATCTTTCAGAAGCAGGAAGAAAGATAAATAGATAGATATGCAAAGTAAACGATATAAACTATGGATTATAATTCTTACTGTCGGTCCAGGAACTCCGAACATACTACGTATTCCCACAAGTGTGACATGACTGCAGCATCTGCCCTGCTCATTACTTGTCATTATATGCAGTGTTTCAATATATACATAAGTTTGTGTGCAATAAAAATTTATATTAATAAAAATATATTGTTTTTATAATATATATAATACAAATTTGTGATCTATTTTTCTATTAAAAATAGAAATATACAAATTTTTTAGATAATTATTTCTTTAAAACACAAATCTTATAAAAATATCCATTTGCTTTTATTATTTGCATATAGGAATATACTTACCAAGAATGCTCTGCGTTGAAACCAATCTGTGAAGAAAAATAATTTTTATAAAACTTCCAATGATAATTCTAATGTAATTTGTAATATGTACTCACTCTGCCATTGTTTCCAATGCATAGCGTAAAAGATTTATCAAACCATCGATCATAACCCTTTCCATGTAATAGAATCCTACCATAATGATCCAACTTTTCTGGATGTTCCTAAAGCACGAAAAAACAATCATATATTAATTTGAAGAGATGATCAACATTTATATTGTTCAAAAATATGTTTTTTTATTAGATAACGTACTGGATCATATTCATAAGGTACATCGTCTAATGCAACCACAAACGCAGCCTTCTCAATAATATCCAAAGAAGCTTTATTTACACCTTTTGCAAAGAAATCTTTTCTAGCTTGTGCCCAGGCAGTCCTTTCACCAGCCGTTAATGCGGCCAATTTCTCTTCTCCCTCCGATGGTGTTGAATTGTCATCCAAAATTTGTTGAATCTGACTATAAAGTCATATTATCATACATTCGCACGTAATAAAGATACATATCAATAGATCGACAATAACTTACACTTCTATTTCACAGGCTTGAAGAATTCTATTTCGGTAATAAATTAAAACTTTGAAATATCTGCCCTTATGATATACTACTATATGTTTGGCGTCTTGATAATGCACGATTTTATCAACTTCAATTCCGGGAATTCGTGTAGTATTGAACACCCTTTCATATTGCCATGAACACAATGGTACTAATCCTTGCACTAGAATCTGAAAATGTATATAATATATATGAATATAAATGTAAATGTATATAATGTATATAATTTTTAATATAAAATAAATATAGTCCGTATAATTAAGTCTGAACGATACAAAATAGCAATATGCATTCTTATTTTATGATTTATCTTAAATAAAATATCTTAAAAAAAGATATCCATAAAAACAAATATATCATAAATAAAAATTCATATGTTTGCTAAGTATATGAAAATTTTATTTTTATAATAAAAAAATGAAAAAAAACTACTAACTGGCTCTAATTCTTGATGTTCGATAAGACGTCTATATTGCAAGCAGGAATATATTACGGCTGCGGCTCGCGCGGCTTGCACATTCGTGGGATGCGTAAGAATGGCGTCAATTCCATAAAAATTTGAGTTGACCATCAGAGGTGATCTTCCACGCAGATAAACATACTCCTCCCACCAATCAGATACGTAGTTAGTAGCCCACCAAGATTTGAGAACGAGGTAACGTTGTAGTTTGACTCCGATGCCATTTTGGAACTCGTTGGCCAGCTTTTCCATGCGAGCGTAATTCTCGTCATCGAGCAATGGCCGTACGCTCCTCAGATACTATTCAAATAACATTTTGATTTTTTTTTTACTACAATTTTAAACAAAAGAAAATACCTAGAGCCATCGTAGAATCGTTGTAGGCTCAAAGCTTACTAAGTTATTCATCAGACTAGCATTAGGATACCAAATCTAATTTACGCGTGCGAGAAGTAAATACTGATTCGTTCTTAAATCGTAAATACTGATTCGTAAAATCATTATAAAATCATAAAAAAACATTATTTATCTAACCCGTTTCATAGTGTCAGGTACTGTCGGTAGTGGCAATCGTGGCAGTGATCCTTGGAAACTGTACAGCATAGGCTTATGCCAACCTGAGAATAGTTTTACCAGCAAGAGCCAGATTTGGGTCGTCAATGACGGCTTGCGACCTTTACCCCTTGATTCATACATCCATCCTTTGTATATCAGCAACAGCTTGAACGTGTATCGAATCGCGTATATGACCGCCAGCCATATGAACAGTCCGACCACGAAGGAGCCTGCCAAGTGCGCGAGTATAGACGATCTATTGCGAAAAAAATCTATTAATTATCTTTATTTACGCATGCGACGAATCACAAATTTGTAATCGAAATATAAAATTTATGTAGGCTTACCCGGAAATATACGGCGAGACTTTTCCAACGAGGTCATACGGGACTTTGTAGCCAGCAAAGTGTATTGCCGTTACTAAAATCACAGTAACCCAGAGACTCTCCAAAGAAGCCGGGTAAACGCCGCTTTTCAGATTATTCTACGAATATGTACATGTAAAAATATACACGTTGATGACATTCGACATTAATATTCGATATTTGTTCAGGTATTAAAAATGTCCACACTCACTTGAAACCGGAAGAATCTCTTCTTCCATGAACGTATACCAGAGAGCCAAACTAAGTGGAGTACTTCTCGGTCAAAGTTTACATCCCATCCTTCGTGTGTTATCGAGAAGCTGAATGCTACAGCCGAATGGGCTTCCGCCATTCTGCGTTAGCCTTCCTGTAAAATTGAAGTTTATCTAAGAATTATTATTCTTCGCAGCTATAGTCTTTCGTATAATGCTGTTCAAATAACTAAGAACAAAGTATGACTAAATTATACTGGAAGAACAATGAAAGCTGTAATTCAAAGTACAAAGATATCAACATACAGTCAAGAATGCTAGTCATCAAAAATTAAAATTTATTTAAGATTGAGATTTAAAAAAAGGTTTTTTTATTACATACGATTAGGACAGAATATTGATTAAGAATATCGATTAAGAAAACCAACTGCAATCCAAAGAACAAGATATCAATATGTATGCGCTAATTAAGAATGCTAATCATACAAAGATTAAAATTTATTACATGAGATTTAAAAAAAAATTTTTTTTACTACATATGATTAAGACAGAATATCATATTTTCTTTAATCGAACATTCGAAAAAAGATATATTGGAAATTAATCGACAAAGAAGAGAGCAATCTCGTCGTGACGAGCTACGTGATCATGAGGATGATAACGATGCAGATGTACCAGTTGACCTTACTTAAAAGCCGCAATTGCGGTGCGCGCGAGTGCATGCGTGTAGATCGCACCAAACTGGTAAATACAGGGCCATCGCATGACAAGTTTGACCGGCGATCTTACTTTATGGAGGTCAAACACACTCGACTTTTGAAAGAGCGCCTGGTACAAACTGTATTCGCGATCGAGCTAAAACGCTGTACTGTATAATTTTTGTAATTCTTCTCTCATCTTTTCTTTCCTGAATTGTCTTTTTATTGAAGCTATAAATTTCATTCGTAACATTCTTCAACTTGTAATGCACCTGTCTTCTGACTCTATCAAGCTATGACGTTAGATGAAAGGAATGAATGAATTCTTTTTCTTGCAGCACAATAAATAAATTGATTTCTTTGTATAATATTGTATTTTTAAGAATGTAAATTCGTAAGATATGATAACAAAGACATTTTTTTCGTACATTAATTATCGTTTGATCAATTCATTGATTATAAAATCTATTTTCATTGAGAATATTTATTAATATAAAATAATAAAAAAGTCAATTTTTTATATAGCTTATCAATACGAGCACGAATAATAGCATATAAAAAAAGATTATTTAGTAATATTATAAAGTTAATATTCTCGATTTTGACATAGTTTAATATGAGTTGTGAAAAACAGAAGTTTTATTAAAACAAAAAGAGAGATGAATTATCATTAAAATAATAATTTCAAATATAAGAATATAAAATATGTCAAATCAAAACATATTTGTTATAAATTTGTTAAAAGTTAAACTATATTAGGATTAAAATATTAACTATATTAAAATTAAGTATATATTTTAAAAAATCACTTTTTAATGAGACTACTTAATACAGATTTGTCATCAAATTAACAATATCTTAAAAAGTACTAATAATATTCTATTCATATTTACAAACATCTACTGTAATTAACATATTTATTTAAATTAAGCTCCTAATTCGTAAAAAATTAATATGATATTATTGACATTTTACAAGTGTCACAAAATCACGATCACGTCAAACTCTCGAATATCAAATATGTAAAATTTCCTTAAAATTTCCTTTTTCCATTTCCCATTAGATTAATTTGCCAATTAATATCATTGTTTCTTCACGATTAATTTCTCATCATCAAAACAGTGATAGCACATTCAATATACATACTCAAATTGTCAATTCAAACTGGGAATCTGGCACGAAAATTCACGGAGAGATATTTAATTAAATACATTCCAGATCGCAGAATGCATGTTGTGTGTTTGCAACGTTTACGAAGCGTTTACACAGATTAGAGAATGTTACAAGACCCAAAGATGTTGAGAGTCGAAGGCTACGTTACAATTTTGATTCATACGCGCGTTATACTGTATATATATATATATATATATATATATATATATATATATATATATATATATATTGTATGCGTAATAGAAAGTCCGTCTGCGTTTCACTCGGTTTTCACTCGAGCCACGATGGAGAGGCGTATTGAGAGAACAGCAGAGGAACATCTCGATGACAGATCCGTACCGATACGAGATACATAATTAATTTAACAAGAGTTGCGCGCAAGTCACAGAAATATTGACAAACGTGTCACTTAGGGAGAGGAAAGTAATTGACGATAATTCGTGGAGATGTGCGAACGAACGTATACGCAGACAGCCCGTCACGCTTTCAGATCGGGGACTTTTTAACAAGAGAGCATTACTCGATTCGTTCGAGAATCCCTTTCCTCCTGATTTCACCAGGAAAGCCGGTTTACCAATGTAACATATGTCGAACAGTGCACGTCATTTAGTAAAAGTTTTACAATACTGCCTCCTCAAACTTCTGGACGTATGACTCTGGAAGAATATTTAAGTTCAGGAATATCTATCAGGAAATGTATACGGTTTCTAAGAAATGGTGAAGACATCTAGATAGAACGATTAATAAAACATTATAAGACGTCTATTAAACTGACAATGAGGCACAATCAAATGAAACATAAACGGAAGTTTAGTTCTTTTTTTGTTATTTTATTCGCAACTTTATTGCTCAAGTCATTATAGGCGACGTTCGTATAATTTTACGCAATATTTGGTATAATTTCTGTGTAAATAATAATTTCAACGTATACAAATGTCTAATTAAAATATTCCAGAAAAAGATTGAAACCATTCTAGATTTATCAGTTATCATTGCTCCTACAATTCACACACAGGTAGTGACTGTACTTGTTTGCCAATGTGATAACCTTGGACTTTGAACAACGACTCGTCCGGTTAGGCGAGCCGTCATAAACTTAACGAATAATTGCGCATGATCTTTTAACGCATTCGGATTTACCACGTTGCGTCGATTGTAGATTTATTTGAGATTAAGGCGTGTGTTTGCACCGGCTAATCAGTTTGACTGAATCTTAATGACTGATCTTAATGAGAAGACGTGGCAATCAGTCTGCGTCTCTATTCTCGATAAGTGTGTGAGTTAGCTTGACAATTTTATTCGCCAGACGTTATATCACAACTCTTATATCACTTTAGCCTTTATATTAGTTGTTCTCTCTTTAATCGTTATTATTCTTTATTTTTATTTTTATTACTTTTTTATTATTTTTATTACTTTCATTAAACTTGATAAGAATAGTTTTGTGTCGAAACAGTATTTGTTATTTTAGGAATTCGATGCATTCTTTCTTCTTTTAACGCAAACTACATATGTATGCCATCGTAATGAATAAATAAGTACTTTGATGACAACCTTCTTCCATGCAAGTAGGTCACGTAATGAATTTCGTTTATTTGAGGTGTACGTGTATTTCATTAACTTTTCGTTCAAAGGATTAAGTTTTTTGCAGAAAGTATTGAGTAAAAACGAAGCTGATAATTAATGATAATATAACGATTAACGTTGTAAAGTCAATGACTTCTCGATGACAAATATGCGATTATGTGAAAGCAGTTATGCGTAACATGTTTGCTTTCATCGTTACAGACAATACTAATTGTTATGTCTTCAAATCACATCAATAAATCATTTCAAAGTCACTTAATGAATTAATAAATGCACAATTTTAGACAAGATCAATATTCTGAATTCGATAATGTTATATAACAATAAATTGATTCATCATAATAAATTAAATTTAAACAAATTTCTAGTTGTTCTAGAGTTTATTTTTAAAGATAAGATTTTTAAAGAAGATTCTTAATAAAAGTATGGAAAAATATATGCAATAGACTAAAAAACAAATTGGATAATAAAATACGAAAATTAAATCGCTTGCAATTATACATTGAAGATTCGCGAATATTTCCATCAAATAAAATTTTACATCGTTATGCTTATTGGGATCTATTGCGCGATACGCCTATTATTGTATATTATCTCCGTCGTTATACAGTAATATGAAAAAGCAAAAGCAACAATTAGCGTCTCGACAATGAATATTGCGAAATGCGTGCATTCGCAAAACATATAAGTAGACACGACTCCAACCTTATCGCGTTATGCGTCAGAGATCATTTATGGAGTCGCATAAAATTCTCTGAAACGCGCAAGTATTGGAATAATAATAATATTAACAGTCGATAGTTCATAGAGGTCCAGTCTTGATATTAATGCAAGTCACGTGCAGCAAGTCTCTCTTTTTCTTTCAAACCGCAAACTTACGTAAACAATTATTTATCGTGCGTAACCTCTATAGATAAGAATTACCAATCGGAAGCAATTGACTACATGTCCAGATAGGAATTCCAAAATTTGCTTGATGAACGGTTATTAAAATAATCTGATTTACTCTTCAAGTTTGCTTTCATCCGTTGCCATATATACAAATAAAAGATAATTTATAATAAAATAAATAATTGTATTTATAATAAAATCAATAAAGACATTCAAATCAACAATTTTCAATTTTATTTGAGACTAAGATTTCTACTTGATTTTCTGATTTCTAAATGTTTCTATTATCCAATAATAAAAATAATTTTAGAAAAAAAATTTGATATAACATAAATAATGAGATAAATTATGTAAAATGCAAATTCTTCTTCGCAAATTTAATGAATTCCTCTACATTACTTAGCAAAAAATAAAATTATACAATACAATAAAAGTTTGTATTTTAATATGATTTATCATTGAACTTTGTTCAATGATGTTAAATGTTTGATTTACAGTGATGTTAATCATCACTTCCATAATTTAATTCTTTTTGATATAAATCATATCATAAAATTAACAAAAATTTGAAAGTATCTATTTTAAATAATCTTTGTTCTGTTGAACCAATTTCATAAAATTTTTCTTATCACATCTTACAAAAACCTTGTAATTCAAAGGTGCAAATTTTCTGCATGTGTAATTTGGTTTGAATTTTAAAATTTTCAAAGAGTCACTAAATTGTTTCCCAAATTGTTTCCCAGATGATGCAGAGCAAATGCGTATATGTGTTATCCAAGTGTATTATCCAAGATTTCCAAATACAAAAATATAAAACTCAAAATTGCATGCAGATTTATTGCATATAACCAGTAATGAATTCAATTGAATGCATTTATTGAACACTTTAATCTTATATAAATAAAGGTTACATCCAAGAAATGAAGTAAAAAGGAAATAAAAATTTATGAAAAAGGAATAATTCGCATTTTTTTTTTAAAGATCATGATTAAACATTTCTTATAAATAAATATACAGTTCGAGAATATATCGAGAAGAACATATGTATAATTATATATGTATAATTACATATGTATATATAATTTTATTAATTATGAAGTGCCAATTCAAGTATCAGGATTTAAAAATCTGATCAATTTCATGAATCACAGACAATTGCAAAAGATTAGTGATTTATGCCTCATTTTCGTGCATTATAACGATAATTGCCAGATTTGCAAATTTTGCTAATAATTGCTTTTCAAAAAAACAAGCGTCAAGACATAGTATCACTTATTGACGTCAATCAATTACGATTATGATACGCTGATACTGACGTCTGTTGTAAAGTTTCCGCTCTTACTGTTAATCTTTATGAAGAAAGTAATGCTATCTCATCCGTTTTTATTAAAAGCATGTTTAAAGCATTATTATATACATATTTAGTCAATGACTCGCACATATAGTGATTGACATTCTACGATGATACATTCGTATCTTTGGTTAACGTTTGCTACTTAAAAACAAAGACATTTACTTTCTGTATGGTTTATGATAGTTGAATATTTTTTTCTAAATTGTTTTGTACAAATTGAAAATGTGAAAGTCTTTTACCCCATCTAAGTGAATATGCCCCTTTAACCCGGATATTACGAATGATGATAAAAGATTATGTGACATATCTCTCATGTGCGAAATACCACGTCAAGATACCATCCAATCAGTGTGTGATATGATGATAACGCGCAATATTACCAACGAAGACTTTATCATTTAAATGCGAGACATGTCTATTTTCAGCTGTGCGCCAAATACACACTTATTTAAAAAAATTCATAATAAAAATGTAAATTAAACATCTTATTAAACAAGAACAAAAAGATTAATTCAACCTTCTTCCTTGATATCCTTGATCTTTTTCAGCGATATTTCGAAATAACAATACTATAATTTATTTACATATTTTTATTTCCTGTTTTGAACTTGTTCTTTAGAAATATTAATATTAATATAATAACGAACTAACATTTCTTGTATAGCTAATTCTTTGTGTAATTTTTAAAAAATAATTTTTAATTTTTAATTTTAAAAAATATCGCGTACAGATTCTAATATTTCAATGATAAAATAATAAAATATAATATAAGTAACACACAACACACACAATAAAATATAATATATAAAATAACAATATAATCTATTTTTAGAAAATAATTATCTATATTGTTTTCTTTTAATAATAAGAATATTCATTGATTATTAATTCCTTTTTGTATCTTTATCTTTCTTATTATCATTGTAATATAATGCTTAGTTTAAAAAAAAAATATTAGAATTTCCTAGAAGTTTTAATTAAAAAGAAACGAAGTCCACAACTAATGACAATGCAAATATGTTATACTTTTGAAATACAACTTAAAGAATTATATTTATCAAGATTATATTAAATTTCTTAGAACTTTAATATATTATGATTTTAATTAAAAAACTGCAAAGTTAAATATAATTACAGTTTTTAATATACAATAAAAAGCTGCAATCCAATATGTATTAAAAATGTAATGATAAAATCATATATAAGTATAAACTTACAGACCTTATTAAAAAAAAATCAATATACATCAAACATATAATTATACAATCAAATATATTTCAAAGAATATATATTTTAAGAATATATTTTAAAGCTTATAATATCATTCTGCGCATAAAGAAAGAGTTCAATGGATCAACTCATGTATATATAAATCATGTATATATAAATATTCGCTATTCATCGATATATGATTTTGCATTTATTTTATGCAAAACAACTTATGTTTATTTATTTAATTTCCTGTTACATATAAAAATTTTCTAGATGTAATATCATTATGTCAAGATAATTCTGCACTGAAGTCAATTGTAAGTTTAATATATTTAAAATATGTAAAATATGTAAGGATGCATTTGCTAAAGCATACTATTATATATGTATAAGATATAGCAAGTATTCATATATGCAAAAATTAATTCATGCTCTATCTTTGTTACTATACAACATATCTTATCTTGATACGCAACACAAAATAATAAATATAAAATAAAAATAAATAAATATATTACTCTGAAGTATCATGCGTTATATTACAGCGCTACACGACTAGTTGCAACAATATCTAAGCATTCTAGATCTAAATAATAATATCTAAGATCTAAGAATTAATTTTTTTTTTGCATGATTTGTGTGCAATTATATCCAATCCGTCGTTTTTCAGAGGAATAATCGCTCTTTTTTGCAACTTATGCAAAACGCCTAATTAATCTAATGCAATGATGTATTCGATATCAAGTATATAGAAGCGACCTTCGAACTAGGCGCGATCAAAGCGTACGTTGAAATACGTGAAACGAGCGATAGACATTATTTCGTATAATGTCTTCATATCGTCTTTCTTATCTGAGAGCAACAATGACAATTAGCCCCCATTCACGAGTTTATTCCAAATTCGACAATCGTCTTGCCAGCAATCTCGAGACTGATTATTGGACTGGTTATATGAACTAGACAAACAAATCGTATCGCTTTTATTAATATACACGCATCTGACAGCATCGGTGTTACCGATGATCTGTTTATCGTTATTCACGTCCTTAATATGCAATTAATAAGTCTCGAGTAGACACGTAGTCAAAATACTTTTACATATATAATGCACATTCTTAACTATCAGAGCGGATATGCAAATGATGACACACGTAGTTCTGTTTATCTTATTCCGTAACGCAGATCTCACTTCATGAATTCATTCGTCCTGATTGCCGAAACCCACTGCGCAATAATCACTTCATGAATCGCACGAACCCGGTTGATCATAAGGTGATTACCTATACAATTGTTCATGAAGAAATTATCTAATTTCCGCCGGAAATTTAATTGACAAAAGATCACTGAAGCAAGACAATTTGTGAAAAATTTTCGAGGAGCTTCATTCGCGATCATTGTGCAATTTTGAAGTAAAATGATATTGACTTATTTAATACTGATAACAATCTAATTTACAAACTGCGATAATTTCAAACAAGCAGAAAGAAATAAATTTTAAATTCGAGAGAGAGAGAGAGAGAGAGAGAGAGAGAGAGAGAGAGAGAGAGAGAGAGAGAGAGAGAATTTATATCTGAATATCATATTTTAGAATTGCATGCGCATACTTAATATTAAGCGCGATGTTAAACAATGCTTAAGCATATTTGAAACTCGAAATGGGCGGAATTATTTGACGAGCAATTCAAATTTCTTTTTTATGTTTAAGATATTTTTTATATTTAAGATTTTTTTTTTTAGACTTTTCTGGATTGCAACTTGCATTATAAGTCAAAGAATCAAGATGAAAAGCCGAATTATGCGATTGTAACGTTACTCGAGGATTTCAAAACAGAAAAAGCCAAGTAAACATTAATTGAAAGTCACTCTTAATTTATTATATTTTCTTTACTTAATAATACGTCTCGCACATACCAAAAGTCACAAGCTACTACAATTAAGAATGATTGTAATATCCCGCAATTTAAAAGTAATTCCAAAGTTCATTATGTGTAATTAGAACAAAGCATTATTAAGTTTGTTTGAAATATAAGATAGGAAAATAAAAAAAGAAGTTATATTGACATCGTCACAATAAAATTTATTTCTATTGACTGCACAGAGATGATAAGAATGCACATAATATTCTCTTCTAATCGTGCACAATCAATGTAATATCACATAACCCACATGATTATGTTCAATTCCAAAGTTTATTACCATTATGTGTAATTAGAACAAAGCATTATTAAGGTTGTTTGAAATGTAAGATAGGAAAATAAAAAAAGAAGTTATATTGATGTCGTCTCAATAAAACTTATTTCTATTGTACAGAGAAGATAAGAATGCACATCATATTCTCTCCTAATTATGCATATCAATGTAAATCAATGCAAATCAATGTAAAATCACATAACCCACGGCTTCTTTCTTCTGTGAGAAATAATTAAGTTTTGTAATTAACTGCGGAATGACTTATTAAGCAATGATTTTAAAATCTCGTATCATTAAGAATTAAAATTACGTTGCAATCATGTGACATAATTGCAAGTTGGAATTTATGCAACAAAAGTGCAATAGAGAAAACTCTAGATAAATCAAAGATAAATATATTTTTCATCAAATTCAATTTAAATTAATCTTTAAGTACATTGAATCTTTAAGTACATTGAAGAATGTTTAATATGCTAATTAATCCTTTCTCGAGTTTTGTCTAAACCATTTGATATTACGCTACATCAGAATATTATCGAATTCGTAATTAAATATCAAAATATTGAAATTCAAATCATTTTCTTAGAATAATTCTTAAATAAATTCTCTTATTCTTCATTCTATTTTATTATTTTATTTTATTTTCCATTGCATGATTTAATTAATAAAAATTTGATTAATAAAAATTATTAGAACTCATTTAAGTAGAGTTTGTTAAATTTATTTTGTGCTAAATTTAACTTAATTCAGCTATCTTAGTGAGTTACTCGCTATATATTTCTTTCACCGATTCTATGAAGAAATCTTAAAATAACTTGCGCAAATACGTCATTACTTGAATTTATATTTACTCTCGCAACGTATTAGTAAGTTGATACTGTGTTACGTGTCACTAAATTGCTGTCTATAACAGTAGCAAAGAATTAGCACGTATATTTTTGATCGACGATTTAAATTGCGTCTAAATCTAAATGTATTTTATGGTACGGTCTTCGAATTTATTATGGAGGCGGCAAACGGGAGAGAAAAATATAATGGAGTTATATTTTTCTACACGATAACGCAAGACTCTTTGCATCTATCGCAGTGCATGGTATTTTTCGCAATAGAATTTCGTTAATAGATACATAATGCAATCGCATGAAAACCGTCTGTGAATTAAAAATACAATATTACATTATTTAGATGTAGATATTCGTCATAATAAATTTGCTAATGTTATATGCGATTACACAATAAAAAATTATATTGATTCAAAACAAAGAATAGTATTAATTATGCGGAGAAACTATGTAAAATATGCAAATTGCTTGAAGTACGTCGTTGAAAATATTCAATATTTGAGATAAAGAGATACTTAAGATACAGAAAAATTTGTATATAAATACCAATATAATTACTGTATAATTTACCTAGAAACATATATTGATTACATAAAAGATAGATAATTCACAAATTATCAAGGCATCGATAAAGAGAAAATTGGCAATTTCGAAATAAAATTAAACGTTTAAGGCACCTGTCCAAAGCTGAATATCATATTATAACTGGTATTTCAGCACTTTTGCTGCTGCGTTGGACTTTGACCGTCGCATGGATGTGACGCGTGTATTAATCATGTGTGTACAGAACCAGGCTCCGTCGTATTTCACTTAGAAAGAGATGGTTCTAAATGTAAGCACATAACTGCAAGCAGCAGTTTCAAGATATGACAACGAAAAAAATCGTAGAAAATAGATTTGTGAAATCTAATTATTCTTATATCATAATTGGTTTTTTTATATATCTACATGAATCTTAATCAATTAAAAAGTTATTGCTATACTCTCACAATCACATTATATTCATTATATAAACCGCTAATGCAAAGAAATAATTATTTTACACGTGAAATCTTTCTCATGATAAGTAGATTCAATCAAGTCCTACTGAAGAATGATACGCAGAGATTATGTGGGAGAATTGTTTATAAAACTGACAACATCGATAATTAAAATTCTTCCTGCTACTTTAGTCATCGAGGTCATTCGTGATTGAATCATTTTCGAAATTGCAAATTTGTCGATTTTACAATAATTTGCATCATTCGGTATTTGAATGAATTTCATATTATTATTCATTCATTAATATTAGGAAATTTTAAAATTTAACTTAACATTAACTTTTAACATTAATTAATTTTTTCAATAATACATTTCATATAAAAAAAGTTTACTTTTTCCTTTGCTTAAAAAAATATGTTAAAAAAAATAAAAATGTTATTTGCTGATTAATAATAAAGTATCGCTATGATTTAAAATATAATGATTAAATCTTCAAGCAATTATAGTAAAATAAATTATAATGATAATGATTTAAAAATTATTAATTATAATAATAATTTAAAAATTATTATTATAAAAGTAAAACATACGGCTTACTAGCTAATTATTCATGAAATAGATAATCAAGATAAAAAGTTTACATTTTTTATTTAACCTTCTCTACAGAACTTTTGTAATTTTTCACGTTTTAGTTATTTTCTACACATTTATACATATGGTTCGGAATTATGTTATTTTCTAAATTAATTACGTATCAATATTTATACCTCTCGTTATAAAAGGCGAAAGGTGGCAAGGACAAATTTGCAATTTTACATACATTTGTTACACAACCAAAGCCGAAACGTTTCGTAATACTGTACGGAAAATAACTGCATATACAGGAAGCCGATTATTCTTATCCGTGGACTTTCATTTGGCACGTTCGTCCAGGAAAGTATAACAAAATATTTTGCACTAAACTAAATATTAAGTCATTAAATGTTAAATCGATCGTTAAATGCTAAGTCTTACAACTTAATAAAAGATATAATGCATAGTTATTCCGAAGCAATAAGAATTTTGAGCCTTAAATGGATCGTGTTTATAAATAATTCAAGATAGTTTTCAAAATGTAAAATCATATATATTAAAATCATATTTTTAAAATATGGAATATAATTAAGAACAATGAAATTCAATAAGTTAATGTCAATGTACACGAATACTAATCAAATATTACAATAATGATAATAATATTTGAAAGAAGGTATGATTAAATCACATTAACAATACAAATAATTATGCAAGTTTTAAACTAGAATAATCGATTAACTAGATTAATCTATTAACATTTTTATCAATGACCATATATTTTACACTTTATTATACATATCACACATAATGTTTTGAATAAGTGGATTTAAAGTATCTACGTATTTTAACTATTCAGTTGTGTAATATCACGAACGTGAAGTGCGTGATAGACGTAAGAAAAATGGGATTTGATTATTTGAAAATTACAGAATAGATTTAAGGTAAATACATCTCAAAGTAGGAACTTGCATGTTGAATTCACGATTGTTGTAGGATGTTTCATCATTTCCACACAAATTGTACTGTACGATGTCTACTATATATTTACCGTCATCTTTTATCATGAAAAAATATTCTTCAAGCTGAGTGTTGATGTTTAAAGTAAACTTTCGAATGTAACTACTATTTCATTAATATTCAACTTGACGGAGTATTCTACAGTGAGACACGTGTCACGACTTCAAAATGCAAACTTCCTATATTTTTTCTCATTGTAATTTATTAATGAAAAAATATTTTACAATATTTAAAAATTTTACTTTTTAAAAGTTAAAAAACAATTTTTAATGCTCTCTTTGTTTTAAACTATCTGATTTTTTTTGAATTTTTATCTGGCAAATTAAACGATAAATTCGAATCGTTAATTGTTAAATTTAAGACTTAAGTTCACGAAATATCCGACTGTCGATCTAATGAGGTCGATCTTACTTCGCCGCTACTTGATAATTCGATAAAATAAATTGCTGTACGAAAGAGTAATGTACGAAGATCGATATCAGCGATTGTTTTCCTATGACACTGATCGCGACGAGGGAAACCTTATATGTTGTATCATTATGCATTCCGATATTCAGCATTCGCGATAGTAGCTATTTCAGTTTAAGTTTATATTTATAAATATTCATTTAATATTGAGCAACATTTAATGTATAATAGTTTATCAGAATTCTACAGATATTTTTCGAAATATTTGAAACGGTAAATATAATACAAGCTATACATTTTTGTAATTCTTCGCAAAACGCCATAAATATTTACTGCGTAATTTAATCTCTAACAAACATTAAATTAAAAAAATAAATAAGCCAATATATAATATCGTATAAATTATTATTAGATACAATTTATCGTAATTATTTTCTATCAGCAAAAAGATCGAGGAGTAAGAGTCAAGTACAATAATTTACCAAAGAAAAAAGACAAAAAATGCAGAAATCATGATGCATAATTAGATGAAGCAGAATAAAAATAATAACTACTTATAAACATAATAAAAATAATAAATACTTTAATTACAATTAAATACATTGATATATTCACTTTTAAAGTTCCACTTTCTAAAGTTCCATGGCTTTAGCTCCTCTTATTTCCTCTTATTTCTTCTTTGTTTATTACGTAAATATAACTTTTACTACAATTTTCTCTAATAAATATTACGTCATGTCTCTCTTCCTTTTCTTCGCCTAACTGGTTATCCTATTTAACTGCACGACATGAGATGTCTGCATAACCGCAAAAGTGCAATTTACATGCACGTCGCCTTTTACATGCCTGAACATGTACGTTGGCCGCGTTCTAATAAGAAAATCTTGTTCCAAGAAGCGGACTTTGACCCAGCATAAAAGAATAATGGCGCCGGATATTTTAAGGCCACTTTCGTTCGGTTTAATATAAATTATTCAGTAAATGATACCAAAAGAAATAATTCTTAACATTTTCGTTACAAAAAGATCATTTTGGCGACAATTTTCATCATATATGTAAGGATACAGTAACTTTATTAAATTACTCAAATATTTTACGGAATAATTGATAAGATTTTGTATAAGATTTATGACTATTTTATTTATGATAAAAAAAAATATCTTTTGTGCACATACGTATTCATTATATTATAGACATTTTTCTATTGATATAACTGTGTGGATTAAAAGACGAGTATAACTGTATTTTGCTTTCATGAAGTAAACGAGTAAACGCATTCATAGTTACTTATTTACATTCTGGATGAATAAGTGACAATATTATGTAATATACGCATTTCAATCACATATTGTGACTTGTTTTCTTTATCTCTCGTCAAATTGATTAAATCCTTGTACATCGTTTCAAACAATTAAAATTCAACACGTGAAGAAAATGGCATAAGAATTTATATATAATAAAAAAGACTTTACAAACTCGAATAAAAGCCTAATTAGTGGATAATATTATGCTTTCAAAATTAAGATCAATCAATTCTTTCTTGAAGTTTTAAAATTCTACTCTGGTAGTATAATTACTGACTAACGTTAAAAACGTTTGTCAACATTAAAAATCATTAATGCTATCTTTTCCGTGCTAACAGTATTCATATGTCACCCATTCATAAACAGTCATTCCTCACACTTTTTATCGTTACCGATAGTAATGAAAACAACGTTCTAACTTATTTATCTTCTAGACTTTATTTACACATAGCATGCAGAAAAACAAAAAGCACTAAAAGAGAAATAAAACATTCTTTCTTGTAGGAGTAAATTTCAAGTCAAGCTTTTTTTGAATTTCCGCGGATTTGATTATATCCGGATTGCCGGAGAAAACTAACATGTGCTGATATCTATAAATTCTGCAGAAACCGACGTAAATACATGTGACGCGGAAGTGCGTAATGCGTTCGACGATACGCAACATATGGCGTACTTATTCAAATCGCGATCTGTATAACCTCATATCTCCCTGAATTCGGCACAACCACTGACATTTTCTACATATGTACACGTGGCGGGGAATTGCGAATGAGAAAGTGTACAGATCGGAGTCAAAGAAATAATAAATCTTCTCTCTTTCTCTCTCTCTCTCTCTCTCTCTCTCTCCTCTCCCCCGCATTTTTTCCCCTTCTCTGTCGATTTGGCACTCATACCATTTCTCGCGTTCATTATAGAAAAATAAAAAAAATTAGTGCGACCAGCTATAAAACAGGTCTGATGCAGTGGCGTGTCGTTCGAAGATACTTCGTCGTTTCTTGTGTTAAAGTACATTCTTAAACCAAGCAAATGGAAATTCCGCAATATTGATAAAGTTCTAAACACGTGAAACCTCGTGTACCTCCGTCTATAGAACTCGGTAAAAATTCGTGTTTTCGAACGACTTTAGAATTATTACCTATGTAATTAGACCAGATAAGAACAATAGAATGACAAAGAACGAAATCTATGTTTTCGTCAAAATAATATTTCTGTGGAGCGCTATTCTCTAAAGAAGATTAGTTCTATACAAATATATATTCATATCTATTTCTGACACACTGCTCACGTATTTCTCTGTTTTTTTGATACAGTATTTCAAATAATTCTTTTACACACACACACACACACACACACACACACACACACACACACACACACACACACACAAATTATTTGTGACATATAAAACACTATATCAAAAAAAGAGAAAACTATGTCAAAAATAGATACAAATATAAATTAAAATATTATGATCTAACACGGCATATATCGATAAAATGTCTGTGTGTCTAAGGAAACTCTTTATCTCGGAGAATTCTAATTTTTCAAGAAATTAGAATATTATCTTGCCATAATTCTCACATTTATTTTTCCATAGTTTCCTGTTGACGTAACGTGTACATACATCGTAGATACTGAAAACACGTTGTATTTACTAATCAATTATACGTCATACATAGAGCCACAATAGAATTCGAATTTTAATGTATGTTAACCAGATGTGCTAAATAAGTGTTATATCCCGCCACATTTCACAGATGAGAAAGCCTCATTCAACATGGATGGGTCAACACAATTGTAAAAGGTCAAGCAGGTAGCCCGTTAAAAGAACGTCTTTCGAAAGAAAAGTTAAAAGAAAAATCGAGAAGACAGAAGGCTATCATGTTTCTCCAGAGAACAATCACATCGGTAAAACGCGAAGGGAGAGAAGCTGAAGGCTCGCAGGCGATTGGTCGAACGTGCGGCCGCGCCTCCAGACCAAAAAGTAAGCCACATAATCCCCCCTCCTACTGCTCCATTCTCTTACTCTCCTTCTATCCTTTTCTTTTTCTTGCTACGATTTCTAATAATAGAACACGTTCTTGTTACGCGGACATTGATGCTGCCTGACTGCGTAATACTCACCAGCGAGCGTGTACGCGCGTGTTGTTTCGATCGAGGTCTATGGGGACGAGGCGGCGGTTTTCAGCTGTTCCGAGCACCGGAGTTTCGTCTGCAGCAAGAGGTTCGTCCGACGGCGCGACGAACAATGTAACAATGTCGGACAGGGTAAACGGCCTGACGGAGGAGAATGCACTTCCTACTACATACGCGACGTCCTATTAGGTTGGGGATCGTCGTCTCGCGTACTGTAATCGTACGAAAAACACAACCGAACGCGACGGGACACCGTCGTGAACTGAGCGAAACTGAGACGCACGCAACGCAAATAGGACGGTGTCCGAGTGCGCATGCTTCATGTCTCTGCGCACGCGCGATATAATTCGCACCTCCGAATGTCGGGTAATGTTCGAGTGCTGTTAAATCGTGGGGGTTTTAGATCGACCTACTCGTAATGCTACACGTGTATCAACAAATCGGTGTGGTCGAAATGAGGTTCGTTCGAAAAGTGAACAGATTCCGCGTATGTGCGGTTCTGCCGAACACTTCCGCCGATAGATTGCCTTGAAAGATATGGAAAATAAGTAGTCTTGAAAAATATTAAGTTCGATATGAATAATAATAATTGCAATGATAATGTTCTTAAAAGAAGCTTTTAAAGCTCTTATCTGATAAGAGTAAGATATTTAAATATCTTTAAACCGACCTTTGGATTATTAAAGTATCAACGATTTTTACGTTTTAATTATATTCCATTATCTTCATCTCAATTTTTTGTTACTTGAATCTAATGAAATATCGCATTTTTTCTTAAATCAGATTATGTTATCTTGTTTCAATTTTTCATTGTTTCGTTATATTACATGCATGCATGCGATATGTGTGTTGCAATATAACGTGTCCATAAGTTCTTAAATCTAAATAACCATGCAGATTAGTTACCCTTGTGACAATTTTAAAGGAATTATACTAACAAGGTTACGAAGATTGGTAAATATATATGTACTTTTAAAGGAATTATACTAACAAGGTTACGAAGATTGGTAAATATATATGTACGCAGGGCTGTGCAAATAGAGGTACACCACGATAGGATCCCTACTATTAAAAGGCCCCGAAATTTCAGTTTAAAATATAATTATTTTCTATTCTTTATAAATTATATTGGTCATTTTATAATTGTACTGTTAATTGTACGTTATAAGTTTTTGTACTTTTTTGAATTAATGTTATCACCTTTGTATTTTTTAATTCTTTTTAATATTAAATGAACAGAAATAAAGGATCTTTCTTATCTTTGTCTTATACACATGGTCCTATACACGTGTATACATACAGGAATTTATTAGACCTGTTTTTTTTAACTGAACTTCTTTCTATTTTATTTTTCCATATATCTTTCCATATTTCTATTTTATCTTTTCAAATTTTATTTTTCCATAGAGAAAAAAAAGAAAAAATAAATGATGCAAGAGATTCTACTTTTAAGTTGAACTGTGTGTGTGTGTGTGTGTGTGTGTGTGTGTGTGTGTGTGTGTGTGTGTGTGTGTGTATGTTTGTATTTAAAATGAAATAAATATACATTTGATGGAAGCAAAAAAAAATTTTAATTCGACCTAGTGCAGCAATAAAAAAGTAGACCTCATAAGTTTAATTAAAAAGAACAGGTCTATTGTATGATAACATTAAAACTGATTTTCAGATATTAAATATCACATATAGATATTGCTTCTTCGTTTCTTTATTGATTTTAATTTTGTCAATATATTGAACAACTTTTATAAAAAGTAAAAATAATATTCTATTTCAGTTAAAGTTAACGTTATAAATATGTTAACATTAAATTTGCTTATCAAATTATATCAAAGTGTTACGTTTCTTGCATTAATTTATTACATAATATTTGCGTAACTTTTTAATATATTCGTTTAATATATTCGTTTGTGTAAAATTAATATAAAAATTTGGATGAACCATTTTAGGATATGCGAAATGTGTTATATTTAGCACAAAATTTTTTATTATGTAGAAAACACATATACATATATTTATACATAAAATCACTTAAAATACACGTTCTATTTTTTTCTTCATCAAATAACATCATGTCCTAAATTAAACTGGAAATACTACGGTGCGAAGTTGTAATTAAACAGTTATATATATTTAGCATATATCAAAGAGATTTTTTAGTATAATATGTAGTATATAGTATAATATGTGCATGAAATAACTTTCAATAATTTTATATTAGTATTCATTAAAATATTTTATGATAGTATAAACATAAGCTTCAAATAGCCTTACTCTATCTTACTCTATGTGTTTGTGTTATTATAAAACATTCTAATAATATATATAAATATATATACGTATGTGATACACTCGTGAAAATTATATAGAAATTACATAGAAATTTGCCAAAAAATGTTATACATAAGCTAATTTCTAATTAATGCTGCAAATAAAAAAAATGTTTTAATCAAGAATAAAAAATCGTTATATCGTTCTTTTTAACAAAATGTGTTTTTTCGATTATAAATATATTCAATTATAATGAAGATACTTTTTCTGATGCATTATTTTATGAAATCAGTGTATTACGTTTTGTAATCCACAATCCTTTCTATCACTTCCCGGTCTTTTAAATATTAGCGAGCAAATTAAATATTATGGTTAAATATTACGTCAGTTAATAACCTGCATATTTGCATATTTGTCATAAAAAAAAATTTTTATCAATAAATTTAAAATAAAAAAAAATAAAATGAGGATAGCAGTTATATCCAGTGTTTCAGTTAATGTTTTTTTACTTAATTATGTTCTGTTTTGTGTACGTGTGTTTTGTGTATGTGTATGTGTTTGTGTGTGTGTATAAGTATGTATGAATGAATACGTGTATGTGTGTGTGCTCGTGCTGTGTGTATACGTGTGCGTTTGTGTGGCCTGTGTTACAATTGCTGCTTGCTCATTCGATGTCGATGTCGATGATTCCAATATTCTGTCGTCTTTTCCGTGGATCAAAAATCTTTGTTCCATGTTATTGTATGGTACGCTATGGTAGTGTTGCGAAGCTTGCGGCACGGTTTTTCTTTCTTTATGTATATCTGCATTTTAAAAATTTTTGTATTTAGCAATTTCTTCTGTATTTTGCGGTTCTGTTTCTGAATGTGTTCTTTTTGCGCTGCTTGGCCCTGCTGTTTCCAATATTGTATTTTCTTCTAATATTTCATGTACAGAATTCGCCTCAAGCATTTCCTCAGTAGGCGAATTGTTCGTCGATTGTTCGTCATTTTTATTGTTCTTTCTTTTTGAGTTACTTTGAGTTACACTTTCCATTGCTATTATCGTTTATAAAAAAAAAGGAAAATGTCAATAAAAATATTTTGTACTTCCTGTATCTCTGATATAGGAAGAATATTAAAACAGATTTTCGTAATTGTTGATTACACGTATCTAGAAAAAAGAAAGTAGGAATTATGGAAGGAAATGGAGGCTTGCAAACACGGAAAGAACAATTTTGTTGAATCTAAAAGTTCGACTAAATACATATCTGAAAATAATTCAAATTATTAAGTATAAAATTATTATGTAAAATAATTTGATAGTCCAACAGAATTATTTTCAGATCTGTATCTAGCCAAATTTTTAAAATTTTTACCAACAAAACTGTTTTAACCATATACAAATATAAATGGTATAGAATTATAATATTAAAATATAATATTAAATTATAATATTAAATAAAATTAAATAAAACTCTTCAATTTTATAAACATATTTGAAAATATATTAAAGAAATAATATAATTAATAAAAAAACAGAGGTACAAAATAAATTGAAACAGAGACAATTTCAGAGAACAAATCCAAGCACGTGTGTACTACTTAATTCAGAAAATTTTAATGAAAATTTCAGATAACAAATTCAAGCAGCCAAGCAATCCTGCTGACTGGTATGTACTGCTTAAATGATTACTGGTTAAACCTAAAAGTCTAACGTTAGGTAAATACATAACATGCTTACATAAATCAAAGGAATTGTCCTTGACTTGTAATATATTCGTCATATTATAGAATATTCTGTATCTTCATATTTTCATGTTATTAAAATATTCTAAATTAAATTATAATTACCTTCTCATTATTATATGTTTTAAAAATTATTATTTTGCTGGCTAAAATTTTTAGATTGTTAAATTATTCTTTTAATATTTTTACACGATACAATCGATACATATCGACACATATCGATACATATCGACACATAGCGATAGATATGTATGATTGAAACTGATTTTACTGATCGTGCACTAATACTAGCCATCACGAGTCTCTTGAAGTCGACGGAAGATAACGCCACCATGATGTTAATGTATTAATTTCTTTCCCACAGAAGATTTGCAATCATTTGAATCTAACAAATTCTTTGAATCAATGCTGCGGATGTTTTTATATACATTTACACACCATACATGCATTTTGTAAATAATAATTCTATTCGAAAAAAATAGAATATTACCTAATCTTTTCTTCTTTTGATTCCTTGATTTTCTTAGTGGATTTCCGATTCATTTGAATGTTACAGTCACAGTTGTCATTTCTTTTTAAAAACAAAAATGTATGTCATTATCTTCAAATATTAGTATTTTAATACCTTCCATAATTTTCATTATATCTTTTCCATTGTATTATATATCGTATCTTCCAAATTTCTTTATTAAATATTAGTCGTTTTATTTTTATATTTTATATACTTTCTTCTTCAGCTTTCTTTTTTTTTTCTTTGATTTTTTCCTCTTTTCTTACTTTTATGATTGTTCCCATAACTCTTCTTTAATTTTTCTCATCCTGGCATATTTACAGTTTCATCTAAATTCTTCTGCTTAAATGATCTTTTAATATACTCCAACTCTGTACTTTGTTTTTTCTCTATTTAAATCTCTCTATTTCAATAATGTCAAATTCTTTTATGTATTCTCAATAATTCTATATCTTTATTATCTAATTCTAGGATATTTCAAAAATCCATTTAATCTTTTTTTTTTTTGAAAATTATATCTCTTTTTATTTCTATTTTTCTTCATGCTATTTAATCATTTAATTATGTTAAACTACGTTTCCTTTTTCTTTCTTCTTGTAGCTTTTATTTCCGCGAACTCTGTTACTAAAAGTGACTGCATTTCTTCCTCTTTGAGCCATTATTTATAAGCTTATGAAATTCAACAAACTTGATTTGTTATTTGGTTTCTTTCAAATTTATAAATAATCGTCAAGAGATGATCGAGTGAGGATCAGGTTTTGAAGCTATTAGTCAGCCTCTTCCACGGAATCACGCATTACAATTTTACTATTTAAACTTAAGAAAGAGATAAAAAAGACCTGATAGGATACCAAAAACTGATTTTTATTTATATACCTTACAAAAAAAAATTCTACAAAAAAATTAAAAAAATATATTATAAAGAATTTATGATGAAGAATATAAAAGATGCAGTAAAAGATACTAATTAAAATTATAGTAAACAATACACTGATATAACGATACACTGATTTGCAAAACTAAACATCTTTGTGCATTTTCGAATAAAACATTTTACATTTCACAAAACTAAACACCTTCGTGTGTCTCCGAATAAAATATTTTGCAAAATTAAATATTTTTATGCGTTTCTAAATAAAATATTTTTCAAAACTAAACATTTTTTAGCATTTTGCACATCTGTTTGAGATAATTGAGATATCTGTAAATATTTCAGAAATGGAGACAAGGAATAAAATACTCTATGTCTTAAAATTAAACATCTTTTTTTATCAGTGTAGCGATCGAACAAAGAATGCATAATGTGTATACATCTAAATAATTTCTTATCAATTGAAAGGGATTTTAATCGATATCAAAAATATTTGATTATCGAATTATTATAGAACCACTACGTTGAAAGTCTGCTAATTTAAGTGGCACATAGTTGGCGACACTGATTATTTGAATTTATTTCATACAAAAGATTTAGCAACCAAGATCCTACTTGCCAAAAAACCGGCTATGTTACTTAAAATTATGATATTGTGCAAATTAATTTTTTTCGTATTTGAACCGCAAATTAAAGCGATCGAGTATTTTTCACGAGAAGTTCATGATATTTGGTTAATTGATTCATTTACATGACAATCATTTCGAATCACAGAAAGTACAATAGTGTTGCTTGATGAATAGCTTTTTAAAAATGTTATGTAATGTTATGTAATCTTGTCGAAAAGAAAAAAGAAAAAGGATTATTTTTATGTGCGATTTTCATTTTTGGAGTAATTTATTATATATGTAATAATCACTTTAGTTAAAACATGGATGTTGAAGAATTGGTCGGGCCTCGCCAAAAATTTGGAGTTGAGACTTTCATCAGATTTTCGCACAAATAAAAAAACATTCTTTCCGATTAATTTTTATTGTATGCAACGAACAGTTTTATGAGATAATTTATTTCTGTGAGAGCTGATTAACAGATATACTTATTAAAGATGTAATAATGAAATTATAATATTTTTAATTATATACTTAAGATATAATTATGAAATTATATTTTTAATTAATGTAAGTATTATTATGATAAAACATTTAAGACATTAATATTACAATAATATGTAGGGATGTAATCTAAAACGCTTCGAGAAATGACTTTGGAAGATATTAGAATTCCAATAATAATAATGAGAAATTGATAAATTTTCAATATAGTATTTCAATATAGTATTTGCTTCTGAAGATTATAAGGTTTTACTCGAAAGTTCAACAAGAAATAATAATAGGCACTCAGACATTGTTCATGCAACACGTTTAAATATTCAGCATTGTGAAACAGTATTAGCATTTCCTGATTCCAAGTTAGACCTCCGTGACATAAATCTTTGCAGGGCACTCGTAATATTAAAAGCACCATTATCTTTCAATCTCAATTGCGTGGGAATGTCCTATAGTTTCCCTTGTGCACGATATTTCAGGAGGGATCTTCCGATCTATTCGGTATAGAATAAAACATTCCGTACACGGGACGGTAGATCAAACTCGTATTTCATTGATAATGTCCTCGGATAGAATTAGTAGCGGAAATGACGGATACCACCGAGATCGTGTATTGTGTCTCCTCGGTTTTCCTGCACGTCGCGAGAACGGTGAAAGCAAAAGCGGAAATATATATCGGCGATAACAATTCTGAGAGACGCGGAGAAACGCGATAAGCGGGAATCGCGGCGATCGATAAAACCATTTGCTCCATATTGGCGGTTCGATTTCCTGAGAGTTTGTTCCGCGCGAAAGAAAGGTTTTCTTCGGCCGTTTTCGCTAAGACGTTAGACAATACTGGGATGAGCGTGGGAAACAGATGGGACTCGAGTGTGATCTCGTCATTTCTTATTATCTATTCATTCTCCAGGCACTCGATGTGTAATCGTGTGTTTTATAATGAAGTCTCGATCTCTCAAGGTTTCGTGGATATTCTCTCCGATAACTTCATCTTTCTTTCTCATCAGAATGGATGGTGAGGAATTTAGATTCTAATGGATACATGCGGAATTATCTTGAAATAGCGCGATGATTTTTAATGCGATTTGCATTAAGAATGTATGCAAATTAGAATCAGATACGAAAATATTCTTATAAAAAAAAAATATGTAGTCTGTGAGATAACGAAGTAATGAAAGCGTTTATCTGAATTGAAAACACAGTCGGAAATTGAGAAACTACTATTTAATGGATTCTTTTCATCGATTTGTATACGATAAAATACTAAGAAAAATTTTATCTTAACAGAAATATATATAAATATATTTATTATGCAATAAAATAGTAGAGTATTTAAAAGCTTTAGAGAAAGTTTGCAATAAAATTTTATTCTTTAATTTATTTTATATATATATATATATATATATAAAATAAGTTGGATTTTAACGAAATCATAATTAAAACTAAACCTCAAAAATATTTCATGCTATTGGCATATATGGTAAAATTATTAATTGCTTAAAATTTATTGTATTGAATATTATGAAAAGAATAATTAAACTATTTAAAATATAATTATTTCTGATATTCTATATTTTACAGAATGAACCTATATATACCCGTTATCACAAACAATGTATTTTAAAAAAACCGATTAATATGTGGCAAATGTATCTTGAATCTAAGAATCAAAAAGAAAAATTTAAATATTATAATTCAATCACATGCGTGCGATTAAACAATTTTAATTGTATTAGCTTACTATTAATTTTTTGATACAAAACAAAAGAAGCTACGTTTGCACTAGTATTATTATCTTTATTACACTTGTCACTATATTATTACGATATCATCTTCTATAGCTATCATTCGCGTTTGATGTCTTGAAAGATGAAAAACAGTAGATATAAGAAACGAAATTGATGCAAGAAAATCCAATTTTCTAAGCGAATAGTTCTTAATCACTCTCGATAATTAAATCGTGAAATGTATTATTTCACAATATGCGGAATATTAATGATTACGCTTCCGTACGATGTTACTACAAAAGCTTCCGTCGTTCGCTAGACGAGGGCCGGATCGAGTAGACGTTAAATAAGGTAATTCCGTGATGATTGTCGATTATACTGATTTGATAATATCGCGGAGATGTGGCTGTATCTCGCGTTTTTCCGTTCGGCACGCAATCACCTGTGACTAATTGCGAATGCGGCGATTACGTCTATCTAGTGGCGAGTCGGAGATGACGTTCCCTCCGCGTCCGACCCTTTCAAGGGGCAGAACTTTCACGGCGCACTACATTCTTCGGGTATTATCCCGTTTCGATCGATTTGATCGGCGCTCGGTTAATTTAACACGGTGAAACTACTTGCTGCATCGCCGTCGCTTCGAGTGTGTTCCTTTCCGCTAGGCGCCGATTTCGAAGCCAGTGACCAAGGCTGTCTACCTGGCACTAATTATTACTCCAAATTAATCGAAGACATCTGCGACGATCATGGAAAAAAAATTATGAAAATTACGATTATTAGGGGATTATTAGGATTATTATAAGATAATTATTCTTCCTTGTTGCATTACGTATAACGAGCTCCATCGCAACAAAATCTGTCAAGTTATATTTTATATTTTACCTTATTATACGAAGCTTGTCAACGATTGCGTATTAATTAATATTTTGTTTTATGTCTCTTCTTTATACATTGCAAATTGAAATAGAACTCTGTCGAAATAGCGACTTTAGTCGACCATCTTTTTTTAAATTACAATTTTATTTTTATAATTTTTATTTGGAAAATTTAAAAATTTATGTTTTTCTTCTGCTTTTCTCGTAATGCAGAATTTTATTTTGTTTACAAAATTTTGTTATTAAAATTTTAAACTATTTTCATAAAGTTTTATGAAGAGCAATTATAGACTATGATCACATTGTTTCTTGCCTCAGTCTCACTTGTCGCGACAATATAAAGAAATTATTTTATTTTTATAATTTTTACAATTTATATAATTTCTTTGAATTTTCTAAATATTTTTTTAATTAATAATAACTTTGTTAATATGTAAACAAAAAAGAAAGAAATTATATAGATATAACAATTATTGCTAATATTAAATAACAATGTGATGTTTAATTAGAAATTAAATTATTGCAATATTCTATTTTTTCATGCAAATTCGCGTCCCATTTTAAAAGATTTCGTTGTGTGGCTCGAAAGAAACCGCGTCATCGCGTGGTATGTTACAGGTTGATAAATTCGGGTCATTGCACCTTCCCTTCGAAACCTACTTCGGCATTTGTCCTGGACGGACAGTGAAACTTCTTCACGCGACTCATCTCCGCGCATTGATTACGCTCTTTTCTTTGTCACTAGATAAATCCCCTAGCTCCATTCCCATCGAGCGGAATTTCCAACGAAGCGTGAAAATCGCGTCTCTTTTTGCGAAGCGTGAGAAGGCCGCACGCGAAACGAGGTCGCAGGAAATCGGCGACGAAGATCTCAGCGATGACGCGATATCCATCCGGACTTCGATGGAACGGAGAAAGCGATACGTATCGAGTCAACGGTGGATTGTGACTCATGTGACATCTTCCTTACAAATCTTCGCCTCTATAGCTCTCGACATTTCTTTCATTCTGATCCAACAGTGACGTCAAATGTTTCTCAGAGTCTTTCGGTTACTGACCTTATCGAGTTTCACTTCGTCATTCCAATCAATGCAATATCAGTAAATCAATTTTGAAAATTATATATCTATTTGATATAAATGATAATAGAACATTTAATAACAGCTTCTGTCAAAATTCTTCTCTCTTTACTCGGATCGACTCTTTCAACAATTTAATATTGACAAAATCTTAAGTTCTGTACATATGTGCTCATTGTCTAATAGGCAAACTTTACATCTAGAGTTTATATTTTTGATTCTTAATAACAGAGATAAAATCAATCTTGCTTTAATCTTTTTAATAAAATATGAAGTTGAAAGAATTTTAAATATATTTTTTATCTATTTATAATCTCCTAGAAATAAATATTTTTTGCTTCATTCATATTAATGACTTGCTGATTGCTTCTGAAAATAAACATTATGAGAAAAGAATCAATGCTTTGAAAAATATCAAGATAAGAAAATATGAAAAATATAAGAAAAATGAAATATAAGTAGGAAGTATATTGAATTCATCCAATTAATGTTTTGTTATTAATTCAGTGCTTGTTTATTTTAAAATAATTAGACGTTGATCTTCCAACTATTTGATCTTTTGTATTATTTAAGATATTATTTTATTATCTATATGTTACATATTATTTCACATTTCATGTTTACGCAGAGTTTTAGACACGGAATATAAAGTTTCCTCGGTGAGGTGACAGCTCTTAGCTTCCGCATTAACATGTTCCATAATAAACATGTTAAAATGAAGAGAGAGAGAGAAAGAGAGAGAGAGAGAGAGAGAGACTCTTCTCGCGTACAGTTATCTGTTTGTTCGTTACGAAAGAATACTGTCTTAGATGAATAAGTTCAGCAACAGCGCGGGCAAACTATACGCATTATCTGTCGTGGAATCAAAACCGAGCACGGTAACGGTTTTGCATCTGTTACCTGCATGCTACAGTCTATGCCGCGTTAATGCCCCGAGGTGTCTTCTCATGGCGTAAAAGCACCGTTTTGCGCCATTGCGCTGTACCGCTCATAGTTATACTTGGCATTATGTCGCGAAGTGAACCGTAATTCGGATGATACGTCCACAATCTCATGCCATTTCAAGACTCTAGAGTAGTACATCGACAAATTTTGTCAGTCCCTTCCTTTTGTAATGATAGAACAAAAAATGTCACAGAGATGTCGCATTGATTTCATTTTCAAAAGTCTTCGAAAGCGTGCCGATGCAAAAGAGACGTGCATCGATCCGCGTAAATCCAGAAGAGAAAGCGACGATCCTCGTAGTTTTGTCATGTCCGACTGGATTCGTGGAATTATGAAAGCGTCAATGATTTTTTGTGCACGTTGAATGCGTCAACGTCATCTCTTTTTAATCGCAGCAGCAACATTTTGTTTAGAAATTGATACTGACGTAAGCTATTTATTTTACGAGCAACATAACTTCTCATCCCTGAGTTTACTTAAATCTTAAATTTACAGAAATTGAATGTGAAAGAATTTTTCAAAAACTCTCAATATATTTTAGGTCACACATAAGGAGTGTAATTATGGCACAATCTACGCGTCCACAGTTTTAAATTTAAAGTGATCGTTATATTAAAATTGTTTTGTAAAAATAATAAGCGTTTTTTCTAATTAACGTCTATGGAAAGTAAAACAAATTTCTTTTTACGGATGAAAGTTTGCAGAGACAGTTATATGCTTACTTTTTTACATTTTTATCTCAAAAAATAATGAATCTTTCGGGGAAGCACCATGTGCTTTCTAAATTAGTCAAGAATCATGGCGATAAATAATACAATCCCCTTGAGTGACCTCTTTTCGAATGATATGGTAGACTTTTTTTCGCCAAAATTGCCAACCAAGGAGGATTTAATCGAAATGATTCCGGTGAGAGTATCCAATTAAGAGGAGAAAGACACTGCTCGAACGGAAATTTTTCAATGTCGAGTATAATAAGGATTTGTTTGTTACAACTTGACGGGATCAAAACGCTAGTTACGACAGTGACGGGGTTAATGGAAATTTTCAACGATACGGGTTAATAGCAGATAACTTTGTACTAAGCTTTGTACTCTAATTACTAGAGAAAGCATGCAATAAAAAGATTGAAACCTTTTCGCTCTGAAACCAAACGTATTATTTTAAATATTTCACGTTAACATAAATACTTAAGTGTTGTGAAATCGCGATTGTAAAAATACGGTATTATGATGCAGCTAATCTTCCTTAACAGATACTTATGAAATTTATAAAGGAAATTAGAAACACGCCTATTAGAACATTTTGTATATTGCTCATCTTTTTATATATTCAATATATTCAATATCTTTAATCGCGCATTTAAACGTTGCACAGATTGCCATCCGTATTTTCTTCAAAATTTCTATCTTTCACGTTGAAAAAATTTCACGGTATTTTCTCGCCAAACGTTTATACGCGTGCGGTTTCGTCATTTTGATGTTCAGGTACAGTGAAAGTGGGATAAAGAGCATTTAGATGAAATAGAGAGCGAACGACACCGCATGCATTACGATGTCTTCATTTGAATGCATTATCGCAGTGCAATGCGCACTGATCTGTGCATACTCGTTGCAAGTCAGATATCGCCGCTATTTAATAGCCCTGAACATTTCACAACTCGCCCCATTATGGAGAAAAACGCGATGCAACGAACGGAAATAATTTTCAAATGCAACAATTGAAACAAAGAGTATTTTGTAAGAAATAAAAATATTACTTAATTTAACATATGAGGAAAGATAAATTCATTGCGCAAATAATTAATCGTAAACAAGTAGTTATAATACAGTTTTTAAAAGATAATTCTCATAATAAAAAAAACTAAAGAATAACGATAATTGCTTTCATTATATAATACTCTAACAAAAATTCATTGGAAGTTTATAAGAAATTTAATAAAATTAATTTAATTTTTTTATTGAAAAAATTCTCAATAATTCACAATGTCTAGTTTGATTGTGAATAGAATTTTCAATGACCTTTTATTGAAAAAATTCAATACTTGTAAATTATTTCTTACGTAATCGAATAAAAGACTTCTTCTTTATAAAAAAAAGCTAGCTGTAATTTATTTACAATGTATCTGGGCGTATAATTTATTTACAATGTATCTGGGCGCCGGGAAGACTCTTAATAGAGAATCGTATCCTTCCTTTTTGTCCATTGTATTAATTGATTCCTAGTGAATTAAGTTGCTTAATCAATCGATTAAAATTACACAAGAGTATAAGCTGCACAATAGCCGTAGAAAACGCACGGTCGCGTGAGAAAATTTATGCATATTGCACATGCGAACGGACAACAATATAATCGCAACTGTATCTCCGTCTTCCATCTCTTCACTGCTTTGACTTTCCATAGGCATCGGCTTTCTTAACGAATTTCCTACGGGCTAAATCGGGGTCGTATGAACTGCAAGAGCGATGATACACGTAGCGCAGAATAGGTAGATTGCGAGAAAAACATTATACACGCGCGAAGAACAATTTAAGTGAACTAACAGCGAGCCCACGTGCTCTGGGAGAAAAAAGTACATCACAGTGGTTTCGCAATTCTAGCAAATCTACGCGGTGTTGGTTTCACGAAAAAAAGATTAAATCTTCCGCAGGTTCAGTATACCGCATACAAATCTTTTCTGCAATACGATAATATGGTATTCGGAATATTTAACTTTCTCAACTTTAAATAAACATGAAGGATAGTCGTGGAATCCAGAGAGAAGAGGACAAGTAATTAAATTAGTTGGGGAGAAGAGAATCGGTTCTCAAGGAAAACGCGACTAATACATTTGCTGTTTGATAACCCGGAAATTCGAGGACGCCAATTCCTCGATCGTTACACGAGGCATGAAATGAAGAACAGGTGTCATAGATACCGATTATGACTAACGGAGAAGTTTTTATTCGATTCCACCGGATTAGAACACACGCTCAAATAAGAAGGGAGAGTGTGCGTCACGATGGAGCCCGACCACGAATCAGTCATGAAAACTCGTAATTATTTTGCGAAAAAATATCACCTCAGGCAAGATTCTGGGCAGGAACCTGGATCTCCTGCTTACCGGGCAGGCATCTTATCCCTTCGACTACTGAGGCATGATGATATTTATCGCAAATAACGTGTTTAGAATAATACGTCAACAATACAATGATACATATATATACGTATATTACAATATACATATATACATGTATTTTCTCGAATCCCCACGACCGGTACTCCAGAGAGATGATGGTCCTATTCTCTCGATGGATGCAGGTCGGACTGCAGGGGCGACACCCTCCAACGCCATTGGCAAATATACAAATAATTCTCCTGGAGCGCGACAGGAGAGATTGCATCAAGCATGGCTCGAGCACCCGGTCAACGAACTCGTCTTTATACGCGCTCGAATCTTCCGATAATTATTCAGCGAATTCTTCGAAAGTTTAATAACTCCGCGCGCGGAGTTGATGACGCGGTAGAGACTCGCGGAATTCAATCGTCGTTGCGAGGCTTGGCGGTCGAGGTGAAAGGTAAAAGAGAAAAGTTAAATAGTTCCTGTTTTGCGGTTAAGAAGAGTCTAGACCACGCGAAAATTCCTTATATGGCGATCGTACACTGTTCCGCAAAAAAGATTGAGATGATAAAATCGTACTTCTCTCGTTCCATCATCCGAAATGACGAAATATCGAGCGATAAGGATGGCGATTTATATAACAAGGAAGCTTGTAATAATGAAAGTTTTGTGCTACTAATTGATATCTTGCGAGAAAGCGACTGAAAATGGTAGCGGCGATATAATGTAGCTTATACTCAGAGCAATTATATCCCTCCCTCTTTCTCCTTCCAATAATGCTACATAAGATTAATAATAAGATTAATGCTAATAAGATTAACTATATATAACTATAAAACAAAAGATAAATTACTTAATTTTATTCTCCTTTCGAGCCATGTTGCAGAAAGTATAATTATTCCGAGAACAATATCTCAAGTATTTCTAAGAAACCGATCTATCATACAAACGAAATGAGTGAACTGACGAAAGGAAATTCTTCGCATAAAATTGTGGAAGAGTACCGTAAGATAATTCACGCGTAATACTCATTTTGTGCAAATCTGTAGTAGCTAATTACTACGAGCAATTCGTACGGCAAGTTATATATGATAAGTTATAATGTCTTTTATATCTTTCATCGCTCGTTGCTTTGCCAATTTAATTTTTCTCACATATACGAGTACGATAAGAACACATCTCGATTCGGAAAGTTGAATAATAGCTATTGAATAATAAATAATAATCTAATTACTTTATCTCTGATAATCATCTATTATGAATGTTTAATTGGCAAGATGATAATACGCATTGTGATCATGGCTATGTAATTTGAGTTTTTAAATATTTACTTGGTGATTTATTTTCCATTTACTATATTATTTCTAATAATGAAATATTTAATAATTATTCTCCTTTCGCAATGAAAATTTCCCGTTTAAATGGACAATAACTATGCATATGATTTGTCCAATGTCGATTTAAAAATTGTCATTTTTTTTAACTCTGAGAGAGTATCGTCTCGGGAATGAAAACCTGATCTTATCCCACTCACATGAGACGCGTGCTACGTATGTATGTGTTCGTAATATGCATGTGTGGGATATGCACATATTTACGCGGCTACGAATGTGTTCGATGCATATGTGTACCTGTTCGTGAGTGTACACGCGGCTACAAAGTGTTACGTTTGTTATATGGCGGTCGCGGTATGTGGGTCAGGAAGCCGGCGTTACTAACAAGTGACTCGATTTGAGGTGACTCGTGAAGCGACACACACACACACACCGCTAGCTTTCGTCGCGCCGAATTTCCACCTTTGATCAAATCTGACCTCGCTACTTTTCGTTCCGATGTCATATAATCGCGCCTCGTAAAGATAACCGGAGATTATGCCCTGCACTCAGACTTCCGCGACTGGAATGAAGTAGCTCTCGAATCAGCTCCGTCGAGAATCACACGGTTAATCCGATGTGATTCACACACATTGCCCCATAAACGCATTGCTCGATCAAAGTATAGCGTTAAATGATTCAAATGATGTATACAAAAACAATTTTTTTTTCAAATATATATATTTCTGAAATATTAAATAAAATTATATAAAATATTCTATTTAAAAAACACATAATTATGTTTAGATTTCTATATAAATATTCAAATACATATAAAAAATATTCAATAACTTATATATAATGCATTTTCTCCGGTTTGAATGTTCGTCGGCAAACCTGATTCTTTACGGAGATTTCAACGCATGGTATCAAATACGTCGTAGAACTCTGAACGCTTTCTCGCGCACACTGCATTTTCTGCATCGAATATACGATCAGCGTTTTAATCTTTCCTTTGCTGTCGGTCGAGAATCCGCTCCGCCACAAAATAGAATAAACAAGAGAATTAAAGTAATCGAGAATTACACGCGACTACCTCGGTATGGCGCATCGTAAAGTAGCCGACATGAATGCGATGCACGCGACCGTATGCGGCGGCGATACACACGCATAGGTGATGCTGGTCGCATGCTCGCGCATTCAATTTCTAATTGAATAATCGATCGTGGCCTCTTCTTGATCAAGTGACACGGAATGCGGTAGGCAAACTATGCGTCGTCGCAAGAACCCGGTTACGTAGCTTTCAACTTATTCGTTGCTATTCTTCAGAAAAAGGTAAGCTATAAACTATTTTGCATCAACATAATTTTTTAATTTTTCATAATTTTTTATTTAAAAAATTTGCTGGACTTTTTTTAAAATAAAATTATTCAAAAAATTATATAACAAATTAATTTATTTATTTAGACATCGATACAAGCAAAATTGATTATGACGCCTCTCGTTAGTTTTAGAATGACATCTTTGAAGTAAATAAATAAAATCTTATATGATATAAATGTATATAATAAATATAATATAGGAAACATTTCTGTAATTTTCCCTATGCAATTTTTTGAAGTCTACATTAATGTCCGCTGAAGTAAGAATGGATTCCGACATGAAACACTTTTGAAACGCATGTAGACTATTAAATTTCATGGTTATGTTGATCAGCACGCACAAGGCGTTCTGCAAAGAATTATGGACGCTTCTCATTGTTAGCAAGAAGAAACCATAATTAACTCGAACGAGGAAGCGCTGAGGGCTAGGCAAGCGGGTTTAGGGTGACGCGGTTGGGTGATTACCTTCTTAGTCTTTCCTGCTTAAACGCAAGCAATTTAGGTTCTTCCTAGCTTGTGAAGAAAGAAGAATGCACGCCACATCTGAGTAAGAAATTATGTATAATTATATACATATATACATAAAAATTATATAATTATATTACATTATTTTAATATATAAAATTTATATATATATAAATAACTCAAAACAAAATTTTGTTAAGGTAAAGCTAAGACTAAAAGTAAAAATATTAAGGACAAAAATCAAGTGAATAGTTTATATAATTTTTAGAAATGTTTCACGTACGGAGATTATTGATTGCACTGCACTGTATTGCAACTTTGTAGGGAATAACTGCGATTTATTTAATTCCCTATGTTATGAAAAAGAAGTTATTTACACGGACGTATAAATTACGGTCCCACTTGTGCTTTCCGCAAAATTATACACGCATTGTTCTCAATCGCGAGTACATTACTACAAATTGCTGTAAAATTTCCACGAGTTTTCGCAATTACATGCGCTTGCATGAACCCTGTGTATATTATTTTCTTCAAGATGCCTTGTTTCCATTTCTGCGGTCCCATATCGAGCGACGTACTTCCCTCTGTGAAACTGCAATTATATCCCGTATGACGATTGTATGCTGATAATTATCAATTATCATGCGGGATAGAAATGTCGAGAATTATATAAAAGTGCGAATCGAGAAATTATACTTCTAATCCTTAGAATTAGCTTTAACATAAAGTTTTGGTTGTATTAAGTTTAATTATCTTGTCTTCCACATTTTACTTGAACGATGAAATTTTGCACGATGTAACTGTAATCAGTATGTAACGTTTTTTTTTATTGCTCGTTGCAAAATTATTAATGCTTTTATATAATCTTTATATAAATAATTATAAATCAAAATTCTAAATCAAATTTCACGCATTAAATATAGTGGCAGTCAATTACAATTGCTTCTCGAGCATTTTTTTTCTAAAATCTAAAATTAAATCTAAAATTAAAAGAAAATTAAAATTGAATTATATAATAATGATAAATAAAATATATAATTTTTAATATATAAATGAATACTTCCTATTTTCTATTTCTATAAACTTAGAACAGAACTTAAAATTAGAATACTTTAAAATGAAATCTCTACGGACATTTATCGCATTTATTTTTCTTCTGACTGAAAACTTTTTATGTAACAAATATTATCTATTCAAACATTTTATCCCTTCCCACATTCTCTTCAGATCGGTCGAAAATTTTTGTTTTTAGTCAAAACAACAATTCTATACCATCCCAGGGGATTATGCTCTCGCCGTTCGGTGACGTGTTAGCTCGTAAGTTGGCCTGAATACCGGTGGAGAGGCGCGTAAGTAAAAGAGGGGATGAACAGTCAGTCAGTCACACAGGCTAGCCTCGTTCCTGATGGCAACCGGCACAGCGGTTGTTACCTGCTGAGGTAGTGGTAGCGAGGAACGACAGGTGGGGGAGCAGAACACCTGGATGACTTCCTGCCAGGGAACAAGCGCCTCAGTCCTCAAGCAAGAACGTCCGACACCGGTTACAGCGCTACGAGTCTCGAGAGACGTCGTAGTCCACGAGTTCTATTGGTGAACGCACGAGCATCAACACGTCATCGCCACATTAACCCCGTTTGAAGATACCTGTAACGAGGAAACAGGTTCGCATGTGCGTTCACTCGAACCCGTGTTTCGAGCACGCGTTCGCGTTCAGTGCTCAGAAAAAGAACTGAAGAGAGGGTCTCTTGCACCCCGCAATGACGTTTTCTCTGAGGTGCGTTCGGTGAACTTTTCTAACGAAGTGAGCTCGTGGCGGACGTATTAATTACCGTTTCGAGTAGGAGTGATACGAGTTCCTCGACAGTTTCCCGGAAGGAGAGGACGTTCAAGGTTGGAGTTCACGCGGGGTACACACTTCCCAAAGAAATGGAACGCAGAACGCTTTACTTCCTACTCATTGTTCTGGCCACCAAAGGTGAATTCCTTTTAATATTAATTCGGCGATTATTTACTGGCGTAGATATGTATTATTATATAGAAATAATATATAATATAAAAATAATAAAGTAATAGAGTATATAAATAATGGTTGTGTAATGATCTTCTTAAACGAATTAAGAAATGCACCTTTTGAGCATTTAAAAAAAAATAAAAATTTTTTAAATGCTTAGATGAAAATGTGGGAATATTATAGATTGCAAATAAAGTTAAACAATGGATTGTAGATAAATTAATGCAGATCTAATCTGTTTGAATGTGACAATATGATTTTAGGTTAGATAAAATTTTAAGTTAAATGTACAAATTAAATTTGTAGCGGATATATCTTGCATCGATAATAATATTGATAAATATAAATATTGTTATTCTATCAAAAATAAAATTAAAAAATTTAACATATATAATGCACAATAAAAATTGTAATAATTCAAATGTACACATTTAAAGTAATGCAGACATTTTACTCCTGTAACTGATAATTATAAAAAATTATAATTTTAGTGAAAAAGAATTTATAATTTAAAATATTTTTTAACATAAATATATGTAATAAAATAATATTTTTTAAAAATATTCTTTTAAACGTAATTATTATTTAATCAATAAATAGAGGATCTCGTTTTTAAAATTATATGTATTTGTTTAAAGAACAATCTACTATGTATTTTATAATTATATATGGAAATGAATAAGAAAATGTACATTTTCTATTTGTATTGCATAAAATGAAATGTGATATGAGATCGGTCATTTTTGTTACTGTCTTAATCGCACTTTTGTGTAACGCTTCGTTATGAATTTTCCATAAAACATAATTGGATATCTTCTTAAGAAACCTTTAATATAGCGGATAGGTATTTCGTGCAAAGAGATGGATTAATCTCCCGTGGAAAATATAATTGCTCATTAATGCACGAGGGGAGATTATAATAATCATTACTGCACCTGATTTACTTGTCGCTTTCTAAACGCCAAGAAATTTAATGAGTCGACTGATTATGAGACAATACTTATAGTTCATGACAACATTCTCTACTTTACGTACCATTGAAACATTCTATTTTGTGGACCTGGCGATAAAACTGCCGTTAATCAAGCACACGTGTACAATGTGACGCCTATAATCAAATGTTATAAATTAATTATACAGTCTTCTAAATATTAGTGCCAACTTTCGAATTTTGTTTACGTTATATTATGTATGAACAAATTAACGTTTACAATTTGGCTTCGTCTAAAATAAACGTCTGAAATAAATTTTTCAAAATAGAAAATCTGCTCTCATCTCTTAAAATAATAACTTTATTCACATCCGCAATGAAAAAATGTATTCATTAAAATATACAAATTTTATATATTTAAATAATTGATTTCTAATCACGTTTCTCATAGAAAGATATGTAATAAATAGAATAGAATTTACACTTCAGCCATACAGGCAAAACAGAGATTTGGTTTACAAAATTACTTAACCATATTCATCTTTCCATATTATCCAACTTATACTCCATTCTTGTTCTTACTGAATTCTTTTATAGTACTTTGATATTTTCGCTCGCTTACAACTTCCACTAGTTCTTTCTACCTTACCTTTTTTATTCGCTTATTTATGTAAATCTATCACAGCCTATTATATTACAGTCTTTTTTATTTCTCTTTTTAAATTCTTTTTTTTCTTTCTTTTCTTTTTTCTTTCTTTTTTCTTTCTTTTCTTTTTTCTTTCTTTTTTCTTTCTTTTCTTATTTTTCTTAAAATATTCCCTTTTGCCCAATCTAACTCCTCTGCCCATAGTTTCTTCTTTTTGTTTCTATCTATCTCCGTCCACCAACTTCTAATTCTCTGACATTTTCTTACATAATGTTCCATATTATTTTTTCCTTCTCAACAAAACACATATTCTCCTCTCTTCTCCTAACCAATATTTGTTTATTTCCTCTAAATTTTTACATCTCAGTTTTACAAGTGCTCATTCCCCATGCTTATCTCCTCTAGATTTGTTTTCCTTAAGTACTGAATCCTGTACTATTTATTCCTATAATTTTATACCTTTTATTATATCTAGAATTTAGAATCTTACTATCTTTATTGTCTCTGTGTATCTCTTTCCTTTCTGATTACTTCCTCTTTATGGTTTCTTTCTCCATTATTAAACACTTCTATGGCTTCTATGCCCCATCCATTCCTATAATACATTTTTTGTAATATTTTTCCCTTTCCTTTTCACTGATTCCTCACTCACATATGCTACCTTTTCCTCCAATATTTTTACATAATTTTTCTTTTTTTCTTTTTTTAACTCTTTCCTTATATTTTCTCGTCGTTAAATCTCATCTCATCTTCATTTGTTCATAGCTAACTCTTTATATATCACATACCTCGGTGTGCAAAAATCTAAATTCATCTGACATAATCCATCATAATCTTTTCCAATTCCTCTTTCTCTTCCTAGCTCTATATTTCTATTCCATAAGCCATCTTGCACCAGATATTTATACAAAGTTCATCTTCTCCCAAAGTCCTACGTAATCTTTCTCCTATATCCCCTATATACTTTGCTTGCAGTCATCTTCCACTTTGTACCCAACATAATCCTTGTAATTACCTTTCTTCTTTATTGTAAAGTCTAAATATTTGAACATCTATATCTTCGATAACTTTATTATTCTATTTCTATACTTCTTTCGTTTCCCTTTCCTTTTTATTAAATACAATCATTTTTGTCTTAATTCTACGCTTAATTCTAGTCTTCGTTTTTTCAAAAAACTTTCCTTATTCGTACTTCCCTTGTACGTACGTCCATCATGTCTATTATTGTATCTCTAGAGATATGTAATGTAATATGTAATATGTAACGTGAAAATAATTTTTTAGTGATAAGTGAGTTGAAATATCATGTGCGCAATTCAATTCGGGGTCAAGCTCATCCCACGCGGCGTTATTGAACTTAACAACCGAAACATCCGTTTACATATTCAATTTGCACACGAGAAGTCTGAATCTGAAAATAAGCGAAGCTTACCTTATTAATTAGCGCATGATCTGTGTAATGCGTGCGCGTCGTAGTTTGCACGCGTTTTGTGAGAGGATAACCGATTCTTCTTTATCTGATCTAAAATTTCACTCAGCGTCAGCATCTGTGATGATAAACTGGATCTGTTAAGACTCACTTAAATGATAATGTAACTCCGCCAAGTATTTCCAATTTAATTAGCGTCGGATAGCAACTAAAAGTGTCATGATAAATAATCCGCTTATTCCGAAATAGAAATTCTTTCAGCTCGGCGCTGATCGTGCCGTCTCGTGATTATTCTCCGGAGATAATTCAGAGATAGATTCAATTTCTGTCCCTCGTCCGGTTAAACGGGATAGTTCTTCAACGTCGTGTTAGCTTCAAGACGCCGCTACGCTCGTTCTGGAGGGGCACGTGCTCGTCATTGCGCGCGTAAACGCATGTCTCGTAAATGAGACGTGGCGTACTCACGCAGCACGAGTTCTCATCTCCGTGGCGGGTAAATCGACTTTCCACGATCCCCGCTTGTTTTTCCACGGCGTGGAAAGTGGCCGGCGGAGCGGTTTTATCGCGGTAATAACGCGTGAGAAGTACGTCGGGATCCGTATCCGACTATCACCCGGTCGCTGTCGTGAAGAAAGTCGTTTACCCAATTATTCGCAGCATGTCGCCGCGAAATGCGGAATTTTTAGAGTAACGTGAAGCAGATTGAATTTCGCAGCGTATGCTCAAAGAGCGGACACTTCTCCCATATAATTTTGCGGCGAATTTCATCCAACATGCTTTCATATTGCCTTTGATTGACGGTGATAATTTTTATAATTCATCGTCATTAATTGGATTTATTTTATATTGATTTGATATTATAGATTTATTGATTTCGTATTATAGATTTATTAGACCTAAGAAAATATGATCCATTTTGTTATTATGTCGTAAACTCTCGTTTCCTTCGATGAGAGATTTTTAAGATCTTTCTGTAACGTGCGATCAATGTGGAAGTAGCCGGACGCATGAAGGAAATGTTCCCTTCTGAAACGTCATTTCCTGATTTAGATTTTACTCTAATAAGGAGACTACTTCTTCCGCAGGTTAACGACTTGAAATTGTCTCGCAGTAAAGTGATGGTTACTTGCATTTCCCACGTGTCGCCGTGCGCGTCAAATCTCTTTTTTCTTCTACACGTTCTTCAAACACTTCTTCTAATCGCACGTTCTCGAGCAGCTGCCTTCTTCCAATTGCCGTTGAGTCATATCCAGTTATTGTCATCTCGAGTACGTGCCGTTTCCTGTTGAAATTACAAAAGATCGATGCTGTTATCGTTAAACCGATCGGTGTCAGGTATCAACTAGGACGTGAACAGGTTTTATCATTGCTCATTGTTTTATCGAATCAATCGTTCATCGTGCTGACAAGTATTTCATCATTTAATATTTTCTCTTCTCCAAAAGCCTCAGCTAAATTAATAAACAGACAATTAACGAAATTCATTACATATATTTATTAAACAATAATGTATATAATGTATCCATGTTTTACAATTCATATGAGACATGACGATAGTTTTACAAACATGATACCAACGATATTAATAACTTCATTCTATTATTAACATAATACCATCAGCGCTAGATTTAGATACTAAGTCATAAAGAAACGTAGTTTGATTTAAAAAATAATATGATTAGAAAATCTTCCTTTACTTTAACATACGTTATCAGGCAATTTATTGTAGTAAACTTTTATTAAGCACTGTACACTGTTAATACTTTAAAAATTATATATATAAATTGCGTTTTTTTGTAAACTTTAATAGAAATACAATGAAGAAGAATCAATAGTAGCGTTGAATATTAAATTTATCTTTAATCATGACTTCAAAAATGTTTGAATTATTTACCTTGTAATCATTGTTTATCGTTAAACAACTTCTTCTTCTTTGTTATAAACATCTTGGCAATTTATGACCCAAAATAACGCTTGGAAACAGTATAATCAGCTTTTGTCTCTCAGAATTATTGACAGTTGCTAGTTCTCGTGACAAGTGCACTTCCGTCGTATTAATCGCAGCTTCGCGCACGTATGGCTCACACGTATCACGCCTTGAAAACAAAAGGCCGGCACATTTAATTAGCTTGGCTCAGCACCCAATTTCCCACAATTCCGTGAAGTAACGGGAGTACCGGCAAGCAAGCAGGAAAAAGAAGGCGAGTCCGCTGTGTACCTTTTCTCTTCTACTTATGCCCTGATTATCTACTTTTCTTGCGACGTGGGCGAAACCCCGAACATTGAAAATCACATGTTGAACTACATACGAACAAAAGCCGATGAGTGCAAGTCAGTAGAATCTGTGAGAAACGAAACTTAGCCGCAGTAAAAAGAAAAGTATTTATATAGAGTAATATATTTTATATACATACAAAGAACTTTTTCATTGTTAATTATAATTCCAAATTGAACAGGACTGTAGGCTAAAATTTTAGCAATCCGATTTTAACTTAAATTATAAATTTTTATTTCTTGTAATTTGAGATTTCTTAAAAGTACAGTTAATATAAAATTGTATGTTAATATAAAATTGTTTAATAATTTTAAGTTTATTAGTAATATTTTATATTTTTCCATCATAATATTTACCTCAATATTAACAAAAAGATTTTTCATAAAAATTATAATACTATTAGTTTACCGAAGTCAAACTAATTTATTTCATCAATAATTGCATTATTAAATTTTAACATAATTGAATTTAAATTTTCAATTGAAAAATTATTATCCAAATTGATGTAATTTTGTACCAATTCTTTATATGATTAGATTCAAATATGATTATAATGATTAAGCGTTAAAAATGTTTTAACCTCATATTTTGAAAGAATTATAGTCATAGAGCTATCTTTATTATCATCAAGTACAGAGTTTTACGCAAATGACAAAATTTGAAAGTAATACCGGTAATCTACTAAATATTTTTGTCACGGTGGTAGGGTAAGATGATAGACATGATACGACAATCATTTCGTTTTAAGAATAACGGAGATAGCAGTGACCTGATATTTACACTGGAATAACTTTTATCCTTTCCATACGATTTCGACGCGTTGTCTCCATTCTACTGTCCTACATAGGCTCATTTACTCGAGGCACGTGCTACTTACCATTGTATTTCGAACACGATTTATTAGAACGTCCAAAAGATTCTTGCACGTCCGAGACGAGGATATGAATTAGCGGGAACAAATCTTTTCTATTTTATTTCTTTATTGATTACACGTACGCGGAACTTCATAACCGATAATTATAAGTTTTATTAAGGCTTTATGTTTTTCGAGCGCTTCCTTTTAATTCTCATAATCTCGATGATATCTTCGCCACCTGCGATAGTTTCGCAGCAATGGTTACATTTTTCTGCATCGTAAGATGCGGCTGATTGTCGGTCTCTAATCGATTTCTCAGTAACTCGCGATCCACGTGGTTGCGTACGTTGATGGCGATCATGTACGAATGCCGGTATAGGATAAAGTACTTTTTTTCAAATCAGACCTCGACTTCAGGTTCTGCCCCGATTTACGGCTTAACAATTACGATGATGCTAGCCAGCAACCTACATTAGGCGGATATAACGAACAGTTGCAACGTTTATTTCGCAACGTTTATTTCAATAACACGACAAATGGTTTCCGCGAACAGTGTAATCTATAATCCAGACTTTTATTTACAGTTAATGCATTAAAAAAATACTGCTATATAACAGCGGCTTAACTTGCAGCAAAATTCTAATATTACATCCCGTACTTATTACCATATACTTGCCTCATCAACGCATCCTCGCTTCAGCAAATAAAATTAGATCAATTGAATTTTTATTAAATCGAATCTTGCATCTTGAAAAGAAACTACAAATAATTATGTAAATATTAAATTGAAATTGAAAATTAAAAAGTGAAATTAAAATTTAAATGATATAATTACAGGATGCGGAATTAAAAAGCATATCACTTTACTAGCATAGTATTAGTATTTATATCCGCGATTTTTATTTTAAAGAATTAATCACACGTTATTTTGTAAAAGGTGGATTGCTGTTCCTGTTTGTAAAGTGGATAAACATTTTCTTAGGTGTGAGTTATAAATCTGCCGGTAGTTATTGTCATCTTTGTTTTTCCGTGACACATGCGTGTAATGCATCCTCGGATGAACATGTAACATACGCATCACAACACGAGGTGGTTAACGTAGCATTTACTTTGCGCGTGCTTTATATTGTTGTGATCTTTATCATTCGGCTTCCGTCTTTTCAGAGGAGATTGTCCAAGGAAATAAAAGTAGGAAATTGAACTAATATTGAAGTATAAAATTTATGTATACTTACAAAGCTCCGCACGGATATAAGATAATAGAAAACAATAGAAAATAATTGAAAAAAAAGATTATTTTTAATCAATAATAAGTCACGCAATCTTTATTGGGACATAATATATTTTGTTTATATCTTTAATCAGAAATGATATTATCACTGTATCTAACAATTCTAAATTTATCCTGAATTATGATAAATAAGTTGATGAATTCCTGAATTGTATAAAAGATTATTTAATAATTTATCAATTTAATGTAATGAGTGAGATTTCACTAATAAGTATTCTTTAAAAGTAAAGAAATATAACATAAAATTAAAAAAAAATAAATAAGATTAAATTATAATTTACAAAAATTTCTATTTAATAATTTATAAATAAAAATAAACATTGCTTTAAAACGGTGTTTCAGTTTTTTACAATTTCTAAAGCCATCATCTTTGAAATTTACTATAAAGGTTAGTAACCTAAATATCTCTTTATATATCTTTAGATAAATCTTAATTTATGTTTCTTCATCGTGTTCTCTGAATATACAGTAGCGCTCGTTGTGTAGAAATTTGCAGCGATAGTAGAATATTTATTGCAAAATAATGAAATTAACGGGGTTCGCTTACGGCTACTTTGTCTACATTGCTTCCTCTTAGCTATTCTTGCGCACGGACTCGGCTGGCTAATCGCTCTGCGAATTCTTATTGGCGCATCGCACGCGCGACTATAAGAACTCACGTTAAATATGTTAATTGAATAGTGTGAACCGTTACGCACTCAACCCACGAGGCGTCGATTGTACGTTGTCGGCGATAGCACCGTTTGGTTGCTCACGAATGCCATTCCTAAATTGCAAAGAACACATCCGAGGTATTAACATATAGATTTCTATCGCGCCAAGTTAATCAACATGCGTTCTTTTCTACGAGCTATATAAATTTTAATAGAACATTACATATACTTTAATTTTCTCTTGAGCGCGATAAGAAATTTTTAAATATCTGTATAAAAATATAACAGTTTTTGTAAACATTTTCGTTTCAAAAAATACCGTTACATCCAAAGATATATGTATTATGTCTACTAAATGTACATATTAATAAATAATAGAAAAATATTAAATTTATAGTGAAGACAATTATAATTTGTCGAATTTGGATTTTATTAATACGACAAATAAACGAGAATAATTTTTACGTTTATTATAGCAATAATTGATTTACATTTTTCTACTTTATAGCGGAACTCGCGGAAGTCGTAACTTTTTGAAAATATTGCTTTCAATTTCTGACATCGGAAATCGAATAGAGCATCAAAAACTTTTTGATTGTCTGAAAAAACGGATAATAATCCACATGTCAAGTTCTTGATATGTATAAATTGCATATGTCTTTTATATATAAAGTCAACGACTCTCGCACTGCAACGTCCGCTTTTGCCAAGCGCGGGCGCGTGCGTTGCGCCGTGATTTCTACAATTTCGCTGCATTCGATGCATCCATCTTACGCTGCCAGACAACCACCGATGCAAGTCGAGATGCAAGACGATTTCACTGATTTCAAGACTTGTATGTATATATCCGAGAAACACTTTGGATTTGCGTTTTGCACGCGATCTATGCGCGATTCTTACACAACGTGCAAATTGTTTCAAAAAACATTCGACAATATGTTTGTTGAGAATTGAACTCGTGAAATCGAAAAGAACGAAAGAAACAGAACGGAAAAGGATTCTTTCAGACAAAACATAAACTTATAAATATTCTATTATTTCTATAACATTTCATTTATAATTGCGATCGTCATACAGTTTTTATAATATTTTAAAAATTATTTTGACAAGACATGAAAATTTATTGAAATCTAAAAATCCTTTTTATAAACATTTTGTTAAATCTCAAATAGATAAAAAATAAAAAATTATACCTCTATATAAAATGATAAAATTGCCATTCAGTTTGTTTATTAAATTTAACAAATTAAACAAAAAAGGAGTTATTCTTATTTTCTTTACAAATTTATCGAGTTTCTTCGGAATTAAAAACAGATAATATTTTTCACAAAAGAAGAATGAAAATTTCTATAAATTTGTGAAGGAAAGTTCGTTCATCCGTAAATCCGCGTATCCGTGCGTGCGTTAAATTCTTGTCTACAAGGGACGAGTTTCACAATGGCGACGAGTGAAATTCGTTAGATCGTTGAAGTTTACTTCTTTCGCACATCGCATTTCGGATTGGCACACATCGTGCCGGCCACCGGCAATGTGCATAGCCGATGACTTCCTAGACGATTGCGCGATCCGACCGCTGCAGGATGCGACCGCCGCTTACTTGCGTTATCGCTTCCGTTACGTCGTCTAACCGGCGTTTTACGACGCTCGCAATCCCCACTTCTTTTTTTTTTCTTTTTTTTTTTTTTTCTTTACGAAAACACGTCGACAGACAGCAGCTCGATATGTTGCACTTTGCTCTCGGGTCGGAATTTGTCGGCAACCGGTGTGTAGGCACGTGAATAACGGAGCGGGAATAATGGAGGGTTGCCACCGAGACCGAATGTGTGTTTCTGCGTTTATTTTCGCTCGCGTACTCGGTGAAACGTGACGAGGAGGGCGTAGTATAATCAGAGACGGCTCCGGGCGTTCTGCATCTCCAGACGCAAGGTTGAGGTATGCATCTCTGCCATCGTGGTTGTTACAGTCGGAATCCAGATTGGCGGAAAATGGACGTACGGTATAGCGAATCTCGTGAAATTTTGGCTTTACTGTTGACGAGGAGCCACGATACCAGCAGTTTCCAGATTGTAAAACAGAATTTTGTGCGAATCGAATCTCATAGGCAAAAGCAGTATTTAATTTTTATTGTGAGATATTTGTGAAATTAAACTAAAGTTTAGAAAAAAATTTTATTACATCGCAGCGTTATATTTGGATCTATAAACTTTCTATTCTACTTCGCAATACCTTTCCCAATCATTCGGCGGCGGATGTATACTTAGACGGAACTTATGTTTTTCATCCGTTGCGGGAAAAAGCGAAATAATGTAAAGCACTTAGACGAGTGGTTTCTTGTCTTTTATTGTGCAAGGGACGATACGGATTATATAAATAAAGTCCTGTTTCGCACGGCAATAATATAAAAGCCACTACGTTGCGTCGGTCGTTGATTTGAACATTTTGCTCAGGAAGGTGACGAGACTCCGCCGCCCATTGAAATCATCGGCTTGAAAACAGCAGCGGCAATCCGATGAGGCAACGTCCCGCCTTGCATCGTACGCCGTTAATGGGTTCGGGTGCGTGATGATGTGGGGTTGCGTGTCTTCGATATGGCGAAGAGATTGAAAAGCGTGTTTACTGGCGATGCGCTCGCGATGGCCGGCCGGAGAACGCGTTGCATTATTCGTGCAATTAGTCATGAGAGATTGAACCGCTCAGATAGCCGGGAGTGTATCCTTTGTGAGGAGCTAACAGCTTTCGCGAGAATTCGCACGCGAATATTTGAGGCATATTTCTCGCCGTGAAGTGGACACGTCCGATTAGACGTGACCGATCGGGGAAAAACGCTTCCGTGCGCCATCGTTACGAAAGAACGTACGATTACAGAAAGATATGGATAAAACAGCATCCTTTCGAATCTTTTGCCTTCCTAGAAAACATCTACGGCAAGATCTACTTAATTTACATTGCGACTTCCGTGAACGTGATTATGAATCGATAACACGCGATGAACTTGCGTTAGAAAGGAAAACAGGAACGACCGCATTAATTAGCACGTCGTTCTGGATAACTATCGTCGCCATACGAGAACAAAAGTGAAACCTTTCAGCAAGTAGGAACTAGGTCTCTCCACTTGAACTTCCAGTGAACGAGGTGCACTCGTTAACATTCCACTAAAGAATTTTAAACCTAAAATTATTATAATCGATAACATAAATAAAATTATTTAAAACATAAACTTTCCATTAAGTTATTTATATAACAAAAAAGATGTAAATTATATGTAAAAATGTAAATTATATGTAAGATAGATTTTCCACTGATATACGTACATACAACAAGAGAGAGAAGTTTCTCTTCAAATTCATTATATTTTAATTCGAAAAGAAAGAAAATTATATATATGTATCTAAGTTTAAATAAAGAGAAGACGCGAATAAATTCTGTGACACAATTTTATCTTTTTCTTTTTATTTTTAATACAGCTGTTAAGATTCGTTCGATCTATGCCATGTCATTTTACGAAACTTATATCAACAGTAATATATGTATCTACGTATCTATACACGCGCGGAAAACTTTGGTAACAATTACATTAAAATAATAAGAAATGCATCGTGTTGCAGGATCCGATGGCACCGGATGCGGTTACCCGGGCGCACCGGCACATAGCAGCGTGCGTTTCACCGGCAGAGGTATCGATGACGTCATAGACGAGGAGGATGCCCTCCTTAAGGATACCACGTTACCAGAGGGTACCGTAGCTACGTATTCCTGTGAACGAGGATTCGAGCTTCTGGGTCCAGCGAGAAGGGAATGCCAGGCTGAAGGCATGTGGGCGCCGGAAGGTGTGCCTTTTTGCGGTAAGTATCTTTTACTTTTTCTGAAGCGTGATACGTCCGTAATTATTTGGAATTTAATATTTTTCCTTTCGCTTTGCAAAATTATATAAGTAGATTTATGATAGTTTATTATTAATGTCTTATCGGAATGTCGATAGCCGCAGTGAATAAGAAATATAGGAATAAGAGATAGACCTATAACTCTTTTCGTAAATTGTAAATTCCGATAATGATTTATGATGATAATTTTATAATATAATGATACATTAGTATAATTAGAGATATTTTGTGATACACTTGTCTCTCTATATAGAGTATCCGTGACATAGTCACTTTCCTTCTTTCAATCCTTTTTTTGAATTTTAATTTTGAGTTAATTTTCTTAGTGTACTTTCAGGATTATAACTTAGGACTTAATCAGGATTATAATTAAAACTTCAATTGAAAAATATTGATTGATTTGGAATGCACTTAAGTAAAAGAAATCTAATTTTAAAAATAAGTTAGAGAAACAAATTTGATTTTTTTCAATTAGACGTACATTTTCAATCATTCAGTAATCCACGAACTATCAGTTCCCCGATGTTTTCGTCAAAGAGAAATCGAGTTCAAGCCGGACAGAAAATCCGTAAGGAAAGTATGACTGGATAAGTCTGGGACACTCCGCATAGGGAAGGGACATCTTTATACGGAATAGTCCGGCTTTCTATAATTACATTCGCGAAACGACGCGAACGACCGATGACGCTGAATTTGTGTCCACGCTGTTTCGGGGAGGCAAGTGACCCGATTCCAAGTGTCCTTGACCGAACAGGTCCGACGACAACGACAACAACGACAACGACGACGACGACGATGACGACGAGGACTGGCATAAGAAGTGCCATGTCGAAATACGCCGGTGGGGATAGTGCACCGTTAACTCTGAACCTGTTACCTCCTAAGAATGCCCGCGGCCTTCCCAACCTCGCGCGCATTCCTCGAACAGACTTGCCAGATTCTCCGTTGTCCTTGGATCAGGTTGAACGAATTTACCCCGTTCTTCGAATGACCCCGGAAAGTGGCTGCTCTCCATATCTTCCTCCTCCCCCGCTCGTTCTTGCTATGTCGTTTTTATCATCATCTATCGCTCCTTCCGACTGTAAACTTATTATTGTTGTATATAATAATACTTGCATACGCAAGATGGAATGCTAATTTTCTTTTAATGACGTCCGCAAATCCTGTCGAGCCCAAGATAGTTACCACGCTTATTAGTCGCTTGCTTCACAAAGTATATCACGTATTCTTTTACACCTGTATGTATTCTAATATCCATGCTTCTCACCAGCGGGATATCCGATAGATAATAAATGCCTTATATGTTCTGTACATGCAATAAGCAACTTATTGCGCGGAATGCGTTTTCTATCCTTGCGTTTGATCATCTCAGAAATGAGGTGACCGATTCTCCTTCCATCGCTTCTCGATTGAATGCATTGACCACAGAGCAGACTGAATGCTTATCATAACTGAACTAAAATTTAATAGATTGTAAAAAAGATTGTAAAAAATTTATAAGTATTTAAAAGTATTTTATTAAATTTATTATTCTTTATCTCATATATTATCTTTTATATATTATTAAAGAGAAATATATTTTTTGGAGCTAACAGCACATATATATTTATCCAAGTTTAAATTTTAATTATTTAAATTGGAGAACATTTTAAAAATCTTCATAAAAATATTTAAAAAGAAAGAACTTGCAAAATTATTGATTGTAAAATAAATGAAAAGCAAAGGAATAAATAATTTTATTTATTTTCATACATAATTAATATAAAGTTAGATATGGTTAACTTGAAAAATAGAGATTGAATAACTAAGAGAAAAGCTTTTATATAATTTATTATACAAAATTCTATTTTAGTCTATTTTCTACGAAATATTTCTACGTTTTACTTTTTCATTGACACGTTTGTTAATTTCAGTTATCCTTTCAGCTTCTTTAGAAAAACTAGAACTAGAATCGGAGAAAAAGTAAAGTAAACCGTGAACTGGCCTATTTTTTGTTTCGTTAGACAGTCGTGCGGTTAGCTGATGATTGAATGAAATGCGCTCACTTCCGGAAGTGCACGATGTTATTCTTCCTTTTAGCAATACAATCCTTGCATGCATTCTCGCGCGAATCGTATCGAAGTGAAAGAACATAGCTCGGGGAGACTCGCTCGCAGCCACGCTTCACGAATTCAACGACAGGCCGAACTGGTCCAGGATCACGAGAAGTGGCGCCGTGACGTGGGCGGAAGTGGGTCGCGGCGTGGATTACGAGTACACGAAGTCGACACGCCCCGACAATTGCGAGGACTGTCTCTTCGTGATGTGAACCAAGCAGAACGTGAAAAAGAAAGAATGAGGAAAGAATTACTTGTTAGACACTTTTGCCGCCAAATCTCCCATAATGATGAGCCATAATTCAACGTATATTATGATAAATAATTTAGATTGATACCATTCATTCCTTCATTTATTTTACGAACATCTCACGTTTTCATGCACTTTTTCCGGATTAAGTCACAAGTAGATCCCATTAGAACCTTGACAATGCTTTAACACTTTCGTCCGTCGATGAATTCTTTGAATGCTGTATAAAACATCGATCGGATAATATATTGAAAACACTTATGTCAAACCAATATTCTATTTAATCGTGCTAGCGCGTAAAAGGAGTACGCGCTAGCAGGATAATTAAGATAAATTAATCTCTGATGATTAATCATTGACGATAATCAACTTTTTAATCGACCGTGAAACACGAGATTGTATAAGTTTCTCAATCCTCATCAATGTACATTGTCATAGATAAATCTCATGTCTAGGAAAGCATTATTCACGTCTAGGAAAGTAATATCAGAAAAAGGTGTTCTAATAAAATAGTCAATTGAGATTATTTGCAGTCAATGACGATGTAAATGTAGTTTTTGTCAATGCACAACATCCTAGACGTATCTAAAGTATGCATTACTAGAACACGATTATAGGTCATGATTCTCGGCCGACTGGGAGGAAAAAAGGGACAAGTGTCAGTGAAACTGTCTTGAAAGGCGGAACATTGCTTCTGAAATTATTTTCGAATTTCACGGTCTGCATATAAAAATTGTTAACGACTTCCTAACCCGAATGTTTTCAAGCACTCAATTCTATTCTTGAGTGATACTATTGTCAATTATTCTCAGCAAATATTAACACTTAAATATGTTTGTAACGGCGATCTTTCTATCACATATTTTTTTTTGTCTTAATTTTATTTTTGTCTAAGTATAAATAATTAAAATTTTGTTTCTTTTCTGACTAAATAAGTTTTTGCTAGCAAAAATAGCGAATTAATTAAATGATACTATCTTCTAACCGTTATATATATTTTTCTTGTCTAGATATATCGACATATTCTTTTTTCTCTCGACAATTAAAATAATATGTTGCAGATGTTTAATTCTATTTATTTCGAATGTAATGGAAAATTTCGAGAAAAAATAAAATACACTTAATGCGTTTAATATACTTTATGTTATATATTGTACGTATCTTAATATAAATTTTCCAAACAAAGAAAAGCTTTAAAAAGTATCGTATATTGATATTTATGCTGATATTATCTAACTAAGTGACGATAATTTTTATGCAAACAGTTTTTTCCCATGTATCTATATACCTGGAAATCTTGTAGAACGTTAGAGAGTATGAAGAATTTCTATTAGTTATCCATGTTGAATCGTAATAGAGTTCGGTAGTTCAGTAGAGCAAGATCTGACACATTCCTGCGGTAATCTCTACCTATTTCTCGAGGCAAGAAGAAATGCCGGGCAGATTGATGACGTCGTAATGGCAATGACATTTCTTGCGCGGGGCAATAACCGTTGTACATTTGCGGATACTTCTTCTTCATCGTTTTCGGACAATTGCGAGGCAGGCGTGCGAGCGGTGTTTGCACAAAATTGCTCGACTGCCCACCCAAGACGGTCGCAACAGTTTCTCGTGATCCGCCGACCGCGAGAGCAAGTTGCCACTTGCGCAACTGTGCGTGAACTTGACTTTTCGAACGCGTACCTCTCGTTCGCCTTCCGCAATAAGTACGCGCTATTTCCGTAAAGAATTCATTTGCAACCGGACTTGATGACGTTACGAATAGGATATGCGAAAAACTTTTACCACCATTTGTGAAATCTTTATTTAAATTTCAAACGTTTAGATTATTAAAATTTGACAGACTCGATAAAAGAAATCTATAAGTCTGTAAAGATATTTAACGCGTGTTCATGTTAGTATATTAATATTATTTAATTAATATTATTTATGCATTTCTCTCTATTTTTTTTTCTTTGAAAGTTTATTCCTTGGTTTTAATAACGTAAGATGATTTAATACTTATTATCACATGAAATAGTAGACTTTATTTCTTTAACTTTCTTTAACTAGTCTTCTAGGATTTTATTCGTTTTATCTCTTTCTCTTTTATTAAAAAAATGTTCTAAGAAAATTAATTATTTTATCGAGATAATCTTTGTAAAGACAATTTCTGTAGAGCGTTAATGTGCATTATATTTGAAAATATTTCAAGAGAGATTATACACCGTAATAAAAAAAGAAAAACTGTGTTCACCATCCGATAAATGGTATAGTAAAATTGTAAGTCAGACATAAAATCGACGCTTGTTTATGAAACGTTTCCTGTTTTTTGGTCTTGAGGATAAATACTTCGCATTTTGCGAAAGATCGCATACTTTCTTTTTCAGCTACTCGCTAAAGAATTTCCTGATCATATCGTGAATAATTTAGCTAATGCATATTGCGATATCGCTTTAACATAATCAAAGCACTCATTATTATAATCAGAGCAGTTCGATGAACTTTGCAATTGCACGGGACAAATTGTCTTTGTCGCATTGTAATTTTCTTCTCTCTCACATCATTGATATTCTCATCATAATAGAGATATGGCATACAAGGATACATGATCGATTAGTATGCCGATATGGCATACTATTACCTTGCCTTAATAATCATTCTAAAAAAATCATATGATCGAAGTCTCGCAATGAAAAATAATGGAATAGTCATACAAGGATGACGTAAGCAATAGCAATTAAATTCATGGACATGTTATATTGTCCAATATTACACAATAAAAAATAAAATAATGCTATTTAAATAAAATATAATTATTAATTATTGAAATTTTATTATATTCCTTTTTTTGATAAAATATTTTTATAATTAAATAATTATTTGTTTATTTATTAGTAATCTTAAATGTATTTTAAGCTTTAAATTATGTTTACTTTTTCGATTTAATTTTGATTTTTTTTTTTTTTTCGTTATATTAAGTTTCCGATTAAAACATTGTTTTACAAATATTCTAAATTGGAATAACTTCTAAATAGTTTTAGCGTAAAAATTACGAAAGCGATTTAATTTTATAATAAAGATACTGTACCTGAATTATAATAAAGATACTATATCTGTATTATTAGATCGAAAGCATGTGCAATCAGATTGCTCTCCGTATCTCTCATTGCGCGATATTGACAGAAAGGATATGACCAAGGCAAAAACGATTCGCATTTGCGTGTATAAGAAATAACTGTAAATTATGAGATAGGTATGGCGTGCATACGTATACGTATGCATCTTGTGGGAAACGTGCGCGGCATACGTGGACTTTCATGGGGGCGCTAGCCAGTATGTAGGTTTAGGTCGAGAATGCATCGATTATCGTTTTATGTGCCGAACCGACGCCTAGTCGATAGAATCTCGATTACTTAAGATAATTATATATACAACAGACACGGCTGACACAAACGCGCGCGTCTCGACAAATATTTTAATTTACAATTAGTCGCACAAGTAACATATGTATATTCCTAATTGAAAGTTCAACAATAAAAGCATAAAATGAAATATTTAGTCATTAACAGATTAGTTTTTAAAATAAATAATCTGTGACAACGTCATTTTATGCTGATCACAAAAATAATAAATCTCGATGCTATTACGATTCATCTCTGTTTACATTATCTGTTAACTAAAATAAATAAACAATACAATATAATATGCCGAGCTAGATTTCAAATAACAGAACGGATAAGGAAGGTAATTATTCAGTGAATACGATCTTAGGAATTTGATAATTTTTCTCATTCTTTATTATTTTTATGATTATCATTTTATGCCGATCATAAAAATAATAAATCTCGACAATCTCACAATTTATCTCTACTTACATCGTCTACAACTTTTAGCAACAACTTTTCACGTTTCTGAAGAATTAACAGTACTTGGTAGGAATTAACAGTACTTAATGCTCATTTAAGTTTAATGCTTATTATTTCTAAGCAGGAATTGATTATGTAACTTGAGACTTTTCTATTTTTAATGGACCTAAGCTTTCTCTCGTACAGACACGGAATACAATTAAGCCCGAAGATTAGTCTTAGCTAGTAAACCTGACCGCTCTTTCCCAACGCATATCGGAGTATCTTGGAGATGAGCGTGATGCATACGAGCGGATTGTCAGTCGGTTCTTTGTTTGCGCATCGGTCTTCTGTATGCGATACGCTCGCCGTCTTGTCTATGCATCTCTCGATTGTTCCTCGCGAGATTCCATGAGATATTTTGGGGCCGTGGTAACAGATTGCATACAGAAACGTACGTTCGTGGTTTCAAACGGCGCCATGAAATGCTTACACCGATTTGTGCGGATTGTACCAATTACAAAGAATGCATAAACACGTGAAAAATTCATTAACGCATTGTATAATAAGATGCACTTCCAACACAAGCAATTTTGTAATAATAATTGAATTAGATTATTATCTAATCTAATCTATTTTATCTAATCTATCGTACAGAATACTCGTTAGTGTCTTCCAAACACTCGTGTGTCGAATGACGTTTACGACGACATAAATGGAGGAGTAAAGTATTCTTAAATATAAGTCGATCGTAAAATGTCATAATTTAACTTAATCTAATATAACTATCAAGCAAAGGGCAACTGGGTCGCGCGTTGAATCATTCGTTCGCGAGGACAAATGTGGTACATATTATCACGCTACGTAAGACACTCTCGCAAAACACAAGATACCTGTTTGAACGAGCGACTCTGCACAATGAAGGATAGCGATCCCATTATTAAGGCGTATTCCGATTAGATATTAATTAAGGCCGAGGCGACGCGTATCGCAGGCTACGGGCACGTATCGCCGTCATCGGCATCGCGCATTGGCGCCGATAAAATTCTTTACGTTACGGTACAGTAAAACTACCGCAAGGCCGCCAACGTGTTCGCGAATGCACAACACTTGCTGCACAAAACTTGGCGATGGCCACCGATGGTCTCCATCTGCGTGCCGTACGGCTATTCACCCGTGCGGCGGCGGCGGCGGCGGCGGCGCCGACCTTCTTTTTATCGGACGGATATGGCAATGAGTTACAGCGATTTTCTCACAGGGAATTATTGCCGCGTCATCAAGGTATGCACTCGATGTTAAAAAAAAAAAAAGAAAGAAGGAGCGCGAGTCCGGCGATCATCTGTCGCGGTCGTTTCTGCCTCATAATCGCACGCAGCCTCCCGCTTAATTTATGGATCGACTTTAAAGCGTTCAATTACGCGCGATGTAATCTCATGCCTGTCCTCTGTCACAATGCACTTGTTAACGGGAGACTTCAATCATGCACTTCGTATCTATGCCGTAGACGGCAAGTAGTTGATAAAAAATCCGCTGGAGAGGAGAGGACAAGATTAGTTTTAATCGTACATTTGGGAACGCGAGAATTCGCAAGATGTTTTAGTTTCACCGGACTTATTTACGTCATTACCTTCCGACATCTGCGGGAGTAGTTCATCCCGCACCGATTATCGAGCATGACAATCAATCGATTATTAATTTTCTGTTGCAGTACTGAACGTGGCCGGCGGTAAAGCGCCGATGCAGTCCAGCAGCGCGGAGGGCGGAATTCCGCAGCGCGCGGTCGACGGAAGCAGCGGCCAGGCTTACACGCCGCAAACCTGCACCCTGACGAGGCCCGAGCGTAGACCATGGTGGTACGTAAACTTGTTGGAACCGTACATGGTGCAGCTGGTGCGACTGGACTTCGGCAAACCGTGCTGCGGTAAGTAATACCGTATACCTCTTCGCGCTTCGCCGCTTGCGTGAATTTACCGTTTCGCGTAATAAATGAACTCTTACAAATCGCAGCCGATATTTCTGCACCCTATCGTTCAACATTCAACGAGCTCGTCTAGCGTGCTACATATTCCGTGAAAGAACGGTTCTTCCGCATCCTGTTTTCCTGAGAGCATCTAAAAATTTGGTCAGATACAATGAAAATAACTTATTTTTCAAAATAATTAGAATTTTGAATTGATTGGTAAAGTAAATTTTTACAGATTATCATCACGCTTAAGTGTCTTACGCACTGATTAATAGCTTCGACAAAATTATTTTTAGCTTCATACCTGATCAAATTTTTAGACACTTAAACAAAACAATGTAAAAATATTAATCTTGCAAGTTGAAAATATTTTTGGATGATTTAATATTACATTTAAAGAACAAGATGAAAATATCAAGCAAAAATACGTTGAGATATCAAAGTATGAATTTTAGCAATATTTTAAATTAGGAATTTTCTCATTGCATTGATTTGATTTCAAAATTCTGCTGTTAATTGATGAAATTATAATATGAACGAATCAAACAGATAATTCATGGATACAAGAAATACGGAGAGATCTTTCTGAATACCTTTCAAATCTAATAAGAGAATAGATTCAATGAAAAATACAACGACAAAGGTGTTAACATTTATCTTTCGAAAATCCTTGGTATTAGTCAAAGCGATGATTAAGAGAGCGAACCGCGGAAAATTGGTATTTGCACTGCGGCCTTTTCAAGCGACGATTCGCTCTGTTTCAAATTATAGCCCCGGACGAACGGTCGATCATTTCTTTCCAGCAGGGCGATTCACGGCGTTAAAAGGTCTGTCATCGAGTCTAGGGTACAAAAAAAAGAATGGCATGCGATCGTAAGAAAGATCGTCGTGATAGTCGCGATAATTGGACCTCTGCCAATGCCCGTTCGTGCCCGTTCGTCATTTACGAGCGCATCAAATCACAGTGTCTGTTTTCTTTCGCGGTGTCAATCTCGCGGGGTATTGGATCCAACAATTACGACGTTGCGTCGCTTAACGGAATAAATCGGAAAGTAAGGTGCGTTCCGCGCACTGCAATTTGCCGCTGATAAGCGCGGGCGATAAAGTCTCCTCATCGGTATGAATTCTAAATGCGGGGCTCGCGCCATCGAGATCGAATTCCTGCGATATCATAAATATCCCGTACGTATCGCCCGGCACTTTCGTTTCCGTGGCGCGTTTTCTCGACTTTCTATCGATAAATAGGCATTACCGGGATAATTACCGGTAGCAGTGCTCGCCAGCAAGATGGATTCGCGATCGCGTTGCTCAACGCACAGGCGATCGCGAAACAAAGTCCAGCATTCAACACTGTCCGCCTACGCTCGGATTACAGTACTTTAGATTGAGTTATATCACAAACAACTTGTTCTTACGGACGTCCATTTGAGAAGTATATTAATTATGTAAATAACATACGCGATACTAGCAATTGTCTCTCCCCATTTTCTCCGGTTGTTTTCTAAAACTTGCCTCTTACTTCTTAAAAAGAAATAATGTAATAAAATAAATGTAAAATAAATGAATTCTTTAATATACAAATGCTAAGACACCTAATGTCAAAATTCTAACATCAACAAAATTTCTATAATTAAATATAACATTTTCAAATTTATTCTATTTTTTTTTTTCGTTAAAAATATCTGTTCTTATAAATTGTTATTTTATTTTTTGCTGCTATGATTTATGAACTGTACTTGCTCACGTTTTTCCCGTCGTGATAAATCTTATTGCGATCTATTCTCGAAGAGATCGAGCTCGCTTCAGCGAGCATTCGTCGATCTGAATCATGAACAATGCCTAGTCAATGATGCTCGCAACGTAAAATAAATGGATCGAGAGTTTCGTTCACGGAGAAATACCGCTTTATACTGTACAAACGAGCCGTAAAATTCCACCATAAAATTCCCACTTCCTTCCCTTTCTTCCAACCCGTCCGAAGGCCCTGCTTGCATGCGAAATCGTTTAGAAATTCTTCCACGATGAAAGTGAGAGTCTTTCCACTTTCAATTGTTAGAAAACCATCGCGATACGTCTCCTGCGGTACGCTGCATGTATTTTTCAAGTTCGAATGAGAAACACGAATTTGATCATCAATCAGCTCAAAATTATCATTAAACTCCGGAATTAAATATACTGTAGGGAAAGAATAGGAGATAATTGTAAGAACGAGTAAACTTTATTATTCGGTTGTCGAGTATAGAGAATCGCGGCAATCTGGGCCTCGCAGATTAGGTTCTCTCGCACGGGCTTCTCCCGCTATTTCGTCGCGTGATTATCGTGTGATCGTAGCGTGGCTTCGTTGCCTTACGAACATTCTCGCAGATTTCCCGAAATTTGATTACAACGCTATATTGTCATTTTTCTTTTCTTGAAAGTTTCAATGTATACAATCTATTTGTTACAAACGTATACATTCAATGTATACGTTTCAAGTACAATATAATATATGTAAACAAAAAAAATTTCATTCTGATTATAATAATTAATAACGTGAAAACTTTTGCGAGGTAATGAAGTTATGTGCTTTCGGAAATTTGATGTTATCTGACGCGTCTCTGCTAATGAGCCTCCGCGTTATTCTGGAAAACTAGCATTATCGTTTCGAAAGTTCATCCGCTTGTGAACAGGAGAAACTTTCACTATTAAACGAGTGATAATAATGCATCGTTGGTACTGGACACGCGTAAACGGGAGCAAGAAGCGCGAACGTTTCGTTGTCCAGGGAAAACGCTCTCGGCCGTACCTTCCTCGAGTAAAAGTATTTCCATGTTCCATGTTTTCGCGAGGAATTATCGCGGCAAATTAACAAGATTGTCTAATTACGTATTGGAAAGCAATAAGAGCGAGAATACGAGAATCGTGCGTGCAAGACGAACAATTAAACTCGAGTGGAATTGTTTCCGTGTTGGCGCATTCTCGCGGAATTCGCTTGATAAATTACGTGTCGGGAAGAGATGAATTATTCAAAAACGATAATTGACGATCGGCCTTTGTGCTCGCGGATAGACACGCACAGGTCGAATTGCCGCGCGAGATGGAGATGAAACAATGCATAATGCGGTCCGTCTTAAGCAGCTGTTTAGTTACGGCCCAGCACCGAAGAGATACCCGACGATAATTTTCATGCCGGCTTCGGGCCCGCACGACCGCTCATAATTGAACGGATGGCACATTACAATTACTTCGATCTCCCTGCGTGAAAGAGCAGCTTTCACGTTACGCCTCAGCGACAAGAAAGAATCGAATCGTTCAATTTCGTCATAAATTGCATTAATAAAAACGCTCGTGCATTACGTCTTTATTGCTGTTAAGTATCGTAATAAATTGAAGAAATTGAATATGCTAAACTCGTATATCTCGAATTTTATTGTAGTATCGCATTTGTTTTTGGCGCGATAATTTTTCCTTGAACATTTGAAGATATAAATATTTTTTTAATTTCGTAATTTAAAAGGAAAGATTTTTGACGCATTAAACTTTGATAGACCATTTTGGTAGACCACATGTCTTTTACATTTGAACTTGATTCATTGAAATCTCTTATTATTGAATATCAAGTATGTTTCTACTTAAGTATTATTCTTTTACTAAATTTTAGAAAAGAGATTAATTGAAAATTGCGATAAAGATTTTATACGACAGCGATGGGCAATATTAAAAATTAAAATAAAATGTAATTAACGTTTAATAATTATCAACATTTATGATCAATAGTCTCCCTCGCTATCTTTTTACGCGCGACACACGGCGGAAGATACGGAGCACGTCTCTCGATCCTTTTTTCAATACTGGAATTTCTCCTTTACTTTGTGTTGTTCCTCGCTGATGCGCTACATGTCTACGCACTCATGACAGGCAAGAATAGTGGCTCGCACAGAAAAGTATCGCGATACGTACGTGCCGCGTCTACATATCTCTCGACACGATCCTTTTATCGTACCCGGAGATCGTCGCGAATTCGAATCTGCGATTATCGTTGCAGGGACAAAATGTGGAAAGCATGTAATTGCAGCGGTTTGCAACTTCGCGAACGGGCGATTGTCCGTAGCCGGTCACAGTCGGGATATCATCTGGGTCAGAAGATATAGCGCTTGAGATGATTTTACCTGTCCAGATACTACGCTTGTAATCGGCCGCTGCGCACGTTCTATCCTCTATCAAGCTAAACCGCAAATGAAAGTCTCCTTGCAGCTACGATTTTCGATTTACATTAATCCGCGTCGAGCACGATTTATCTAAGTAATATGCAAGATATATCGTATTACGATCAAGGTGTGATCAATGTTTTATGTGAGCTTTTTTTAAACAAACCGTTATACAGAATTCATAGAAAAAAATAGAATTTAATAAAAATTCAAAAAACAGATTAATTGTTTTGGATCTTGTCGCGACAAGTTTATTATTTATATAAAGTTGCATTAAGTATTCATTTTATATCTCAACAATGTTGTCGTATTAAAAAATATTTATGTGACAACAAAATAAAATAAAATGTACTTACAAGTATTTCTAGTGAAATGGAAACATACGAGAACAATCAATTTGTAATCCCGGATCTGATTCTGATTTGCATATGATATTTATAAAAGATTAATTGTGGAGAATTGAAAATTTTTGTTTTTTTTTAGGGAGAGGAAAGTAATAAAGTGATATATAAAAATGTTTTAATTATACTAATTTAAAATAATATTTACCCTGCTTTATCAAGTTTCCTTATATAAGATTTTATATAGATTTAAATTCTCAATAAGATTTACGTTATCAACTATTAATATCGTATATATATTTAAACAGGAAATTGTTTTAACGAACTGTTTTCACGTGACATCTTTTGAAGATCGTTCTATCTTAACTTGTAGCGAGCAATCCTTCAATTGATATCTAATTAACTATCAGAGAATTGTAATTATAATATTGACACAGATTAAACTAACGTCTCATATCATAAATATATGCCATTAATTACATGCATGAGCGCAGATGAGCGTTCCTTGGTGAATTCAATAATTACCGTCATCGCTTAAACCCATAATCTTCTAAGTTTTCCTTTAGTGAAACTATGTTATTTCATGTAGTAAAAAACTTTAGACCGACGCGACGTATCTTGTGACGTGATACTTGTGACAATATTTTTTTAATAAAATCTAAGACATCGACTTGAGACAAAAATGTTACAGCTAAATTTCTACTATCATCTGAAGAAAAATGAAATGAATTCTAATAAGAAAATCGATTGATTTCCAGGCGAAGGTATTCCCGGCACGATCATCGTCCGAGTTGGTAACAACCGACCAGACTTAGGAACGAATCCCATTTGTAATCGTTTCACTGGAGCTCTGGAGGAAGGGCAGCCTCTCTTTTTGCCTTGTAATCCGCCGATGCCCGGCGCTTTTGTCTCGGTGCATTTGGAGTCTGCGGGATCCGTCGAAATTCCTGTACAATTATCCCTATGCGAGGCATTCGTTTACACGGATCAGGTAAATATTCTGTAGATAAAGATTTGTAGGTAAATATTCAAGTAGGTAAATATTCACTTCTGAAGAAGTAGGGTTTCTCTCGAGATGCGGAAACGAATGCATTTCAACCGTGTAATGATGATTGATTGCATAAAAAAAAAAAAAAAATAAACGCAGGCTCTGCCGATCGAGAGATGTCCTCAATTCCGGGACCAACCGCCAGGATCAACGGCGACCTACAACGGCAAATGCTACATATTTTATAATCGCCACCCGCTGATATTCAGGGAAGCTCTGGCCTTCTGCCGTGCACGCGGCGGTACTCTCGTGGACGAGAGCAATCCTGCTCTGCAGGGATTCATCTCCTGGGAATTATGGAGGCGACACAGGTACAACGAGTTATTCAAACAGCTAATGCACAAAGAAAATCTAGGAGAATTTACGATAATATGAAATAAATTAAAAATTAAAAAAATTATTACAAACAATGAAAAGAATGTGGAGAAATTTTGAAAGTAATTAGAATTCTAAATTTTTTTTTATAAATAAAGTATAATTGACAAAATAAAAAATATTGTGTTAAAATAATTTTTTCGGAAAATAAGTAAAAATTTGCTTAAATTTGTTAACGAAGGAGTGACACGTCCAGTCAATACTGGATGGGCGCGGTGAGGGACCAGAAGGACCGGACGCTATGGAGATGGACTGGAAGTGGCGAGGAAGTGTCCGTCTCGTTCTGGAGCTTACCGCAAGGTACCGAAGAGGACTGTGCTCGGTACGACGGCAGTAGAGGCTGGCTCTGGTCCGATACTCCTTGTACAGCTAGACTTAATTTTATCTGTCAGCATCGTAAGTATCATCTTCTTATATATCTATTTTTAATTAGTACTCCAAAAGATATTTTTGAATATATAGCATTTAATGATAATTTTTCGTTTAATGAAGCAATACAATATATTGTAATAAAATCTTTTTTTGTTCATAAAAATTTTGAAATAAATGAATTTTACTGTTTTATTTAGGATCGTATAATTCATAGAGAAATAGAAATAAAAAATTTTTCGAGAAATAAAAAATAATCTAATAAACTTTCAATCAAAATTTATATTAATCTATTGGATTTTAAAACACGATTTCTCTTTATAATTTACTAATCTTGTTCAAAGTCTTCAATCTATTTATTACTTAGAGTTCTGCATTCAATATTTTTCTACTGTGCTATTTAATCATTGGATTATTTTTTAAAATAATAGCAAAAATAATTTTATTTTCCTAGAACCACAGGCTTGCGGCAGGCCCGAACAGCCACCAAATTCCACGATGACGGTCACCACTGCGTCGACCAAGACCCCTGGTAACATATACGAGGTTGGGGCAACCGTGGAGTATAGTTGTAACGTGGGTAGCCTTCTGATCGGACCGGCGACCCGTACTTGCCTCGACACCGGTTTCTACAACGAGTTTCCGCCAGTGTGCAAAAGTAAGAGACACAATCGCCGGGGAACTGTACTCGAATGAAATCATCTCGAACGTGACTTGCATTGTAATACGCTCGGGTATCTTTCAGGTATCGAATGTGGCTATCCGGCGAGCATAAAACACGGTGGCTACACGCTCATCAATAATACCGTCAGTTATCTCAGCCAAGTGCTCTATTCCTGCGACGACGGATACGAAATGACCGGTAAGTATTGCAATTGATCGCAAATTGCGATGCTCATTATTATTCACGGCATATCTGAGAAAGAGAGAGCGAACATCTCGTATAAATCGTTCATGAGAAAAATGATAATCAGCTGACCTTTGCGACCGCAGGACGCGCCCGATTGACTTGCGACATCGATGAGCGTTGGAATGGTCCACCGCCGCGATGCGAGCCGATTCTTTGCGATCCGCCGGCTGCGGTCGCGCATAGTTATGTCGAGATAGATGAGATCGACAAAGGTGAAAGTGTCCCGGCGAGGAATAACTTCAATCGAAGTCTGCTGGTCGGTAGCATCGTCATCTATACCTGTGAAAAGGGTTACCGGCTCGTTGGATCTCGACAAATAATGTGTTTGAATACCGGATTATACGACCGCGCCGCACCCACTTGCATAGGTATTTATTTATAGATTTATAATAATAAGGAGTTTATTATAAATTTTTATAAAGACATAATCTACTGAAAATTGTAGTATTGAAATTTTATTTTTTATTTGTATTCTAAATAATGCAAATAAACTCGTAGCGATTATCATCCAAATTTTACAATGTTCAGAAAAATATATTGCGATAAATTATATTCTTGGCATTTTTATAGAATCTGAAAAAATTGGATATTATGTTAAATAATTGTTGTGATGAAAATAATAACAATAAATTAACATACGTTTGTCAATATAAATTTCGATATTTATAAAACCATACATGTCCTTATTTTTTATCAGAAGAACCACGGACAACTGTGAGTTCTCCTACCCGAGCGACGATACGTTCGTCCACTCCAAAAATTCGGACGTACCTCACCCCGAGGATCAGAACCACGACGAGTGCGACGACCACAAGTACGACTTCCTTGCCGTCTAGAAACGTGCCTAACACCGCGGAACTCCCAGCTACGGTGAGGGAGACCGTCTCGAAGAGGCCGAGCATTGGCCTGAATAAACACACGCCTCCTTCGTCGGTGCTCAACGACGCCGGCAGCGATCATCCGCAAGATAATGAGATATCTGGAAGTGGCGTGGACCATGCACAAGCGGGGATCGGCGCGGGGGTGCCGGAACCATCTGGTCCCTTCCGGGTGGACAGCGCCGAGCAACCCAGCGGTGCCCATCAGGCCAAGTTGAATCTGGGGGCCGTGATCGCTCTGGGGGTGTTTGGCGGTTTTGTGTTCCTCGCCGCAGTGATCACGACAGTCGTTATACTCATACGCAGGTAAAAAAGGTCGTTAAGACACGTCGAGCGATGATGATTCGATCTCATCGCCAAATCTTCGTCCCGCGAATCTTCTCTGTTTCTCTGATGAAGCGCACCCCTGATATACATAGACGATATATAGACGGTCGGATTGTACATTGTATCGCTTACTTTGTATTAGTTTGATCTACCTTCTGTTCTCTAGTCTACCACTCTGTCTTCCCCCTAACTTGCGATACGTATGCGCTGCATTGTAATCTGTATCTCTTTCATAGAGGATGATTTCGCTTACTGAAACGTGTACATGTATCTAAGAGTCTTGATGTAACAAAAGAGTTTTCTAACATCTCGGATAGAACTACGCAGGTATAATAGTACTATTCGTCCCTTCATTCATTGATCATAAGCTTATCTGTAATTTAGCCTGTAATTTAGCCCAAACCTTAAATGTAGCCTAAAATTATGCTTTTGCAAAAAAGACATATTCTCATTTCCTGATTGATCCGTAATGATTTTCTTTTAGTTTGTTGTCGTTTACTAAATCAATGATTCTCAACGTAAATTATACAGCCACTTAAAGAGTCATAATATATTTTTCATATAAAAAAATAGAATATTTTCAAGGATCATAGTGAATTTTTTAACAATGAAGATAACAAGAAACATAAACGAAAATGACTTAGTTAAAGTAATGTTGAGAGATAGTAGTATAAAGATCTAAGATCGCGTCGCAAGATTTAAGATGTCAGGGAATCGCGTGAGTCTCTCGTAGATAGTCTAGTTCGTCACGACGATGATTAACACAGAGTCCATTTGTGCGTTGCGGTGGTTAGCGGCAGTGGCAGCGTCAGAGGAAGGCGCCGCAGGGGGCTCGGTGGGGTTGGTGCGCTGAGGGGTGGCGGTAGTGGTGGCCTTGGGAGGGGCGACACCGGGATGCCCTCGCGTTGGTATACGCTACTCGCGCTACCCTTCCCCGACCAGCACCTGGGGCGCCGCGACCTCACGGCACGCCGCGGTAGCGATCATCCTTACTCCTTCAGCCTGTCGGCGGCGCACCGCGCCGGCTACTTCTCGAACCCCTCTCTGTAGACCGCCATCGCCGCCCCTCCCTCTCATCCCCGCCGTGAAAAGAAATAGAGAAAAGAGAGAAAGAGAGAGAACCGTTCTACCCTAATAAAGCCTGCAATCACCACTACCACCCCAACCCTCCACGCAACCACCGCCCACCACATCAACCATCATCACCACCACCAACTACCACGCGCCACCCTCGCGAGTGATACTAGTCAAGGTAAACGAGAGCAAGGTTTCTACTGAGCACTTTCTTATTAGTGGTAGCTCGTTTCACGACTTATCATGTCACACCTTGCGGAAATAGAAGATGGCTTTGTAGTGCGTTGCACGCATCTGGACGCACTGACATCCTGTTCCGGCAGATAAAACTCCGCCGCGTATTCAAGAGTTCTAGAAAGTAGTCATATATCAAGAAACAGATGTCTGTATTATTAAAGCGGCTTTCATTGCGTTTTCCGGGATTACGTTACTCTTTTCGTTTCTTGTCATTACTGATAAATGAGAAGAAATCGGCTAGATGAGTAGAAACGACTGCGGTCTAGAAGTCCTGAGTATCGCGCCGCACAGAAATTGCGGCAAAAGATAATTATGTATATTGTGTGCTCCTTTCACGCCTGCACTTATTATTATTATTATCTCTTTCAGATTACATTAATGCACAAATTAGACGTTTGCATTTTATATATATATATATATATTTTATATATTATATATATTATAGTATATCCGAATCTTTTATGTTAGAATTGCTACATTTGTGCTCACATACTTATTTCTTTGTTTCCACTTTCATTTTGATCGCCAACAGCTTTGGGTTATGGTACGAGGAATATTCTGGGTATTTTTTCATTTACTTTATTATATATAAATATGTAACAGATATAGTTTTACTTTTATCCATTTTAATAAAGTGTACAAGATGCACACATGATGAAGGATCAAATCGAGTCTTCCCCCGTTGCACATAATGCTTCGCTTACTCGTTCACTTATAGTGCTGCAGAATGAAAATTACTCCAAATTATATAAAACTCGTAACTCGGAAGAAAGTTATTAATGTGTTCGTCTCTGCGTCTCCTTTATGTAGAAACCGCGGAAGAAGCAGTAAACACTATCGTCATCGTGCGTCGCCCGACTGTAACACCGTCGCCAGTTTCGACAGCAGTTCCTCGGAGAGCCGAGGGGGTCTGAACCGGTATTACCGCCAAGCCTGGGAGAATCTGCACGAGACCGCCGGTCACAAGGGCGGTCATCCGCCGCTTCGTCGCAAGGAGACCCTGGATGAACCAGGATACCGGGAGAACTTCCGCGGTAACAACACCGAACGCGACGGCTCGGAATTGGTCGTCAGCGACGTGGCCGCATACCCATCGAGCAAGCACGCCAGCGTCTCCGATAAGAAGCGTCATCATCATCATCATCACCATCATCATGGAAGCGCGACGCCCGATTGGAGACAGTCGCAATCCCATCATAAATACTAAACAGAGAGTAAAACTATAAAGCGAGCGAGAATCTTGATTGAAACGTGTTCGCTATGTCATCATCTGCGATCATCTGGACGGTGATTTGTAGAAAGGATTCCGTAGCGTTCGCAACTGTTGCGGGTTAAAAGATCTTCCTTGAACGAGGGAGCACAGCGAATCTTCCATTATCAGTAAGCTAAGTACCTAGACTATTAAGATGTGTTATATCGAGACGGATGATAATCCGAAATAGATCCTACATATATTGTTCTGTTATAAATTATTTACCGTCGTTCTGTTACGGAATGTAAATATTATACACATTGTACCTTAAGAATAAGGATGATGGATAGTCGCTCGTCGTAAGGAAGGTAGTAGAAGCTGGTCAGAGGATATGCCAAAAAAAGCAAAGAAGTAATATATAATAACGATCAAATACAGACACAGAGTAACACATAACGCTTAAAGATAAGTTATAAGTTGTAAGATCGAGGATTTACGTTAACCCTTTACCCATTCGAAATAATTTGTCCGAGGAGACACCAGATATCGGCAGAACTTACATCTGTAGTATGGGTACCTTGGCCTCGCTTTAAAAGGATTACTATGTTTCCAGAAAAACGGGATATTGCATATAGATATCGTTAAGGGAAGGCCGATGTTATCCATTTAGGAATAAGTTGAATATTGTGTTAACTGTTGTGCACATGTACGAGCTGTGCGTTTTGCATGCAAATAACTGAGGATTCGAAGGCACGTTACAGCTATGTACATAAGTGCTTCGTTGATCATATTATACCTTCATTATATATGCTACTATCGAGTTTGTATTATAAATATATAACACTTAGCTATATAGTCATTACTTATCAAACATTTGGGATTAATGTTGAAAAAATAATGTAATTGTTACAGCAATATAGATCTTTATTAATTGACTGAGATAATTACATGCGGAGTGACTCTGTGCACGCATTTCAGTGATTCTATTTATCGCAATAAATTACAATAGTGCCATTCGGGGCAAATTTGTTTGATCTACTGAAGAAGCAATTTTGTCACTCAAACATGGTACACGATAACAAATCGATTGCGCAATTCGTAAATTGCATATACAAGTATCTAGATTTAATTTCACATTTATATAAATTTAGAATAAATATATTTATATAAATACAACAAATGTTCTTTTATCCTGCATAAAAAAGTAATAAAAAAGATACCACATAAAAAATATATCTTCTTAAAATATTTAAAAAATTGGCATTTTATTTAATGTTTATGATATTTATTATCACATGTAATGCATATTACGCTAAAGAGAGCTTCAATTTTGTAACCATTGCTTGATTAAACCTTTTACCTGTATTCTAGCTTCTTTTAATTGAGGCATATCGTTCTCGGATGGAGGATACATGTTTGCACAATGTGCAGTGCCTTTAAATAAATTAAACAACGTATTTAGAAACTTAGTAAATAACAAGATATTTCAAATTTCACTTACCGTTGATATAAATGGCAGGAGCTTGTGGATTGGAAGATTGTATGATACCCAGCACGTGCCAAGGATCGATAGAACCATGTACAAATACTACATTTGTCACTTGCAGATTCAACGCACCATATATGATATTTGTTCGCTTGACAGCAGATTCTAATAGATTCATGTTGTATCTGCAAAAAAAGTTTTCATATTATTTCAAGATTCTGAATTTTGAAACATGGTTTAACGGAAAACAAACCTAGGTCCAAAGATATCGACGCATTGCTGCACAAAAAATTTCACCGGGAAACTATTTCCGAACACATCAGACTGTCCAGTGGAAGTTTGGAAGAATCCAAATTCTGTACAGGTCTGATACATCCATTGGCGTCCTATAAATATTATTTATGGTTCGCCATTAATTTAATGGATCAGTAATACAACAACTTATGTATTAAATACGATATTAATTTAAATACCTCCTTCTGCTTGCTCGCTAGCCCAAGTGATATTCCGAAGTTCATGAATCATTTTGTCGTATCTATAATCTAAACATTTCTCTTTGGTAGCATTCAATATCAAACTGTTTACGTAGGCAAGTCTGTCTATAGATTTTCCTATTTTCTCATCCACCATTATATCACATAATGTCTCAATAGTAATATTCGCTGTTTTGGAACTTTTGCGATTGTCTTTATTATATTGTACAATATCAGCAAAGTTGCCCGCCAACGTTTCATATAAATTGGAAATGTCTACTCTTTTTGTATGCCCAGGATCAATCGGGTCACATAATCTGTAAAGCGTAACAATGTAAAAAAAAAAAAAATACAAATACCTCACGATGAATATGTTATCTTGACAAATACACTTACCTGAATTTCTTCTGTATTTGCAGTTGACCAACAGTATGATGTAACAATATATTGATCTGCGAATTAGCCTCTTGTATTGTACTAACACATTTATTGGAATACGCTCTCAAAGCATTTGCAACAACGATAAAATATTCTGCAACCAGAAAAATTTATATACATAAATGATATACTTGTTGAAATGATATCAGCCATAATTATACTACCATCAAAATCAATCTGGGCTAGTAATGGTCCACTAGCTGACACAGCTCCATGCACCAAGTGAGGATATTTGGCACGCACCCAAGCTGCCAATGATCCACCATACGATCCTCCGAATACAATCCATTTTGTATCATTCGAAAATTTGTAACCAATATTAACACTCTCGATAAAATACGCCAAATCTGCTAATGCCTGTTCTGAGCTTAAGTACATCAAGTTTTTTACGCTAAGATCTCTGCAATTTTATTTATAACATATAATGTAAATTTTTGAAATAACTTTTCCTCTTATTATTTATCCATTCGTGTTTTTCACATACGAAGTAGGGTGACTTTTTCCATAAAAACGATGTTCTAGGTAGAAGCACATCGCTCCAAGTTCTTTGGCATATTCAATCCATTGACCTTCAACCATCCATTCAGGATTCGCTATACCTTCAGCTCCGATCATTAAAAACACTGGACCATGAGGTTTATAAAAATCAGAATTAACAAAATATCTCTGAAAAAAAGTAACAATTCATACATAATAATACTAAAACTTAAAAGCTCTTTGATAAAATAATAAATGAAACATAACATAATAAATATTTTAATTAATATACTTATATTACTTGTTTCCAAACATGGACATCAGTTGGATTAAAATGATCTAGATATTGCGTAAACCATTGTTCCTTAGGAAGCAATGTTCCAGCGGATACAGGTGGTTTTCCTAAGTTACCACCTTTACTTCGACCTCTTAAGAAAGTACGCCATGCTGTACTGACACTTAAGATACTTAATATAACAGGCAATAATAATAAAAACCGCATTTTAAGATACGTTCTTATTCCTATTTTTTTTGGAGTGGAAGCTGAAAGAAATATATAAATTAAAAAAATTTGTATTAAAACAGGGTAAGTAAAAACTTATTATATAAATGTAAACAGATGGTATTTCTCTTTTATTTGCAGCATTTTTGTCTTTTGATAATACCGTAAAAGGAAAGCATATTCATTATTTGTGCAGAATAGATTTATATATTTCTTATAAAAAAAATTATCAACCTTACCTTTTCTTTCAGGTTAAACAGAGAACTTTCTTGTCCGTTATTACTATACCACGAACATACGATTTCGATTCTGAATCTCTCTTGCAGAAATTTTAATAGGCATAATACATGATAAGACTGATATAGATAATTGAAAAATAACAATGTTATTTAAAGCAATCGGAGCAGCGATTACAAGCAAAAGTCCGTGTTTATACTTTTTTTCTTTCTTTTTTTTTCTTTCTCTCTTTATCTAATGATGGATTATATATCTATCTTCTTTTAAGTTAAGATGTAACGCGGCACAAAAGCAAACTTATCTCTCATTTAACATGACCTGTCTTACCTTCGGCCATATTACAGAAACCTAATATAACAGTTGTAATGTTGTATGTAATGTAATATAACAATTTATAATTAGATAATTTATTTGTGAATTATAATTAAAAAATTTTTATCTGCCATTATTTTTACTAAATTTATATCTTTATTACGTTTGTACTTATCATTTTCCTCACAAAATTCTGTTTATTTAAATTATTAATAAATTTTGATCATAATTTATTAAATATCAATTGTTAAATCATTATTGATTTCTTTCCATTTTCATTTACTTTTATTTTAATCCATTTTATGCGTTTACTCTAATCCATTTCTAATGTGTCACCTACAATTGAGAAATGAGCTTTAAGCCGCAAGAAATTGACCAATTATAATCGATTTATGAAAGAATAATCGATTGTGTTTGGTCAATTTCTTACGCTTAAAATTCACTTCTCTATTGTAGACGACCCTTAAAAAAAGCAATCGATACTCGAATATGTCGACGTTATTATTGTCGTTTTTCCACAAAGCTGATTAGTTTTTTCATTATTTACTTCGTGAGCGATTGTCATCGCAAAGATCATTATGACAATTGTTGTAACATTATTATATAATTTTAATAGTGCGTTAGTAGTGTAACAGTATTATATAATTTTTGCTCCTTTTGTTTAAAAAGTAAATAACATGTAGCGCGCATAAAGAAATAAAGAAGAGTTAACTAATAAATAAAACAGCAGCACCAAGAAATATAAATAACAAGAATAAACAGAAAGAGAAAATTTAAGAAAGTTGAAGAAGTATCACGATTAAATATTAAACATTAAAAAAAATAACTACTTAGAGTTTTTGAGATATTTTATACTGTATTCTGCATAATCGGACACTCTGTATATACACATAATGGTGTCTCATGATAAGAATATATGTATTTAACATAAACATTTGTGCGAAATGAAGAAGATTCGTCTTTGTCCCATGTCTCTACGTCTATTTTTAAAGAAGTATAGCTATATATAATTTTAAAAATCCACAGGTGCATTATAAAAAAACGCCGCGCGTATTTTTTGTTTGGATGTTCACATTTTTTGCCTTCACAAAAAAGGAAACACGTGTAATACAAACCCTTTGATATGCCGCCACCATGAAAACTTTCGCCATCTATCGGATAGATCGTGATTGATATCGATATAGTCAATATCTTCTTAACAATATTATATAATTTTTGTTCTTATTTAAAAAGATAAATAGCCCGCATCTGTTTAATTTATTAATAAATTAAAAATAAAAAAAATCTCATTATCTAATTAAAATTAAATTTTATTTTTAAATGTTAAAAAACGTTTAAAATAAGATAGTTAATTAATTTTATTTTTTTTTACACAGAAACATTTTTTCATTTTACACAATAAAATATGTAGATATAAATATAATTGATACAAATAATAATAGTAATATATATAGTATTTATGGTATTTATCTATTTCTTATAATCTATTAGATAGTATATTAGATAATATATATTTTATTATTTCTCGTTACATATTAGATGTTTTTGCAAGTAGAAAAAAACAAAGGAAGAGAAATAAAATACAAAAAGAAGTAAATTTACTTCATCATCGCTGTTCATGATCGGACATCCAGTTTTGTCCAATTCTTTCCTGCCATGAAAAGCATCGCTTTAGAAATGTCATTGAGAATGACAAGGTTTTACGAGCGTATCGATAGCTGATGGCGGTCGTCTCGTGAGTTGTCTCGTGAGCGGCCGTATGACAGCTAATGACCACGTATGACTAATCAACTTGCGAGTAATTATAAACATTTGAATCGCGAGGAGATCGCCTTATTTCCGAGAAACTCGATCGTTCCCAATCAGTAGTTTAATTAATGAAACGCGATAACGCGTGGTACGGAAGAATTCAGATTCTCCGGGCAATCGCGCGAGCTCCGTTTGTTGCCACGAACGCCAAATAGCGATCTTTATCTCGCGGCCGACTAAATATTTACCGTCGCATTAAACAGCAGCGGACAAAGCGTCGGCCGCTCTGCCGACAAAGTTCCTTGGCACGTTATAAATGCCAGTTATAATTTTGCTCCGGATTCAGATGGGCTCAGGTGAGTAATGAGGACTTATAGACTCCGACGATCTTTCTGGTAATCGCCTCTTGCGATTAAAAGGATCATTTCTTCTTTTCGATTTTAATCATGTATTTTTCTTTCAGATTTCTCTTAGTGCTAGTGATTAAATTGCGTGCGAAACAACATGAAGTTCGCAGAACATTTGTCAGCTCATATTACGCCTGAGTGGCGTAAACAGTATATTAGCTATGAGGTATAATTGATATATAATATATTTTAACGCCCGTTTGTCTTAATCAATGTTTCATCTTGAGAGTCAATTACATATTCAATTACATAAAACTTAATGTTGGAAGTTGGAAATTTTGATATTAGAAAAAGAAATATTATATATAATTTTAAAAACATGTTTATGCACATATTTACAAGCATATTAATATACTTGATAAAGAACATTACACAATAATACATCAACGGCTCTCAATTTTGAAAAGATAATATTATGTCAACAGTTTCCTGCGTTTGTGAATGAAAAGATTTAAAGATGCACACGAGAAATAGAATTATGATAATACAGACATTATTGCACTGGACTAAATCTTAATTTTCTTTCTTACTTTTATCTAACTTCATATATTTTATTTTAAGTATAAATGTATATTTCAGTTGTGAAGAAACTCGTTAATGTTAATAAATATTACTATGTAGATGTACTTTCAATTGCGCTGTTTTGTAGGAAATGAAAGCAATGCTTTATACGGCGGTAGAAGAAGCGCCTTCAGATGAGAGTGTAGAACCAGAAGTAATATCACGCCATTTTGCATCGTTCGATGAGGTGTTTTTTACATTTTGTGATCGTGAATTAAAGAAAATCAATACATTTTACTCAGGTAAGGATATCTCTGGCAGAAAGAAGTCAATTAATCTTTTAAAACAATCTTATAATTTTTTACAATCACGTCAACTGATGTCAATTGCTTTGCGGTAGAAAAATTGGCAGAGGCTACGCGCAAATATGCAGCTCTGCAAAATGAATTGAAGACTGCGCTGGAATTGCAACAGGGTAGCGGGAAGAATAAAGGGAAGGCCAACGCGAGGCCGCTATTACCTATCAGAAAGCTTCGAGATCTAAAACTTGCATTTTCAGAATTTTATCTCTCCCTAATCCTTCTTCAGAATTATCAGAACTTAAATCACACTGGATTCCGTAAGATTCTGAAGAAACATGACAAGGTATTATAATGGCTCTTGTAATTTTTTTCGTGTTATGGCTTTTCGTGTTATGGTTATAGCTTGTGTAATTTCAGAGGCTACAATTATCCTAATACCATTACCATCATACATTTTCTTCTATTAGTTGCGAAATAATGGTGCATGAAACAGCTACTATTCATACCTGTATTCTCTGTGCAAATCCAAGTAAAAACCATAATTGTCCTCAGCAGCTTGTATTGCTTTATTATACAGTGAATTTTAATTTCTACAACAGATTGTTAAATACTTTTTAGTTACTATCAGTTGACGCTGGTTCAAAATGGAGGGTCGAATGCGTGGAGACGTCACACTTCTATACGTCCAAGGACATAGACAGACTGATACAGGAAACGGAAACCACGGTGACGAACGATCTCGAGGGCGGCGATCGACAGCGTGCTATGAAACGTCTTCGTGTGCCACCGCTTGGCGAGCATCAGAGTCCGTGGACTACTTTCAAAGTTGGCTTATTCTCCGGTAGTTTTATTATTCTAGCTGTTGCAGTTATTCTTTCAGGTATCGTAGTTTCATCCACGCATTATGCATTATGACGTATTTGCAATTGTATTATTCAGAAATATGTCATTATTTTTAGCCGTCTTTCATGACAGTGGTGAGAATTTGAAGATTGCATTTAGATTATATCGAGGTCCTTTCCTTATCATCGAATTTTTATTCCTTATCGGAATTAACGTCTACGGATGGAGATCTTCCGGTGTCAACCACGTTTTGATATTCGAGTTGGACCCGCGAAATCATCTTTCGGAGCAACATCTCATGGAATTGGCTGCAGTCCTTGGAGTAGTTTGGACACTTAGTTTGTTAAGTTTTTTATACAGTACAAGCCTGAGCATTCCGCCGTATGTAAATCCGTTAGCGCTCGTTTGCCTTATGCTGATCTTTCTATTAAATCCGGTGAAGATGTTTCGCCACGAAGCTCGTTTCTGGTTGCTGAAGATCATAGTAAGTATAATCTGCATGGCGTCATTTCTCTTGTCATGTGAAAAATTGAACATAGTCTTCTGCTTTATTTTAGGGACGCATTTTAATATCGCCATTCGCATATGTCAATTTTGCTGATTTCTGGCTGGCGGATCAGTTCAACAGTTTAGCGACCGCGTTCTTAGACTTTCATTTTTTGATATGCTTCTACATTGTAAATGGCAATTGGTTGAAGGCAGGCGATACTATGCAGTGCATGTCAGGCTCTCTTATCGTCAGACCTATTGTGAATTGTCTACCGGCGTGGTTTCGCTTCGCGCAGTGTGTTCGTAGATACCGAGATTCTAAAGAGGCATTTCCACATCTAGTAAACGCTGGAAAATATTCCACAACGTTTCTCGTTGTTGCAACTAGTACTTTATACGGTTATCATGCAGGTAGGTTAAATTAAGTTAACTAAAAGTTTTCGCGTGGTTCACATTCTTGAAAACGACAATGGGATGATGCGTTTTTTTTCAGCGGAATATAATAATCGGTGGGAAAATCCATGGTTGTGGCTGTGGATTTGCAGTTGTCTTATTAATTCGATATATTCATACACATGGGATCTTAAGATGGATTGGGGCCTTTTAGATAGTAACGCCGGCGAAAACCGTTTTCTACGCGAGGAAATGGTTTACTCGACTGCCGTAAGTAAAATAACAAACAACGATGCTCGAATGCAAAATGGGGTATTACATTTTACACATGTGTTTTAGTGGTTTTATTATTTTGCAATAATAGAAGATTTTATATTACGATTTATATGGATTGCGAGTTTTATCCTCGTTGAATTCAAATACATCTCAGGCGACTTAATGACTTCTATTGTAGCACCTCTCGAAGTTTTTAGGTAAATTTTTTGTCACTTCTCAAATTTTTAATTTTTTTTTCTTGTTTTAATGTAAATATTTTTAGGCGATTTGTATGGAACTTTTTCCGTTTGGAGAACGAACATTTGAATAACTGCGGTAAATTTCGTGCCGTGCGTGACATTTCGATAGCGCCTATAGAAAGCTCTGATCAAACGCTGATTCTACGTATGATGGACGAGGAGGATGGTGTAACTAATAGAGGCAAACGTAAAAGTAGCGGTAAAAAGCAAAGCAATACAAAGGAAGACAGACGAATGTTACTTAAAGAAGAAACTATAGATATCGATATATCGAATGCCAGTTGAATATATAGTTAAAAATTTTTGTACAATGTTACTTTTAATTTTCCCGCAATACTAGCAAACCTCGAAACTTTGGTACTTAAGGAAGATAGCACAATTTTGTAAATAACACGTATATATCTGACACTTATCACTAAGATAGACGATTGCCACATTTTTCAATAGAAGAATAGAAGAGTAGAAATTATAAAACTGACAGTATTATAGTGCCTTTTGTGCTTCTTTCATATAAGATACTTAACGATAGATTGTAATAACCTAAAATCTTGCATCAAGTCTTCCAACAAAAATGCATATTTATAGTTTCAGCAAATAGTTTCACGAATTTTATAGCTTTTAGATTTAGGCATGTAGAAAAAAATAAGATTTAGGAAATACTATTTATATATGGTCTTTATTACATTGTTAAGGATTAATATCATTTTTGCCTGCCATTTAGATGCTATTATATAATAATTTTATTGGCTGTATTGTTATCAACATTTTTTCCGATAGCATTTTATATAATAATAGATAAACCGATGCCACGAGTAACCATTTATTCTATACAAATATTGAAAGTACAGAGTATTGATATAAAATAATCTGATGTTACTGTACTCATAATTAATATAATGATCATGCCAATAAGTGATATTAATCATGTATTAGGGAAGCTGTTATAGCATGCTTTTTTATACATATTAAATATACTTATTGTACGTATACACATTGTATATATACACATTGGTCTATATAAATTATTTTTTAGTAACAAAAGAAATAAGATATATTTCTAATTTATTAATACTCTTGATCATTTAGATAATGGTATTTTATACGCAATATCATAATCATTTTACTGTTTTATATAAATATATAAGGTATTCTAATGTATTAAGTTTGAAAAAGTCTTTTGTAATAAGGGATTACTTAATATTTTTGAATATATACTTAAAACATGCTCAATGAAATGATAAATATGTATTCATACATATATGTATCCATACATTATATATTTATTATTTCATATTATTATCTATATTTATTATAGCTATATTTACTTACTTATATTACTTACACATGTGTGCCACAAAACATTAATATTAAAGTATTAAATAGACTGTACATAAAATCTAAGCAGCATTTTAAGAAGTAATTTTATTGTATTAAAGTAACAAAAAAATGATACAATTTTGATAATAATATCTTTAGAAGTAAATTTGTTTTCTGATAAAGAAATACTTAGATTTGTGAAATATTATTTTAAATGTGTTTATTACATGTATATAACATGTGTTTATTTACTTATTTACTTTATTCTAATTATTATACACTAGAGTAGATAATTCAAGATTGCAATTATATTTTTTACATTTAAATTTTTGTTAATATAGAAATGTTATTTTGTTCATTAATTTTGTATATAAATATAAATGATACTTCTCTTTGTACTTATTTCATTTATTTGTAAAATTTAGTTAGCTATATATAAATGATAATGCATGCGATTGCATCTTTAGAGAAATAAATTTTTTACATATTAGATTTTACATTCCAATAACATTGTAATGATTTTATATAAATCTTTTCCTATATCCATAAAAATCAGAATTATAGGTGTCTAAAATATAATTGTTAAATATTTTTATATTCTGTATACAGAATTTTTAAAAGTTTTGTAATGCCTAAAGCGTATGCAAATATAAATATGCATTATTGTATGATAAGTAAACTTGTGTACGTAATGTCAAATATTGCAATAAATTATACATCATATAATAAAACTTGTTATAACAGAGTATATTAATATTGTTATATTTCAATCGCATTTAATAATCCAACATGTTTCATAATTAAAACATATAATTTAACACTAGATAAACACAGATGATTGAAATGCTTTAATTTTCTAATTTAGATTTGCAAGTCTTGAGCTAGAGGATAGTGAATAAGCCTAACTTTGATAGAGCAAATAGTATTTATAATGTTATGTAACAAGATAACGTGTAATAATAGCAGCAATTGCTTCCTTCTTTATTCTTCTGCTCTCGCAAGAACGACGAATCGATAAAATTACACCTTCTCCAATTCTCTCTGTGAATCCTCAAACTAACTTACATAATTTTATATGCTTAAAAAATTGACGCTTTTAAAATATAATATTGATATGATATTTTAATCACATTTATTTTAATTGTGCTCTATTGATTTAGAAACGTAATTTTTATTTGTTATTTATTAAGATTATAGTAAATATATATGGTAAATAAATATATATGGTAAATTGTATTTAAAAATTATTATCATAAATCATCACATAATCAGTATTTTTGATTCTGTGAAATCAATAAAAATTCGATTTGGCGATAGATTTAATTAATTGACAAAGAATTGTTGACAAATCAATGTAAAATAAAACGGAAAACAGTCAAGGGAAATTAAAAGAATCAAATCACTCATATTAGTTATCTTACTCGACAATTTTAATAAAATGATTCTCTTATCGTTACATAACGTTACGTCGGACAAAATGATATAATAATATATTATTACCTACAGCAATAATCTGACAATATAACAATTAATGATTGTAACTATGATCAACGTGTCATCATAATGTACGATAACAATCGAACGCAATAGTATATATAATAGGGAAGTGAGAACATATAATAATAATATATACTGTACAACTTATCGGGCGCATCGATAATAATCAGCGCACGATTCCTTTTATCGATAAAACAACAAACTTAGCAGATACGCTGGATCCCCTTAGCTCATCTAAGGATATATGTATAACAACCGCGTTCATGCGTGTCCAAAAAGTAGCAAATATCCATGCAAAAGCAACAGATCTGTTCCTTTTTATCGCTCTCCCAGTACGTTCCTGTACTTAAAACGAGATAAGTATATGCTCGCATGTTGTGGAGAGACATAAGAGAACGGAGCAAGAGCGTAAAAAGAACAGGATTAATGATCTTGACAGGGAAAGAAGAGAGAAGCGCGATAACAATATAATCCGGAATTGCGCTCTTTCGACGCGCATGAATGTAGTTTTTCAATAGAAATAACAGAAAACAATGTTCAAAGGACTTGCTCGATATGTGAAGCGATGAGTTGCTCTTTCCAATTGCTCTTTCCATTCGCACAATTATAATATATCTAGCGATTAATATTAATCATATATTTACAAATCTCAAGTAAGAGCAAAAAAGAACGTAAATCGGAATGGTCCCAAATATTATTGACCCGAACCGATGAAAATCTTCTCTCTCCGCAGATGTTTCATCTTCTCCTAAACAGATATGTATGGATCTCTCTAAGTGTACTTTTCAAATAAAATCTAGGAAGTCTAATCTCGCAGGCTTAAAGTATATATGTTAGATCGTGGTCCCCGTTAAACCATGTCTTCTTCTCGATGCATTCGAGGTGCAGATTCTGAACTGAACGTGACTTGTGACTTCGTCCCTTTAAAGTTCAACAAAGTAGAGAACTGGTGCTCCTTCGAGAATTACACAGACGTCCCGAGGGCTCGCTGCCATCCCTCCCCCCTCAATCTTCATTCATCCATTTTATGCTTTGTGCCGTAAAACTATTTATTTAATTGCAATATTAATTACGCATAGCAACCGCAGATAAAGTCAGACCGAAAGTGAAGTGGATTTCAAATAAAGCAATCCTCTTTCAATTAGCAATTTATACTTTTTTTTCGGATAATTTTAATGTTTTGATTTTAATCCGATTTAACTGCTAATTCAGTTGCCGTTGCTATACCAAATAACTCGAGCTACTTAAATCTACAATGTTCGCGATGTAACAAAGAAGAATAAGATAGAGCAGTTAGACTATACAGGAAACATTCTTGATGTGACTGTAAGAAACCAGATATCTTATGTATAAGGCATATATAAGGCATGTATGCACGTTTCGTCGACGTGTATGATAGAACGTATCACTTTTTAAACAAATGTCGCGTGATCGTTATTTACGCTCGCAAATTTTTGAAAAAGTTTTTCGGAGCCTACACTCGCCAAACACCAAGATTGAATAAAAAAAATGCAAGAATTTTAATTTCAATAATTTTCAATTGAAACGTAGTGAATAAGACTCGTCGCTCTTTATCTTATCTCGACGATCGTTTCATCCCACTTCGGGTGTAACAGGCGCGGGAGAACGCACGGTACTCGAGAGAAGAAAAAAAAAGAGAGGAGACTCATGGTGACCGGTTGTCGTTTCATTTCGCGCGATTAATACCGATCATCTCATCGTTCGTTGCTCGTGTCCATCCCACTTTCAGAATTCTGCGACGAGAACGGCAGGAATTCACCGCGACGGAGCGGGACGCGGGAGGGACGTAACGTAGCGCGGAGTTAAAAGCGCGACCCCGCCGAGTAGCGTGATACTTTCCGCGGCGCCGTGTAGACGGGGCGGAAAGAGAGAAGGAGGCGATGAGAGAAAAGGCGAAAGATGAAAGAAGGCGGAGGAGCACGGCGACGCGCGTAAAAATCCAGCTGGCAAAAGCGAGCAAAGCGAGCTGGTCGTTACACGCGGCGCGTTCCGTACTCAGCGCCGTCATTACGGGGCTCTCATCGAGACGACGGCGCCGACCGCGCAGAAAATCGCAATACTCGCGCCGCGCCGCGCCGCGCCGGCGGGACGGGTTCTCGTCGCACCGATGCGGAAAACGAGCAAGAGAAACTTGAACGGAACCAATAAAACGGAAACGAGACGCGGACGCGACGCGATGTCGATCGGACGGATTGGTACCGTGGGGTGATGTATAAATAGGCGGCTGGTACCACCGAGGCTCGAATGTCCCGTCCGGGAGACAGGATTGCCGCGCGGGTTTCCTATCCCCGGCTTCTTGCCCGTTCTGATCGCTCTGGCGGAAAAAAAAGTAGTCGGCTCGGTCACCCGATCGTTTGTGGAAACGCGAACTGTGGAGTCGCGCGTCTGGTTTACCGCGCCGGCTCTGAGAGCACGTGGAGCAAATGCGTAACGGACGGAGCCGCACGAGACTGATAAGCGCCAGATAAGAGCAGCACGCACGCAATTAATCCACCGGGTTGCGCGATAATTATCGGAAACGGACCAGACCTGAAATACTTGATTTTACATACGCTGCTGCTAATAGAACGGTCTAGGTCTCCGTAGCATCTTATACAAAAGCTTCGTGAGATGTTTTTAGATTAGATAAATAGACGAAGATGAATTTTTCTAAATAGAAGCGTATAGCTTTTTTCAATCTCTACAATCTAAATTAATCAATTTCAATAAATGTTGGAACCAACATTAATCTATTTTAATTTTCAATCAACGCTACGCTAATCGAATTTTATTTTTATTTCTGATGAATTTTTGAATGAAGTAGCTTGTCAATTCAGTAACGTATGAAATCATCAAGATGACCTTCTAAAAGAAGACGCTTTCTCTCGATTTCCTTCATAATTACACAGTAAGTAATTAGCGAGAATATTAATCGAAGTATTTATAAAGAATGCTCATAATTTCGCGGAACTCGGAGACATGAGTTTTTCATATTCTCACGTACCGACCATCTTTTTACAGATAATAAAGGTGTACTGCATGTCACATGTGATGCAATTCTTATAATTTTTTTTCTTCTTTTCTGGACAGGTTCGTGGACAGGTTCGTGGACAGAAAAGATAATCGGCGTTCTATCAACATGACGACGACTCGCAAGAACGAATCTCATTAGGATTGCCTCCGTATCCTAAGCTTACATCGTAGACTCTTGAACTACCAAAGTCCTGTATAGGATGGAACATATAACAGAACGGAATGTTGCATCCAAGAGATTTATGGTGTTTATTTTTATGATGTTTTATAGTAACTTGATATATTTCTTGTGCCTTGACCGCTTGAACGAAAAGCGGCTCGCGATAAAATTTCAGCGGAAAATAAATACGAAACAAAGTTGCATTCTTCGAATTTTTAAATTGCGATGATATTAATAAATATGGAATAAAACGAAACTTTTTTTGTACGATATTTGTAAAAGATATTTTTCAATTATATAATTAAAAATGAATTTCTTCTTGTATAAGATAAAACAAAATTAAAAATAAAAAATATATATAAATAAAAAAACTTTAAAAATTAGTAAAACTTTAAAAATTTGAAACTCAGTTCCATGAAGAATGAATTTCTGTTTATTCTATTTGACTCATTTATCCCAGCAAAAAAAATATTGTTTCTATATATAAACTAACATTTCACAAGAAAAAAATGAAATTCAAGGAACTTCGTCTGCCAACGTGACCGATAACAGCATTCCTTGATTGAAAAAACACCGTTTGCCGACGATTGTTTCATGATAATGATTGTCTCTTTTTTTTAAACAATAGAGCGTTATGAATTCAAAGAAAAATATTTTATCTTCGAATATAATTTTCATCGAAACCTGTTATCTTCGTTAATTACAGCTATATGTGTCATATATATTTCTACTTATGAAGTATGATAATCTTTACAAATTATAGTCAATTTATAATGAAAATATTCGAATTTATAAAGATCATCAGACTAATTAAATAAATGCCGGAACCGACGCATTTCTTTATATTAGCATTACAAATATAAAATTTGAAAGCCTAATAGGATCACAAAAATTTTTCTATTATTTAACAAGATAATAAAAATCGAGATGTTTAATGTTCCCAAATCTGAAAAAGCAAAAGTGCTTCTTGCATTTCTTCTTCTCGATACACGATACGCAAATAACGATCGCCAGGACATTTTCTCAATAAAAAAAAAAACGTGATACAAATTGAGTTCTAAAATTCTCATTTTTAACACACGTCTTGCAGAAGCGCGCGTGGTCTGTGCGCAATAAAATGCGCTTTCATCTCCGCGCCGCGCGTTATTTCCACGATCACATAAACGCGATAATGAGGTCTCAGAAACGTGAATCGTGAATCAAGATGATTCCTCATCATGGCATTAATTTGACAGCTCCGAGCAACGATGGCGGAAATTCTATGTTCCTAGTAGCACGCGAGTTTTACGTCACCATACGTTTCTTAGCACCATCATATTGATAAGTGTATTACTTGTCGGCTCATCGACTCATCCCTCTGAGGAAGGTAGAAGCCAGATTTCAGTCCAGAGAGACGCGTCGCATTCGGCGTTACCTTGGAGAGAAGCGTCCGCGAAGATGGACTCGACGCCCGGCATCTCCACTTCATCGTGGAAGGTGTGGGCATACCCACCGTTCCCTCGAGGATCAACCTTGATCACCTCACGACAGAACGTGATTCCGCGATCTCTCGTTCCGGAGGCAGCGTTGCCCACTGAGAGTACGCTTTCCTCGCCATCATCAACGGGGAAGAGTGCCGCGGCTGGTCATTGATTCTACTATGGTTCTATCTCAGAATAGACGGACCGATGAAGCGAGAACGAGGGGATGACAGGCGGAAGATCTCGGCGGATATAGCGAAGGAAATGGTGGTGCTCGCGAAATCGATTGATTGAGTCTTCCGGCCGTCGTCTCGAGTCCCCCGTCGACGAGACGGGAAAGCGGCGCGGACGCGAGGAGCTTTGAAAGAGAAACGACTACGTCGATTACGCGGACCAGTCGTTCACAGATGCGTGATAATGATCTCGTCGTCAAGATCGTCCTTCTCGTCGTCGGTCTCCTCCGGCTGGTTCGCCTCGGCGGCCGCCTGAGCGGCTTTCGGATCCTCGGCGAGCGCCTTGAGCCGCCGTTGCTTGCGTCTGTGCAGCAGCTCGACGATGATGTAGCCCGTGGTGCCGGTGATCAGCACCGTCAGCAACACGTACAGCTTCATACGGGCACAGAGGTGCGTGCTGTACGCGTACGCGATCACGAAGCCGGCGCTCTCCCACAGCCTGTAATTCGAGAAGGCCGCCTCTTTGTTGCGCCTAAACAGCGTGCCGTAGAGTCCTGCAAAATCGGTCAATAAAATCGATTCAATAAGAAGATCAATAATTTAATTAAAAATTTATCCGCGCGAAAAACAACCAAACTGTCGAAATCAAACTTTGCGTACTTTAATTGCGCGAATGATAGATTTCTTATTCGACGATCCATATTAACGATCTGTCGAGACGAGATAAAAGAAAAGATAAAGGTGTATTTGAGTATTGAAAAATTTCTAGAGAAAAATAGTCTTTCTTTCTTTCTCTATTCATCAGAAAATCCCTGACTCACGTGCTTAACTGAAACGACAAACGACTTAAACGATCTCATTTGTTGCGGGCTGACTTGGCAGGTGCTCTTATCGGATTCGCTACGCGGCTACGAATAGGTGCATCCAGATACCACGTGCATACACCGAGGTCGATTGTTTTACGTTCATCGTCGCTACGCATTTGACGGCGAAATAACGAGCCCGCAGGTGGATCGAATCCTTGACTCGGCACTTGTTAGATGCGCTTTCAGAAAGCACGTAACAGCGATAATGATAACGCTGATGCGCGAGCCGTGTTAAGGAAATAAATGATCCAAATGGAGGCGGAAAATCCGTGGGAGAGAAGCAGAATATACGAGATTATACATTAGTCTATGACAACGATAGCCTTAATCGATAAAAATGTTTTTATTCATATTAAAAAGAACGTGCCGTTCACTGAAACTTGACAAATGAAATTTTCAGCATTACGCAATAATACATTTTTATTTTGTTAATTTGAAGTTGTATTTTAAAATTGTTGAAAACAATTCCATCGTTAATTAATATAGTTTCTAAGATTCTTCTTTTATAGACGATCATCTTTTATAGACATTTTTAAATAATATCACGCATTATTTAGCTAAAATTAAAAATTCTCACGGTGCACTCGACGCGTGCAATTAACCGGATAAAACCGGATAAAACCGGATGTGAGGTAAATGCAGTTGTCTACATTGTGTGATTTTATATGCACCTGTTTGGAAGTATTCGCATATCGGTTTCTACAAAATCTCGGGAACGTAATTCGAACATGGGTGATCTCACAAGAGTTACACACAAAGTTACATTCTGCAAAACAAAAAAAAAATCATCTGACACTCATCTGACTTCGAATTCGTGTAGAAACTCTAATTATATACAAAGATATCTGCTATACATAAGCAACGCTATACTATGTGTTAGTCAATTGTTCGTTATATGAGCAAATCGCGGTTGTGAATAAAAGAGAAAAGTCTATGTCAAAATTATTGGAAGATCATTCGGATATTTTTCTTTTATCTCCGAAAAAAATTATTACAATTGTCTTTTTCTAAAGACTAAAAAAGCGTATTTTAATTTATAAATTATAATGTGAATATCTCTTATTGTTAATCATAGTATAATGATGTCGAGACGAATATGAAACGAAATGTCCTTGAGCACAAATGAAACCCTGGAGCTAAATTCGAGAAATTAGTATTAACTATTTCTTTATGACGTGAGAATTATCTTTACATTTTTGGACATGATTCAATCAACGAAGGCCGGAATCATCGTCTTCCGTTGATGCCGCACATAATGGATATTTACTCAATTTCGCGTGAGTAAGTTTTTTGGCGACGAGAGAGAATGTCATCCATTTTTTTTCATCGTGAGTACAAAACATACCGATGATATTTATAATGTCTTATTAGAAAAAATCTAGGATATGGTCATCTAAAATGTTTTACATACGTTTTAAAATATTTTTCGCGTGAAGTTAATGTTTCAAGTTGCAGTTGTCTCCCTTAAATTCGCTCCTCTTGGAAAGCACTCTCATTAATCACACGCTGTTTATTAATTCGACTGATTACATGACGGCGACATGTGTAAAGAAAATTACATTATTATCGATTCTATAAGCGATAATTATCGAAGCAATTTATCCGCTCATTAATTTGCGATTTATTATTTCCTTCTAATACGCTTGATTTTTTTTTACAGATTACGTCATTAAACTTTCCATCTATCGTCTTATCAGTGATGAGTAATCATATAGCTAAAAAGGGGGACACTTTTTGTAAATGACATCCGTTCGGAAAATCGACATTTACATAATGCAAAATATAGCCGAGTGATTTTATGGATCCTGTAACTCAATGGTAATAAAATCCGCTTGTTCTCTCTTTTTTTAAGACTAGGTCGATCAGTGACCCTAACTCTCAGCAGGAACGTTAATATTGATGAGAAGTGATATATCTCCAGACAAATATTATTTATTGTGAATATATTAAGGACGTCCATCAAGTGTCCGTCTGATCTATCAATATCCGTATTGATTATCCGACGAACAAACAAATGCGAAATGTAGATAAATCTTGATGAAATCGATGGCTTATGATCAAAATTCATGGATCCGGTTTTTGAAGACAAATTATCGACTAGATTCATACGTTCAAGATGATTCGTTATCTTTTACCGTTACAACCTGTTACAAACTTTAATCCGATAATTGCGACGTAATAAAAAATCTTTTTAATATAGCATTATCTGTTCTTTGTTGCTGTACTAAGTTGCAACTTCTTTCTACTTTGCTCTTGCCAAACTTTAAATATATATCTATATCATTTTAGGTATAACAAGTATATACTAGTTTAGTTACAAAGAACAAATCTCAGTATATCGTTTACTTCATTTGTTTGACTGTACGAACAATAGCGTGTTACGTTACAGACTTGTTTTACTCTGTGCCGATCTAATTTAATCCGACATTGAACATCGAATAATCTTTTTTAATTTCTTTATAATGCAACATCGATCGTTGTGTTCATTGTATTCAATTCTGCAAATAATAATTTGCACAAACAATAATATTTTTTAAAATGTTCAATTTTTTTAATAACTAAAATAATTGCTGCAAAATTAATATATCGAAAGTACCGACAATTCTGCAAAATCATTCCAATTAATGCACATTTTTTATCACATATAAAACTTCTTGTTTTTTTTCAGCGTAATGTTCCTCGTAATATTTTAGCTAATATTAACATGTAAAATGCAATACTCACCGTTAACCTGCGTCTGCCATACGGCATCACCTACACCCCACAGTCCTGAGACCGAGTAAAAGATGTAAGGATTGTCGGGATGGGGCTTCCACATGAGAAGAACGACTATGAGGGAGGAATGAACGATAGCGCCTAGTGCCATCAACGGCTGTCTGCCAACAAATTTCATTAGCGAACCGAATAGCAAGGAACAACCGGCATTGACCACCCCGAAGCAGATCATAACGTAGCCGACTCTGTGGACACCCAGGGCGCAGGAGATGTATGCCTGAAAAGCAAAAAGATTCAATTCAATTTAATATCTTTCTTCTGATTCGTTAAAGATAATTCGAAACATCTAAGTTCATTGTATATTTTGCGCAAAGGTTTTTAATACATTAGATTAAAACATGATACAACGTGTTAAAAAATTTTTTTTTTAAATAAATCAATTAAACTTTCAATTTTCCATCAAATAGTGATACCAATTTTTTTGTAATATTTTAATTGTATGTATTTTATAAAGATAACGTAAATAAATAAAAATGAAAGAAATTGATCGTCATCTCTGTAAAGAAAAAAAAGAAATTAATTTGCAATAAATTAATTGATTTTCTTTCTCTATTCATAATATAAGGTTTTTTTCTAATATAAATATCATAATACTATACATCTCAAATATTTATAACATAGACTAAGTCGCAAAATCCGCGAGATCAGTCTCCTTCATTTCTGTTACTTTTATGCACACATTAATGGAGAGAATTTGTATGTATGTTAATTTGATTTTCAAAGTGATTATCATAATCGGTCTAAATAGCACGCTATTAAATCTTACAGGCAAAAGAACACTAAATCTTTTCTATACTGACACTCCCTTGTTCTGGAAGAAGCTCATGTCTGTCTTCATGTATATATTTCAGGGCAATTATAATCCCATCAATCAGCTCTTAACATAATGAGATGACAGACCAAAATTGTGCTAAAATTTTTTCGACTTGTAAATTTTTTAAACGTGTTTTTATATTCATCTAAATTCATTATGACGCAAGATATGAATCCTGGAGATACATTATATTGTGTCTTCGAAACATAATAAGATGTCCTTGAATCCTTGAGAACGTTACAAGGATATTTTTTTCAACCCATTTACTTGGGTTACACTTGGGTTATTTAATCATACTGACTATTTTGGTTTAAAATAAGAATGATAATTGGTAACGTTATGTTAAAAAATATTATAATAAAATTATTTAAAATGTTTATATTAAATTAAAAAAGAACTTAATATATGTAACAGTGCGTACTAAGCGAAATAACACTTGCATCCGTATATTCGTGCTAAAAATGGCCATAAAAAAATTAATGAGAAAGAATAGTGATGACTTGAGGAATAATTTTACTTTGATATTCTTAAACCTCGACATGTTAATCATACGCCGTCGGTATAAAGTGGATTAAATTTGATTTTGAAGGCGTATAAGATATTCATTTGCCAATTCTGAATTCGCGGCATGTTTTGTAAAATATTTAACTTATTACATACGCCACGCTCGATTATTAATATATTCGAATATTATTTGATATAAAATTTATCACGACATTTTACAGCTGATAAGCAACTGAGATATTATATCTTTTTATAAAAAATGAAATGTAAAGTAGCGTAATATAAAAACATTCACAATTATTGCAATTATCTTTGACAACATGCGGACGTCGTGTCTTCTCGAGCATCTTAAGCTGCCAAATATACTAATCTCGAGACATTCCTTTAATTACCTATATTCGCAACGCTATCTTGTACATTAAACACATTTATCGCGTGATCACTCCAGTCTCGTTAAGGCATAAATGCCCAACGCCCTTCATAATCTCAAACCAGCATTTTTACGACGGGGTCATGTGGCAGCCATATCGAAGGACATTTAACGTTCTACCGTCGTTCAACATTTAATCGAACGCCGTCATTTTGGACATCACGGCCGCATTGTTGCACAAAATAAGTATCTTCGATCCTGTATCATATTAATATGCGAATTGTATAATCTCAAGCAGACATCGAATGACATTGAAAAGATTCATTTATATCCGTTTTAATTCTTTTATGCTGTAGAAAGAGAGAGAGGTACAAAAATTCTTTTAACAGCAAGGTATTTTTGATGTGAGAACACAAACCTGTTACACTAATAGATCAGACTTTTTTCATACTGATGCATACTGATGCATCTGCATTCGAACATTTTTTCCATGCATGTAAGCATAACATATATCATATTATATCATCTGCGATTCTCAAGGTGAGCGACTATGTCATTAAGCAGTTTAATTTAAAGTAAATGTTTGAATAAGTAAATCTTTGAAAAAAAGTGCGATGAGCGAATCGTATTCTATTCAGCACAAAAGATAAATTTACTATTGATAAACTGGCAAGTCATTTCTAAAATAATGACTATTTTTATGTTATTTATTTATATCCACACAAAGTTCTAAATAAAACTTTTTTAATAATTTTCGGAAAAAGAAAATCGGAATGGAAGAACAGTTAAGAGAATTTGCATTTAATTAATTTCTTCTGTCGTCGCCAGCATCTTTTATTATTAGTTCGAGAACTTCAAATGAAACAATATAGCTTCATCAAACCTGAATGTCGTATCTGCATTCCTTTGATACTTCAATATGATTTTCAGAACGAGATCCGGACGTCTGAGTCTGAATGGGCTTATGTGTCCCGAGGCGTTCACGAGATCGGGCCGAAGCGAGCGGCGGCCACGACACGTGCACGCATACGCGTGCACACATCGATGCACGTGTGGCGTAAAGAAATACTGATACATGGGATTCCAGATATGGAAGCGGTATCGCCGGATCGGCGCGAGAATATGCCGGCAGGGCTATTTATAACAAGTCCAGCGCCACAGCTGACTCAGCAGAACCTGCAACCATCACGTTCTTCACCCTTTTTACTCTCTTCTTCTTCCCCTCCCCTATCCTCTCTTTCTCTCTTTCTCTCTCTCTCTCTCTCTCTCTCTCTTCCCGTCACGTTTTTCCTCGGCGCGAGTTTAATTGTCCAATTACCTGGCTCCACGAGTCGAAGACGTCGTACGACCTGTCGGCGAACCAATTTCGAACGAGTCGCGACTCGCGAACCGGAGGCTGTTTTTGCCGTAATGCAGGGTCGTTCAATAATGAGGGGGTTCACCCGATGCGCGACCTTCCTCGATTAATTCCAGTCTCTTACGTGAAATTCCAGTTCTTTCTTCATAATTTCCATGTAGATTCTTAATGAGCAGTACCCCTCACAGTTCTATAGAATCTACGTAATTTAACTATCCTGAGGTAAACCTACCTTTGCTTGAAAGTAATCCACATAAAGTATAATACATAGAAAATTTAAATATTCTTATGTTAGAAGCAATGTACAACTATCCAGCATAAGATAATTATGTTGCTTTTATTATTTACCGAGAATTACAAGATTTCGTATTGTATCTATTGTATCTGGTTTTACATAAATATATGTACAATCTCCTATTTTACTTTAATCTGTGGATTTATGTATATAGTTCAATTATCTATATATTTTCACGTAGAAATAATCCTTACATAAAATACCAGATATCGTTATTTAAGCATTATTAAAAAACACACACACAATTCTAAGAAAACGCTTGGAACTCTCAACAACATCCAGAGACAAGACTAAGCTGATCCGTTAAAATTGTAGCTCAATTCTCGATTGCAATTGTAATGCAAAAAATCGACTGACTTGCGGCTACTCGACGCTGTTCAGAAGCATGTTTTTGCCTACAGTACCGTATTCGTAATGTTCGAGAGAACGTAAAGATATCGGGATATCGCTGGGCGAATCGATTATCAGGTAGACAGCATGTAAATTATGCAAATCCATCTTTCCAATCGGGAATGATTCATTTGCGCGCGACCAGTGATTACCATCATATTTTTTCTTTTTCTTTTTTGTCGACAACCTAGAGAGGTTTTTAATTACATCCCTATGCTATGCGTGAATAAGCATCGCGCTACATCTTTCTTTCAGACATCTTTTTGGTTAATAGTTTTTGCTTGCATGTCAGACACACACACACACACGCGCGCGCGTGTGCGTGTTCACATAGATTATCAGATTAAATATCTACTATAAATGTCTCTTTATTATACCTCTATCTTCTTCATTCGTTTTTCTCTTTTTTTCTCTTCTCTTGTCGCTTTCATGGCGAATACATGTTAAACTATATTTACTTTCTAAATCTATCCTGCATAATTATCATATGATATATATTTAATCATCTTTCTCTTTTGCAGTACTCTAATTCTTCTTTGTTATTTGTTATTTTGATATATTTTATTATTATCTTGATATATTTTATTATGTACTTCTTCAATTTTCCCATTAAAAAATAAAAGAATATTTAGGATATTGTGATATTTATATCACAATTCAGATTACTTTCTTCTAACGTTCTCCTTTTATTGAGATGAGATTACTGAGATCCTTTTATGATCTCCCCATTGCATGTAACTCAAAGTGCAGAGATTTCAATGCCCGCATAATGAAGTAAGGAACGTTTTGTTCTGATATATTTTAACCTTTTGATGTCTGATAAAAAAATATATTCTATTGTAATTTTCTAAACACGAAAATTCTATACTGTAATAAATCTTTTAATTTATCTTATTACGTAAACATGCAATATATCTTCCAATAATACAAATTTATGAAGCGTACGTCTCATGTAACTGACATTGCGTGTCCTGTTAACAGAATTTTTTATAATCCAATGATACACTCTGCGTAAGTTACTTTTCAATAAAATCATTGTTGAAAAGTTAACGCAAGCTTGGTTCTCGCAATTTCCGTATCTATAATCGGCAACACGTGCTTCCGGAGGACGATCATGCGTCCTCGCGTGGCCGTCACGCATCGAGAGACCAGCGTTCTACATTTGACGCATGTTCAGCTGATTCAAATTGATTTTTCGTTGCATTTCATTGCGGCCCATCGTTATTCGAGGCTTAGCACGCGAAAAGAAATCGAGCGAAAAGCGAGAGAGGGAAAATATATCGACATGATGATGTACTGTGATAGAATCATTTTTCGTTTTGCAAATAATGTGGAGAATTAGCGAATTAAAACGTTAAAACATTTTATCGTCAATATAATGACAACTAAATTAAGCAGATTTTATTAATTTTAAATTAATTTGCTATAGAATTCATAAATTGAAAATTTAGTAGATACGTTCTTCGTCTAATCATCTTGCTATTTATAAATCAAATGGGAGTAAATAAAACTGCAATAATAAAACGTGTAGAAAGATGTAAGTAGGTAGCCTGGTATGATAAATTACTTATGACGTCATGTATACAGAACCAGCATAGTATCTATTGAACGGAAATTGATAATAATTTCATAGAAAGTGGAGCCGAAGCGGTAAATCTCCGCCTCGGAGGCGATTAAAGCGGATCAAAAAAATCTGAAAGGATGTGACACGTATAAGCACATCATCGGCTTTGCGATCCTGGCTGACAATTTTCGTGTCGAGGAAAAGAAAAGTGTCCAACGGCTTCCATCACGAGCAAGAATTCCTGCTATCGATGAAGATAACGAAGATTGTAGTAGCGACTCGCGGTAGTTCAAGACCGGATCGGAAAAGACGGACTCTTAAAGATGGCGCCAGTTAAAGCGCGCAAAAAGAGAAAATCTACGGAAAGACCGACCGGTTACAGAACTCGACGACCGACCAGAGGCTCCTATTATACATCTCCTCATAGCCTCGAGTTTCCTCGGAAATAGGTTATTCGCGGATTCTCGGGACTCGATACGGATGCATCCCGAAAAGAATAATTTCTCTTGGATAAGCGGAAGAAATGATTATATAATTTTAACGTAGAAAGTGACACCGGCTTGCGTGTCTTTATTAAATCAATCGTCGATTAACGATCTGCAATGATAAGAAATAATTTGCTATTTGCTAATTGCGCGCTTGACTCTGCCTCGGATGTTATACCGGAAGTTCTTTTCGTGTTCTTGCACGGGCTACCGTCGGTTTTTGTATCGACACGTATGTCACTGTACGTCCCACAACGAGGTATTCTTCTCGCGGTCGAGATTTTACCGTTCACGAAGACTGCCGTTTGTCATGAGAAATAATTACGTCCGCGGCGGTTTACGTTATCGCGGAGCAGCGTCGATAAATCTTCGAGTGTAGTTTGTAACGCCATAAATACGTGCCGGCTGTACGTGCCCGGGAATAAAAAAGAGGAACGCTATAAACGAGAATACGGAACTCCGCTTTTTTATTTGCCTCGCTTTTTTGTCTCTCTCTCTCTCTCTCTCTCTCTCTCTCTCTCTCTCTCCTCTCTCTCTCTCTCTCCCCTCACCGCCCGATGACGGCTCGAGTTCGGATTATAATTACGGAGGCGGACCGAGTTGACGTCATTGCGCTTCGTTAATGTCGGATCCTGGTACGGAGCCAAGGACGGCCGTTTCCTTATCAATGCCTCGCGAGAACACGTGGATCTGGCGGCTCGCAATAAAAGGTCGATACACGGCGCAACCGCGTAGATTGCAAAATGGAATGCCATTGTTTTAAACTGACGGTTGCGGCTTACAACGTGTGCGAAAGGGAGAGACAGGCGTCAATTTATATATGTGTCGGCGAACGATCGAAACTGACATTAGAAAGTATCGTGCATGCATTTTAATGCGTATAAACAAATCCATTTACCGCGATAAATTCATTCGCTCGTTCATATTCTGTCACGTTAAATCCGCGACAAAAATCATCGCCAGTTATGCAAATGATTCTTCATCTCAAACTTTCGTCGAGAGCAAAAAAAATTCAACATTTTCTGCTAACAAGAAGAATCGCTGAGAAAAACCGCTTTTCTTATAATCTTGCATGCACAAGCCGCATTAAATTGAACTTTCATCAATTATCTCAAATATAATGTAATAAGTTGCACAGTACGCTATATACACACAAGTACTATTTATCTTTCCAACAAACGTCTCATCGTAGAAATTGTTTCTCACTAGAAACTAAGAAGAAATTAAATTTCCAACATCAGCCTACGTCGACAGATTTAGAAATGTGGAACAGGCGCTACTTGAAATTTCGTTTGTGCGTTATTTGAAGAACTCACCTGCGTGAAATCGGCGCCGATGAAAGCCTGCTCCATGCCGATCCATACCGTAATAGGTATCAGCAGTTGTTGGTAAGGCTTCTTCAGCTGGTAAGCTGTAGCAGAGAGCAATTGGATGCCACTCAATTCTTGGCTATCCGATCGTCGTTGCTTCTCGCCGTACCTGGAAGACAATTAAGAACTCTGTGAACACTCGCGCGTCCCCTTGAGAAGACAGTTAAAATATAATCGCTCCGCGTTTTATATACTTATTTATTATTGAATGCGATGAGTTTCCACAGCGTGGAAACGTTAGACGCAAACGTATAGAAATAAAAGTGTGCGTAGTAATCGGTCAAATTCCAGGAAGACAAAATTGCGACTGTCGAGCGATTTATCTAATAATAATACGTTTCAGCCATAATGGAGGAATTCTAATTCACTCACTTTTCCGCTGTCAAGAGAATCCGTGCAATTTCAGTAATTCAATCAATTTTAGATAAATAATACAACACGTAGTATTTGTGTCTGACTTCTCTCTCTTTCAAAATGTAAAATTATTCGATTAATTTATTTCGAGATGACAATGCTATCTATGTATGGTATTATTACAGTAATCTGCGTGGTTATATTTTATTTGTCGAATATAATTTTGTACGATCTATCGCGTTATGCGACATAAGTCAAGAGTTAGACGAACAAAAACGCGGGAAACACGAATGGACAATGATGATCAGCTGCCGCTTAGAACGTGTGATTTTCCGGCAGACTTTTGCGCCGTTATTCGCAAAGAGGAAGAGCACGCTCACTTGGATGGGGATTAATGACGACCGCGATTAATTATCATCGCGATTGTACCATCCATGTACTTATTCACCGTCCGTGCAGCGCGAGCCACGCGGAAACGGATTGCGCAATTAGCAAACTTCCACTGGTGTACACTACTATTGAACGGTGCCGTCGTAATGTCCAAGCCGTATTCATTCATCGTTTCGTGTCACGATTAGGTGGATGATATACCGGGCAACATATGATTCGATTCACGTGCATCATCCGTGATAAATCACCGACTGAACCGAATAATATTTGTCTTATTTAATACAGAGTCTGATTACTTTGTTGCGATATGCAACAAATGTAAAATATAAATTAAAATATAAGAATGATATTTAATATTTTATAAATCACGAAAAGAACAATTTTGCTAAAGCATCTAAAAACTTGGTTGGATAAAAACTTGAAAATAACTTTATTGAATCATCAAAATTATTTTATAGAGCGCTTAAATATGATTATAATACTGCAAAAAATGTTTTAATGTAAAACAATATAAAGAGTAATATTTAGTATTCTTTTATAAATTATATAAAAAAAATGGTTTTGTTAAAGCATTTAAAAATTTGGTTAAATAAAAACCTGAAAATAATTTTCTTGGATCAAAATTATTTTATAGAATACTTAAGCATGATAATATGCAAAAATTTTTTATATTTTGGCAGATTTTAAATGTTTTATATAATTACTTTTATAACCCAACAAAATTATTTTCAGATTTGTATTTAACTAAATTTTTAGATACTTCAATAAAACTTATTTTTGTCTACGAAAATTATTATTTAATTCAAGTTTTATTTTTTCTGACGTCTTTTTCTTATCCTGTTGTACACTTAATTTTGGTAACATATGTTTTCTATTCAACAATTCTATTTTTTCAAAAAAAATTATATATTGTAAAATTCTATTTAATTAATAAAAGAATTTAATTTAAGTACAAATATACGTATGTTATGTGTTTGCTCATTTTTCTCTTTGTTGATGTGATAACGAAGATAAAAAATTCAAACATTACATTGCATTTTTACGTTGGTCAAAGTGCTAATCTTTAGTAACATCGCAGTCTGGAAGATTTACACGCTGTAAAAGTCGCACACGGAACGGTACTTTGGTCAATAAAAATTTCGAAATTACACTACACAGTTGAAATTTACTTTCATATAACGTTTTTGTAACAAAATTATTTAATGTTAGTAGCAAAACCTAACGTGAAAAAAATTAAAAAATCAAATTTATTCATACGGTCTCTTGCATGACATTTTCGTGGTTTCTCGACTTTCTATCCATGACATTATAGAATAATAATTAAAATTTAAAGCATCTAAATTTGATTTAAAACATATCTAAAGAGCACTAAATTGGATTTTATTGTGGCAAATATCCGGAGATACAATGAGATTTTACAGGCTCGTGTTGTATATCACGGAATTAACGGGCGTCGCAGGAATGAGAGTCCCTATCGCATGGCAATATCCGAGGAACTTAAGCCTGATGCTAAATTTAGCCGACGAATCAGGTGGATGTAACCCACCCCGAGAATTCGCGAGAAGTTAGGGCCCAGGACGGGCGCAACGGCGGCGATACAGTGAATTTGCGAAATAAATCTCTCGACGCCGCTAAACGCTGGGCATACGCTCGACAGCTCGACGGCAAATGTTCTTCACCCCGGGGGACGGCATTCCTGAGAACACGTTTGCTGGATTTCTGGGCCCGGCCGAAGCCACCATCGGCAGCCACGGCGAGTGTGCAAATCGACACTTGCGCAAAAACACGTATCTATTCAGACGGAAGGAGACGTCGAGAAGATGTGGGACGGCGATCTTTAGCGTGATCCTCGGCTGCGTATCTTTCGCGGCGATCTACACGATTGCTCTATATTGCTTTCGAAATTGCGTATTGTCATTAATCGCGCCTATTGCGATATTGATAGACCGACGAGCGATCGTGACAGGTGACGGGAAGATCGTTCGCGTCGTCCTCTCACGGAGTCGGCTGAAGATGGATTATTACTGTACCCGCCATATTTTTTTCGTACGCTGATCTCTTCGTGGTGCCACAAACGATATGTTTCCGCGTGCAAATAATCGATCAAAATAAAGGAAAATCATCATATATTTGCGCACAAACATCTCGTTAGCCAAAAGCGATTAATATATGATAGCAATTAAATTATGCATCTCTCAGATTCCGGAATTCGTATATATTTCCGAGAAAATTTTTCCAACGATGAAGTTACCTAGTTAACGATTATTTAATTAAAGAGAGGTGCCTTCTTGCAATTTCCACGAGAAAATTCTATGTTAGATCGATTTTCACTCGCTGCATTTAAATCTTACAATGCCGATCATTAATTAGTAATTATCTAATCTTTTTCAAAATTCTAGGTTATAATAATAAATTTAGAATAAAATTGATTCTTATTTCATTTAATAATAATCTCTAAAGCAAATAAAGCCATCCGAAATTATTTATCTATTTTCTCTTCCACGGATGGTATTGTAAGAATAAATTATATAAAAAGACAATTATGGCCTGTTGTTTTATGAAATTATCGAGTTCGACTCAGGATTGTCTCGCTTCTCATTGTCATTAGACGAAAAGAACTTTCGCAATAATTCAGTCGTAACTATTTCCGCATAGACTCGCAGCACGCGCGCATTTTTCTCGATTATCACGTGTAGGAACAACGCGAGAATGCGATTACGTCGTTCGCCATCGCGGAAAGTCGGTTTCACTCGTAACTCACAACTTTTGTCCGTTCACGCGATACGTCGTTCGAAAATCATAGCCTCTCTCCTCGACGGCCGAACGGAGAGAACAGAGCGAATTAGTTCACGTCGCATGTGCATTATACACACCTTGTGAACCGCGTGAGCGGATTTATATACACACAAGTTGCCGCGCGTTAATCCAGATACATAATTCAGAAACACCGATTCAATAGAATCCAATACGGCCAGTCTTGACGGCTTTCCTCGATCGGGAATATAAGAAAGTTATAATTTTATGTTGTCATTATTATTATTATTATTTCTCGTTATCTATTTCTTTCTCGTGTTTGTTGATGCTGCTCAAATCTTTGTAACCGGTAAAAACATTTACATTATTCTGTGGCCCAAGCGTTTCCTTTCGCCTCCTTTAATACCGGAGCTACATCTTCCAACAAGCTGCGCTTTCCAACGTACGTGGATCAGACTTGAACCGTTACAGCACAGCCTTGGAAGCAATGCGAGTGGCAGATAGCGGCAACGGAGACGTCCCGACCGCGATCTGCATACGGATCTAATACACTCGCCGCTTACATAACACTCCCCGTGTTGTACAGACATCACGGACGATGCTGTCATTAAGACGAATGACGGTGGGACGAAAGAGAGCGAGAGATCGACGACGTTCACCCACAACGCGACCAGACCTTTCAATACTTTATGAACAATACATCCCGAAGAGAAAGCTCAACCAACAATCTTGCTTGCCAAGTTGAAACTTATTACATCAGTTTCGAGTTTCTTCTCCTTCTCCGCGTTGCTTTGATTAATTAAAAAAAATTTTTTAAAGCTATGTTATCAATTATTATTAATTATTATTGAATATTTATCTGATCGTGAACTTATAAGCTATGCAAAAAAAATGAAATTACAAAGAATCATAGTAATAAGCTTAGTAATAATTATTACGTTTATTATTACTCAATTTGTAACGCATGTAAGATTAAATTGATTTCCCAGGAGAAAATGTACTCAATTTATATATTTAACTCAATATATATATATATATATATATATATATATATATATATATTTATCGATTTCGATAATTTATAACCGCTGTGATCTCGGTTTGCCTTCCTCGACAACGGAGCAAACGTTATGCAGGTCAGGATTGTCTTTCTTCTAATGATGTCGCCTGCTGAGCTGCAATGATGTAGTCACATTTGCTGCTGTGCGTTACCAGACTGACAACTATAATCACCAAACAGGTTCGCTCGGAACTATCAACATATCAATGGTGCATTTCATATTTAGAGGAAATAAAGAGCACACATGTTTTAATCATAAGTTTTAATCATTCGTCCGTTCTAATCATATTCATACTTCAAGAATAAATAAACAATTAATTTTTTATTTCTCTACATAATCTCGAGAATGTAAAGTAAAATAAAAACATTTTAATCTTTTAGATATCAATCTAATTTCAAAAAATTTCATTAAATGTTTTTTAAACAAAACACTTTAGTTTGTAAAATAATCAATTATTTATGTATATCATTACAATTATAAAATTTAAAAATAAAAAATTTCATTTTATTCATTTAGAAAAACATTAAAAATTTTTACGTTTCTTTGTTACGTTTTAAATAATAATCTCTCGTGGAATTTCATCTGTTTCCTTTCTAGCAAATAATGAAATAATATTTCTCTCTAAACATCTAAAACGTTTAATTATTCTGATAATCTAACAAGGATTTTCCGAGAATCATCGTCGTTAATTATTACGTCCATATCGTCTGCATTATAAGTTTAGCTTGTAATACAACAGGTAGACACGTGAGCAGACATGCAACGCGTTTAGGACCGCTGGGCATCGAAGCGGCCGGAAATCGAAAGTGAGTCAAGTGTTCTCGACACGCCGTATATACATCTTTGCCTTGGTGCCTCGGCGTGTGCGTCTATCTACGACCGAAGGCAAATTAGCGGCATGCATATGCACCGAGCCGACCGGAAAGGGATACGTACGTGTGTAGGGGAAACGTCAGTTTTTCCTAACTGCATTGGTATTATGCGCGCTGTATGATCGCGTTGCGTTTCATCGTGGACGATTATCGAACGGCTGCGGGTATCTTCGTAAGCGATCGCATGAATGAAGTGTATGCGGTAGCACCATGATGCGTCGATTCGCGGATTATGTAACACCCAGCGTCGGCTGGATCGTGAGATTTCAATGCTCGAAATGAGGCAGAAGCGAAAAAAGGAACTGTGTGATCGAGAGACTGGTATAACAAATTGTTTTATTAACTAAAATGCATCAACAGAACATTTTTAAAAAATCATGTACAGATTAATTGACGAATTAGGTGAAACTAAAAAGTAAAAAGCTTAACATAAGCTACCATGTATATTTTAATTTTTTTACATGTTTCTTTGATGATGATATAAAATTCAAATTTTCTTTCAATAAAATAAAACTGTAAAAAAATTAGATATAGTTATGATAAGATTACTAATTACGTAATGCGCAAAAATTTTTACTATTTTTATATGATTTATTCTTTATGATGCAATAATGAATGCTTGTGACTAAGAGAAATATATGTTTCTCTTGAAGCGATAACGCGAAGAAGTGCTATTTGGCAACAGATTTTAAGCGAGAACACGAGCATATCGGAAGTTGTATCGGTACGTGCCGTCGTGTGTTCTAAATACATTCATTTCGTCGCAAACTACGATAAATGCAAGAGTGTCTTTCTAAATATAGAGTGTCTTCCATCGCAAGTGTCTTCCTTTCGACTACAAGTATCAAAATAAATTAACTGAAAAATTGATTCTGCTTTTACTTATTTGTTTACTAGATAATTCAAAATTAAAGATTTTTTGTTAAATTAAATTTTAACAATATAAAATAGTTAAAACTTGTTTAATAATTAATCTTTAAAGAATTCTTTTCAAGTCTACATTTTTTTCAAATTTAATTAAATATTGATAATTCAAATTGTAATAAATAATGATTTTATATAGAATTGTTGGTAAAAAAAAATCGATGTCAAACGCAGTCGAAATAGCACAAAATACATTTCTAGATCACTGTATACATTTTACAACTACGGGCGGTTGCTTTATCATCGTTTCTTTTTCGTCGAGTACCGTCAGTTTCTCCTTATCGAAAACCTGCACTAGTACATACGTAAATCAGAAGAAACACGACCTTGTGAAAAAACAATTCTCGAATTGCGACTTTGTAGCTGTAAATTTTCCCAGCATTTAAGGATGTTTAAGTATAGTTACGGAGTTCCGGATAAATTCGTCATTAGAATAATAAAAGAGCGAGCGTGGCAAGAGGGGCTGCGAAAATCTTGAAGATATTTTCCAGCTTGGCAGAATCTAAAGAAGATAATAAAATTATACAACATTGCGATCATCAATTATAAAAAGATGGTGAATTTATAACAAGAATTTATTTATTTTAATTATTATTTTTACTATTAATATTAATTTTCAACGATATTTATAAGAAATTTAATGCAAATATTATTTCTAATATAAAAGTGTCATTCAGCTATATTATATCATTCGTATAGCTTATAAAAATGCGTATAATCAATTTCTTAATTAAATATATAAAAATGACGATAAAAAAAACGTTACATAATGAAATATAAAAAGATTGTCTGAAAGTAAATTATACTGTCCACAACTGCAGAAAAATTAAATTAAACAGCATAGAAGGCCGCAAAATTCACCGCAGTGGCGTACAGAAACAGTGAGAATCTGTCGTCGCGGAAGTTGTAGAATCGTAACACCATAATTACAACTATAATTATATATGAATAAAACCGGCACGATAAGCATCTAATAATTCAATGTAATTATAAGAGTGATGCTTAAACGCTTCTGCCTCTGTGCGAGGAGTTGATTTTATAGGAGAGCTGATTTTATAGAAAAGTTTTATTGAACGAGGCCTTGATGTCGCTTGTAAACATATATTACAACGCAATTGTGCATAAAAATAATTTATTAAACAGATCGATCAAGTGTGCGTAAGAAACGAGATTTATGTGCAGATTGGCACATTTGTTCCCTTCGCCAGCCGTCTTCGATGAGATTAATGTCGTTAATGTCACGTCTATATTAATGATGTCTTTCTAATCTCGATGATGGAAGATCGACTGCACTAATTGCAAACGGGGTGGTTGATGTGAGTCGGTGTGTCATGCGCATCTGACCGAGATATATATTTTTCGAGACTTTGTAACGTCGAGTCGCAATCTAATCTTCGGCTCGATAATAATTTGGCGGACAACATATCATTAAGAATTGCCTACATCCGGACGGACATGTGGCCTTGAACATCTCCCCGCGACAGGATGAATACGAGAGAGCGATTTTATCGGCGACAGAAGTGAAACGACGATTCCGTAAATAGTATTGGGATACATCCGGTGTTATATTCAACGCCGTGTAATATATTTAAAGTAGCTCAAGTTTAAAGTAGCTCCTGTACAACTTGTCAGTTCAGCAAAAGAGAATCGCCATGTCTCTCCTCGCGTCCATGAGCTGATCCTTTCATCTAACGCCAATTATAATATTTCTGTTTGCTACGATCCGTGATAAATATATCTCTGGAATTAATTCTAACATCAAGGTTGACACACAGTAATTGTCGATTTATCAATTTTTTTTATGCCGACCGACGCCCCTGGGATTTTTTTGCCATTGTACCGATAAGCGAGAAGCCGCGTTAAACCGTAAGTCTCAAGTTAATTATCTCTCGGTGATCGATGTAAAAAAAAGTAAAAAGATTTTTTCCGGTATAGGCCAGTTGCGTCGCTTTGCAGCACGGTGAAGGATAGCGTTGACGCAACGAGTCTCCAGAAACCTACCGACTTTTAATAAGTATGGTTCACGCTACGTGTATACGTTACGCAATCGCCGGTGCATCCTGTCGGATGTACGCCATTTCGCAATCATAAGCAGAGCAATGGTTACAGCTATCCCGAAATAGGAGGAGGCAGGAGAGAGGAAATTCGAGCCGATGTTTCGCGATGGATCACGTCTATCAAATCTTGCGTTTCGTAATGTCGCAAAAGCTCGACTGTCTTCTGGCTCTCAATTTTCGTACACGCTCCACTGATGAGTCGTCGATGATATAGTCGTAAGCCGGTAATCGCTGACAACGCACCGTGAAAATAGCTACAACTTCGTCGCTGACTGTCTTTGAAAATATAACAGGAAAGAGGTAACTTAAAAAACAGTTTAAAATGTATGACTTTAAAACAAATTTTCCGAATGATCTGATAACGTGTAAAGTTGATAATATAGTAATCGTGATGAGTGTAACGATAATTGAGTTGGTCGTTGCAGAAAAAGAGAAAGAGAGTGAGGAGGAGAGGGGGGGTGAGAACATGAATCAGCTTTTTGATTCTGATGCAAGATGAATTAATTAATTTTTTCCTGGAAAATTGCATATATTCCATAACAAATTTTGGACTAAAAATATTTGAATTGTATACAAAAATTAAAAAAAAAAATAATACGTGCTTTAATATTAAAGAGTGATTGTAACTAGTTTGATTCGAAGTGACGAGCATTTCCTGTTCTCGGTCGCAGACAGTCAACGACATCGCGCGAAAATAACTATCTTATCAAATTGGGAAGAAAAAATCTTTTATTTTCATTCGGTCGTTGCTTCATGCTCGGTACAACTAGTCGATGAAAATACGACGTGATCACGTGACATTGCCATATATTTGTAAAGCGACTGTGCGGGCGATGACAGCTTGAGCTGCGTAATTCAATGCAAAACTGCGGATAAAATATATCATCGCCGGTGATCGTGCGGGTCGATAAGACAGGCTGGCACGAATGGCAGAGGCAGCTTCCTTTGTTACATTCCGTACATGTCATTTCATGCGATGCATAATTACGGCATGCTCTACCTCTACAAGTAAGCTTCATTGTTGACTCAACGTGCAATTATAAATCTCTTTGTAGCAAACGGATTTTGCATCCTACTCGCATAGATTAGTATCTCTGAGTAGACCGACGGAACAAGGTATTTGTTTCATCTATCTAAAGGTACCAAAGAGGTTTGCTAATTCGCTAACTACTTTGCAAACTGGAAGTAGTTCAATATTTTGCAATCGTATTATTTAATAAAATGATTTAATGCTTTGCAGAATAAATCTGTTTAAAGCGGCGATTATCAGAAAATATAATTAGAAAGAATAATGGATAATGGAAAGATAATGGAAATAGATAGTGAATATGTCACATATATTTAATTAACTCTATTTTGTTACAACAAAAATGTTAACGATTTTTTCTGATTTCTATATTTTAATGACAAGTATTTTAATAAACCTCGCATTAAAATCGCATGTATTAAAATTTTCATTTAATATTAATTGGAAAATGAAGTGTTATTATATAAGCACAATTAAATCTTTATTTACAATGTTGAATAATTTAAATTCGAACTTTCTCCAAATTTTCACCAATAAAGAGTTGATTAAGATTCAAAGAACATATCCTCAATTTATTCCCAATTAATTTTTAATTTATAACAATTATCTAAAAAGTAAGAAAAGGATAACTCTTTGCCTAACTCTATTTCTTCCAAAACAGATAATAAGTGTATAATGAGCATCAATATGATATTCTGCGAGATTTTAAATACTCCAATTGATTCGCTATTGCGCATATAAATATGTAAATTTGATTAATTAATATTCAGTGCAATTATCTTCAATTATTATCTTCAATTATTTCTACATAAAACAACAGGTAACCATATTTGTCAGATTTAACTATTTTCTAACATTGTTCAACGATTTCCTTGCTTGTTCGACACGTTGACCGATATGATGACGATCGACTAATGCTAATAAGCAATAAAAATGAATTACTCTCGAGCGATAACACCTTGAGTGACGACTTTCGTTCCTACATTCGGTACTCACCTGGAAAGAGGATCGACGAACAGAGCGACGATGATCACCGCGACGATAACGCATGTGAGGTAGATCGCGGAGATCTCATAGATCTCGGACTCCGGCGGTCGCTCCAGGTTCTCATGGCCTCCGTTGCCAAGGACGCAAAAATCCGCGCCGCACAGCTTGATTTTGTCCCAGCTGGTCGTGCTGTTACTGTTGCCGCCACCACCATGTCCACCATCGCTTAATACTGCAATTTGAAAGTGATCTCTGATTGTGAATGATTTTCTGGAACTTTCTCTAATATAACTTAAATTTAAATTTAAACTTAAACTCTTTCTAATATAATTTAAGAAAGCAAAGATAAAGAGGACCAATTCTTGTTCTCAAAATAAAAGTTAGCTTATTATTCGTAGACATATTAGTTTTTTTTTTTTTTTAATAAAATATTTCTTTACGTATTTTAGTAAATTTTAAATTTTTAAAGAGCATTATTACTGTTTGTTTATGTTATAGATTTGTTTATATTTATCATATAATTTACAGATAATTAATAATTTATAGATTTATTAAAAATATAATAAAACATAAATCTATTTAAAAATATTTAATTCAAAAGTTCTGTATATATTTGTTCAATCATGTAAGATATTTTAACTACATAAAAGCTGCCATTTTTAAATGTAATAAAAAAAAATGCATACTATATTTTTTCTTTTAACTATATTTTCAAAAAGAAGTGAAACTAAAAGAAAAAAATTCAATTTTTCAATTTCAATTATACAAATTACAGTGCAAAAATAATTATTGTCTTTATTACTTATTATTTTTGCAGCAATGAGGCTATTCTTATGTTAATTTTTTAAAAGAAAAAAAACGATTATCGCAATATTGTAATATTTTTCTTGACTGAAAACTATTAAATATTTAATAACGGCTTTTCTTCCTGAATACACGAACGTTAGTGGAAGGATTAAGAAAGAATTTTACGATATTTTTGAATAATTTTAATTTTTAAGCAAACGTTCAACGATAATTATGGTACGCTATTCTGTAGCTATGTTCTACAGATCTGAATACAAGATCTGAGTTTCTCCTCATGGTAGACGTAAGTTTGTGTGGAAATGGCTTTTATCGTCATTATACACGTTCAAGAAATAAAATCGGTAGGAAGATATCGATGCGAGGAATCTGCCTGGTAACTCCGCGCGTACACGGCTAAGCAGAGAACGCGTAACGATTTATTGCCAAGTCGATTACGCCGGTTCGAGGCGAGAGCTCGAAGAATCGCGTAAGGCAAAGGTGTGTGTGCGAGCGAGTAAATCGAGAGGTCGACCTGTTACGCCGTAACCGGAAACCGATGTATCTACCGACTCGATCGTCACGAGAGAGCCCGGGACACGACGCGAGCGAGACCGAAGCTGGGCAGTTCGTAAATCAATATTTCATAGGCGAGTTTCACCGGCGACGCGACTCTTCCCTAATCGATTTTGCGGACTCGCGGTTTGCGCATTATGCACGCTACGTCGCTTCGTCGCTTCACGGTCCGAAAAATCGATTATGCGCGTCGGCTCCTCCGCGACGGAGGTAACGCCGAACATCGGGGTCACGGTTGCACCCATGGTGAGACTCCATCGCGTAATCCCGTACCTTTATTCACGGCGCGTGAAGTCGGAGAAGACCTTTGTCGAATGTAAATAACGTTGCTGGTTACCTCTGACAGAGATGCAATAGACATCGCAACCTAGCGTGTTCTGATTGCTTTATTATCGCCGTTAAGACAGAGATTGCAACCGAGATTGCAAAGCCGCGCTCCGCGTGAAAAAAAATCCCGCGAACGCGAAAGAAATCCCACGACAAACGGGTTGTGCCGTTTATATACCGCTCTTGTCGCGTTTCCGTGCGTTTTATGTCGCTATAAAAGTTATTTTAATCCCGAGAGAGTGGTCTGGTGAGTCGAGCTAAAAATTTGATGCTTCGTTAACAAGCGGGGATCATTGAACCGATCTCCGCGAAGCGCATCGGTGAAATGTTCGGAAATAATGGGAAGGAGAAATTCCTGTGCAGCTGTACGAACGACCCACGCGCATGTATGTCGTCAATGAGGAAGCGCACGATATGCGTTCGAATGCGCTCGTTTTTTCTCGAAGGATCTCGTTAGTATTCGATGTGTTATTTAAATCGGGTATGTCGACTAGAACTCGTCGCTACGCGCCCCGAAGCAACAACGATTTGCTGAAACGCGCCCAACGTGCGGTCGCCACGTGTTATTATTTTTCGCACGTGTGATGTAATGTGTAACGAGTACGCGTGCGTTTACGTGACGATAAAATCCTCCGTGTGTCCCGAGAAATCGTCCGGCGCAAATTGCGGCACGCGTTACGTCGCCACGAAAAATTAACGGCCGTGCGCTTCTTGCCGGTTAAATCATCGACCGGAACTACTGACGTACGACTTTCATCTTCTATCGCCGCGGCGTGCCTGGAATTTTGTTATTCGCAATTTCACACGGGCGTTTGAACACTTTCCGGGAGATAAAAACTAATCGATAATTCTAACTGAGGTTTATCGTCATTCTGGAATCTACATTGACTGATCCGCGTGAGCGCCGATCAGGAGACTTTCACCGCACCGGAGCAGCGCTAATAATATTACATTGTGTTTTACGATTCTCCCCACCATTCTCGTCACCAATTATCAGAAATGTCTGTTTTTTAACGGTGTCTGCCGTTGTGTGAGTACGACATGACATGTGAGATACATGTTCGGTAATCATCATTTAGTTCAGGCATACAATTACAAGGTGTATGCACTTTATGTAGTGGTATGTCAATGACCTCTTGAAGATATCATCTTCAAATAATCTCTGTTTCAATATAATTTATATTTTATGTGGAAATGATTCGCATTATATTCGAAATGATTGGGCAGTAGAAAATATTTATATGTAACTAGACATATGTTTTATGTGAGGAAAAGATTGAAGAAACATTTTAATTAAAAATATTACGGATTAAACTTTTAAGATTAAAAAGAACAAGATGAAATAACATTATTGTTCATTTATATGCAAATCAATTTTTCTTTTTTTGCATTTTTAATACTACGGTCGATATATTTTTATTAAAAAATTGAAGCCAATCATATCTTATTGTCGATATTTATTATTAAAAAATTAAAATAAGCGATGACCTTCCTTGAAATTTTCTGTGATAAAAAATTGATCTCAAATGTATTAAAAAGTGCGACATTGATATTAAAATTGTAGGTTCTGGGACATATAATTTACACGATTATAATTTTTTGTAATTGTGATTATATTAAAGATTTTAATTAGCGCGACAAAAATAAACTGGATTATTTTCGATTGATCATGTTATATAAATATGGTCAATGTGTGATATATTTAATCGATGCCTTCCATGTGTGATATACATATTTATAATCGATGTTATAACGTGTAAGAAATTTTATGTGTACAAGTATTATCGAATTATTCTATAAAGATCTCAATAATTTCGAGGAATTATTCAATAAGACATGTCCATGCAATCTGTAGCCTTCACATCACTATCGACTCTTCATCATTATAATATTGCGCACTTGTCAACCTTGACAAAGATTCAAAACAATCTTGACCTTTCTTGTTTTTTGCAAATGTTGCCTGGCGCCAATGGCATCGACTTTTCTCTGTCCATTAAATAATTGATAATGATTTCAAAAAAATTTGTTTATATAATCTTATCTTATATTATTATAAATTAGATCTGATTTCAATATATTTCAATCAATATATTTAATAAATAAAAATATTATTTAAAATTGTTTACTTTCATATATTTTATTTTTTATACATTAAAAAATAAAATAATATATAAAAGTTTATTACTTAATTTAAAAAATGTAATATAAACTAGATGATTTGTATAAATTGCTGTTTATAATATACAAGTTTCATATGAATTTACAGTCAAGTCTCACATATAACAAAAAGTAATATACGTTTTATTATTTTATTATTAGTTTTACTCTTCTTTCATATTAATTAATTATTTAAGTTTAAATTCTAATCTTCTCAATCTTCTCATTCAAATTTAATTTTAATCTATACATTTTTAATTCTATAATTTATGTATTCAATTTAACATTTAAAACGCCGCAGATTGTATTTATGCAAACGTTAGGCCGAATCCATTCGTAGGCGTGGCATTCGACGAGCGAAGAAATCGAAGAAACGTTTCTTCACACGTAAAGACACACAATGATACTTTACGTGTCTGTATATATGTGTGCAGACACATTGCGGTATCAGGGAATGCGTACGAGGTAGTACGGAAACCAATTGCCGCAGGTTTATACCGGATAAATCTTGTTTCTTCCCGGCGAGCAAGCGATTTTCTCTCTATCACTCTTACGACTTCTCTCGTTCGACAAGTCCCTCACCGACCACGTTGTCCCTCACGCACACGGAAACGACATGTATAAAGACGCTAGAATATACACGCGTCAGGAGAAGCACCGAGAGTTTAATCGGACTGTCTGACTGCAACGTTTATTTCTACTGCGCGCGTACTCCGTACATTGCCGCGAAATTAGATCGATTTAGACTGATCAAAAAGTTCTATCTAATTATTAAATTAAATATTCTGTATTCTTATGCCTTTTTTTTAAATTATTTGATTTATCTAAACAATTTAAATCAACTAAAAATTAGCTTTGAGGAGTTTTGTAAAAAATTATTTATATCACATATTTATGATAATTTGGAAAAAAATAATAAAGAAAGTAATGGTTTTTATTACTTGATTTAAGAAGTCTTTATAATTCTAAAGAAAAATGTAAATAATGAACAACTAGTTTAAAATGATAAACCGATGTACAACTGTACATACATTCTACTGGAATATTTGCGCGATATCAAGATATAGTGTGAGCTAATTACGCGTGAAAAATAGACGGCAATAGTGTTAATTTAGTATACACATTGTATATTATTGTGATATTTAGAATGTCTTTATTACGCGCAAATAGCAAAAGAGCTACTTTTACGAAAGTACACACATTAGTTTTCAACCGTGTAAAAATGCTCGTTAATCACTTCTAACTCCGACCGTGAGAATAGAAGAGATTTTTATTCTCATAAATTAACTCTTCACAGAGTATCAACGGTATAATTGGCCCTGAGTAATCATTAATCATAAATACGTAAATATATGACGTAGGCGCCAGAAAAGACTGAATAAGTCAATTTGTACAATTAATGTAGTTTGCATTGATTTTACTACCATATTCTTATCTTGTTAAGCCTTTCTTATCGCTCTTTAATCAAGTATTCTGATTTCAAATATACACGAATTAGATGATATCTCTCAAGAAACATCAACAAAGTTTTGTAAATTCAAACAGAACAGAACTGCTTTTCACACCATTGAAATAACTTTAATAACACGAAATTGGAAATTTGAAGCTATCGACATACCAAGCGAGGAGATGAGATTGCCCCAGAGCTCGGCCGTCTGCCACGCGAGGAAGAAGAAGCCGAAGAACCGTACGACGATGGCGTCGACCGGCTGGTCGGTGATCTTGGCATAGACGCCGCCAACCTGCGTCAGATACGTGGCCTTAGCGGCCCACATGGGCGCGGCGCCGAGACCCAGGAGCACGCCGGCGGGCACTAGGGTGTAGAATTTGGGGTAGAACTGCGAGCCGATGTACGGCGCGTAACACAGCATGGATAGGCAGAGGGTCCACTTGACGGTGAGCCTCTTGATAAGAAAGGTGGGCACGAAGATGCACGAGAGCACCAGGGCGGCGTAGATGGCCGAGAGCGAGACGGTACCGAGGCCGTCGCTGGCGTTAATCGACGACTGCAGATTCGCCGTGCCCTGGAACGCGGTGAACTGCACCATAAAGGCGATCGAGACGGTGCCGATGTTCTTCAGGATACGCCATTTCTCGCCGCGCGACAGCTTGAACTTCCGCGATTGCGTGTCGTCGTCCGCCACCGGAAGCTGTGGCGGCTTCTGCGGCTCCGGCGGTATGCCGTCGGTGCCGTCGTCCTTGTAACCCTCGTTTCTGTACCCGACTCCGCTCACGGTCACCGTGTAAACTGTGTCGTCACCACCGCCACCACCACCACCATCACCGCCGCCGCCGCCGCCGCCGCCGCCGCCCATACTTCTGCCACCGTCGTTTTGCGATGCCACCATTTTACGTGTCGGCTACCTGGACATACAATTGTAAATATTTATTCTTCAAATATTGACAAGATGTAGAAAATTCTTCACATTTTATTTTTTCAAAAGTGAAGTTTTACCAAGCAATAATAATCTCCAACAATCTTTGTAAAACACGTAGTCGATGTGAATAGACACAGATGACATTTCGATGGAAAGTGCAACCAGTTAAAAGACAAGTTATAATCTTTTGTTGGTAGAGATTGATGGTAAATTAATCGCGATATTTGTATAATAATTGAAGACGTTTACGTCGCGTGGAATATTGTTAATGTGCAATAAGAGAGATTATTTTTATTTTTCTTTGGATAAGAAAATCATTCTTTTATGTTAAATAATATATGTAAGTAAGCTGAAAATATTTAAAAATGTCTCTACGTTCATAAATTATTGATACCCTTATAGTCGAGGCTGAAGGTACTCAATAAAAACATACTTGCGTGTGTATCTGTGATTAACGTGCGTTTGTTAAATGAGAGTTTCGTCACTGTTCTTGACGAGTAAAACACAATTACACAAAATGTATACACACATACATGAGATGCACACATTAATATGACTTTATGTACTGCACATGCACATACATTGTTTCATATAGAATGATAATATGCTCGCATACACTGTTTCCTGTGTAGCTTCTTTATCAGATCGTCGCTTCGGTTTTGCGCAACGCGCGAATGTCTATTTATGATTTATGCAGTCTCAACTTGTTCCTAAATACAATTATAAAAACTAATTTTTAATTATAATATTTTATTCATAATTAATAATCCTTATATACTTAATATTTTATTAATACTAAGATATTAAGATTAAATGGTAATCTATCAAAATTAATTACACACACACACACACACACACACACACACACACACACACACACACACACACACACACACACACACACATATAAAATATAAAATTAATAATATTAATATATATATATATATATTAATATATATATATATATATATATATATATATATATTTATTAATATATATATATATATATATATATTTCTTTTTATAAAAAAAGATAATCTTTTTCTTTCAAAAAATAAGTTTAAATTTATACCATTTTTCATATCTTGCTTTATCACTTCTATGTCATTGTTACATTAGATTTCTCATAAATGATAAATAGACGTAATACATAAAAACAGAGAGAATAAAGATGAAAAGAATCGCTTGTCTAATGATAATGTCTAAAGAATCAACTCAATTAATTTAACTCACGTTTCTCTCATTAATTCAGAGAACACTTTTAGCCATGCAGCACAGAATATGTAAGTAATATCAATGCGATATTGCAATACGCTATTAGAACATATTTTTGCGTATTTTATGACTTTCTCGGAGCTACCGCTGGCGCAAACAAGAATCCGTGATCGTGGTGAACACAGCGTGACAAACGGCAACCTTTCGAGAGAGAGAGAACGGCAAGGCTGCGTAATCCTTAAAGCGGGTCTACGGCGAGACGCTGGCGCCTCGTTATATGTAATAATCCGCGCGAGTGAATACGAAAATATTAATCAGTCGCCAGGCGTGTATGCTAATTACGAATGATTACCGCGAATGACGGACGATCTTTCGCTGCGATCGAAAAAGAGCGAGTAATTACGCGCGCGCGTTGCGCTGTTCTTAAGGAAGAGTAATCGGAGTTAATTGTCATTGATAACTCTCTCCTTGATGTACTACTTACATCTTCTATATAGGTAACGCAATTTAAATAAAATAAATTCCATGAAAGTTCCTATCCATTTCTTAGATCGTAAAATAGATAGTTTAAATGAGAATAATAATGTTAAATTGCTTTAAGGAAAGTAATTTTTGCATGAATATTTAGAAATAGTATGGATACAACGAACACGCACGTATACACGTATATTATAGTATAGTAAGGGATAAAATAAACATTTTTGCTGAGGCAAACAAAATCTCGCAAAAATCTATGCTTGTTAGATTGTATCACTTAAATAAAACAAAAATAATCAAAACAACTATATGCAAACTCGTATTATTTTTGTGACTTCGCAATTCTTTCAATTTTATACTTATGTAATTAATATTCAAATTAATATTAATCCATGAACATATTTTTTTATAAAACATCTGACATAATCCAAATGCTAATTCATAATTTACATATTTTTTTATTTTATTTAAAATTTATTAAATATTAAAAACCTATTTTAAATTTATTTTATTTGCTTAACTTATAATGTATTAAAAGTTCAGAGATTAAATAATAAATATTAAAGATAATACGGAAAATTATTAAATATTTTGCATTCACGATGAAAAAAATATATCAAGACGAACGTAATATATAGTCGATTTTACTTCACTATATGCCCGACGGTTTTTTATTGAGTGTGATTCTCTGAACAATCGCCATATCTCTCGTGCGATAAAAAGCGATTGCTACTCGCGTCCGCGATAATTTTACCGCCGACTTTTTCACGAATAAAAAGCATATGGGGTCCGTTTAAAGTCGATACTAATCAATTTACTAAAAAAAAAAAATATATTGTAAACAATTAAAATTTGTATACGTCGTCCGATTAAATATATGGCGAAAATAAATATTCCATAATTATTGCTGTTATGTTTTTTAAAAGAGGATCAAAGTATTTTTATTCATCATAATTTATCTCTCGGCGGACGTATCGACGCGAAGTGTTTTCAGTTGTATGTCAAATAGTTTTATTAAAATTGAGATACGTAAATAGATTTATTTAAATCGCGAACGTAACAAATCGCGTGCCTATTCTGTTGCGTCACTAGCAGTGAAAATTATGCAGCGCAGAGATAGACACGCTTCGTTACAACCGCACGTCAAAATAATCAACATAATTTTCAGTGCTTTTGTTGAAAGACATCGGTCGCTGTACACGCCGATATTTTTGTATAATAGTCAGAATAGATGACAAAATAGATTAAATAAGGAACAACATTCTTCTCGTGGTCACATCTTTTCCAATATTTACGTAATTTTCAAAAACCACTATTTTACAAATGGAGAAATAAGACATACAAGTTTTTTATTGAAAGTAAAAAGAATATAAAAAAACAAAATTTATAAAATACTAATACTTTGATATATTGTATTTTAAGTCTTAACCTTACATTTTATACAATAAAAAGTAAAACATTCCTTAATTGTCTTTTCTCAAATCAAATAAATCGGCTTTGGTCTTAACATTATAATTCTGTATATATATATATATATATAAATCACATTTTATATATATATATATATATATATATATATATATATAAATCACAAAGCTCTATTGGAAAGAATATACATTATATATATAAATTATGTAAATACATTTTTCACCTAATCGCGTGACTCCGATATCTTGTTCCTTTCCTTTGCGTTATTTTTTAAGCGCAAAATTTTGGGTCTTCGGCGCCACTATGTTGTACGATTAGAAGAGGGATTGAGGCAACGATTTATCTCGCGGCCGATTAAATCTCCTCTACGAATCCCAATCGTGAAAATAAATTGGCCAGCAACCGGTGGAATTAAGGCAATTCGTCGCCGGTGAAAGCCGGTTTGGATTGGTTAGATCCATAATATACGTTCGGTGTCGACGACTGAAGGTATTTCGCTGGGGGGACTATATATCGGTATAATCGCAAATTACACTACGGGTACAGAAACCGTGAGAGACCGCGATGTTAGAAAGAGTTACCAATATATACGAGGATTCGCACAAATTAGCGACGATGAATGAATACACCGCGGATTTAATATATCCTTTCTATACCAGAGACACGTGTACAGGCAATGAGTTTTACAACACCGCAATAAAATCTATTCTACAAACCCTACAATTCCCTCCTCGATTCAAATGGAGGAAGATGCGAATCTCGCGGAGAGATAAAAGACGACTGCGACTGCGGCGATTATTCAATCTCAAGATGATGTCGTGCGCTCGTAGGACGGCTTTGTGATGAAACGTCTAATTACCTTGACATGTTTCCCTACGAAAATAGAAGACGCGGACGGTGTGTAGACTTTTTTCCGCGTGTACAGAGCGAACTGTGCAATTATTGTTCGCCAATGGCGAAAACCGCGATTGCCAGTCATGAGTTCATGAGATAAGATATTTAGTAAGCGAGCTGGCCTGCTTATCTCGTTTTCTCCGTCTTCCGCCATTTTTGCTGAATTTACATCACCTATAAAACGCTCATCCGTAAATTGCTACGTCAAGATCGATACTCTCATTGATCTCCTTGAAAACTTGTTAATTGTATGCGGTCATCGTCCGCAGAAATATCTAGGTACGAATTAAAGAGGCGCGATGCTGGCTAAAAAAAAAAAACAACGCGACCGTTTTATTCGCGTCTCTGTGAGATGAATTTTTAATTACTCTTACCTTGTCATTATGCGTATAGTTCGCAAATCAAGATTTGCCGTTGTTGTAATTATCTAACAGGATATCTCCGACAATACGAAGTCGTGTGCAAGTGTATTGTGCAAGTACACAATGGTTGAGAGAGAGAGAGAGAGAACACGTGTAAGTAAACTTGTAAATATTCATCGCAAGGACAAGTATGTAATATCGCCTTCGATCATTGCTTCTTACCTCGAATATCATGAAAAAACCGTTCATAAAAAGGTCTCGAAGTTCTTGTAAAATACAAATAGCAAAACGAGACAAATCATTCATACTTACTACATCTAATTGTTTGAGTCTTAGTATGTAACACTGAATAGCAAGAAAGGGTTTAAAATTTTAAGGATTTAATAAGATTTTTTTTTTTTAATTCCATGAGAGAAGTAGGGATTAAAAATCAAATAAAATATGTTTTTATAAATATAAGTTTCTATAAATAAATATTAACTCCAAACGATCAACAGCAAATGTGAAATGCGAATATATTTCAAGGCTGATAAATGTTGTAACACGATCGTTCGTAACACAAACAGGAGAAAAAAAGTGTCGATGCCAAGTGACTGATTCTAGCAGCAATTGCAAAACGATTTAACTCCCTCATTAATTAATAAATATTCTAATCGCTCATATTAAACGATCAGTTAGCGATTGGTTTCTTCAAATCCGAAGTTCGTGCGATCGTCTAGTAAAACGGCGCGCTTCTCCTCCGAGAAGAATTCTCTGAGACGATTGGGAACACAAACGGATGGAATTTTTTTCTCGCACGGTGAAATCGTACGCAGGCGGGAGGGCATCGTCACGAGGAATGGGACGGAAAAAAAATTCCATTCGCTTTGCACTTTCGAATCGCGCGACCAGACATGTCGCTCGGGTTTAGTTAAAACACAGCGTGAGACTTACACCTATGGGACGTCCTTGCAAACAACGTCAGAGTTTCCGTTTTGCGGCAATTTTGCCATCGCTGACAGTTCTGTTAAAGTGCTTAAAAATTCAAATGGCATATTCGTTCGGCTCGAACTGACCCACACATTACTCTCCGTCTTGTCTTCTCTCTTCGTTCGATATTTTCGTTAAACTGATAGTTTCGCACGAGTTGTACAACAGTACGATCAGTGAGGTGAATTTAGATATGAGTTAAAGAAACAGCTTGAGTGTACAAAATAATCTTTTTTAAATGTGTTCATAAATTCTTCTCTCTCTTTTTTTTTCCTACGTTACTAATTTCAATAACTTATTTTTTTCACTGCGATAGAGAAAACATTTAATTCAAATTAGTCAGCCTTACAAAAACAAGTACTGAAATTTATCGTTTAATTTACCATAACGGAAATAATAAAAATTACGTAAGACTGATATTGTGTTGCCTTTTTATATTTTTATTAACAAAATTTATTTGAATCTAACAGTCACAGATGTATAAAAGTGCTGTTTTCTTCTCTGTCTAGAGAGATCTGTACAGTGTAACCAATCTTATGGTCGTTAGTGTTCCATTTTCTCGTTTACGTAACTCTCCTCGTACGAGCGAAGCGATTATTTCGTGAGACCGTGTAGCAAAAGTAAATACAGATGCATCTCTGTGTATCTCTGACACTATAACACGATCATTACATGAGTCCTTTCATGGAGGGAAAAGGATGTGCACCAGCTAGATAAAGCGCATACTCGCGATAGAAAAATGACTGGTTTCTGTGTGTATCTGCTGTTTTTATCATCATCAAAGATCGAGGGGAAGATTGGGGGGGAAGAGAGTAGAAAGGGGAAGGGAAACCATAAATTCTCATCACACAAACGCGGAAAATAAAGGATGATCGGCACTACAATGATCGATAATATGCTCTCCAATTACCATTGACATTTGCGGAATTGAATGTCATATCAATCCTGCGTACCTGGTGTAAAGCAGCACCGCGAATTATCGCGTCCGTATCCTTTCAATCCGGTATTTTACATAGGCGTTTCTCAAGCCACGATAATTGAAGCGAATTGTTCGATCACTGTATATGATTAACAATTCTCATTATTATCTCATTACTACCTCATCACGAATTAATTATTGAAATGCTCTATCGCATGGGAAAATAAAAGAATCAGCTTTGATTTAGAATATGTAAGGCTTTAGTATCGAGCTGTACCGTAATGTTAATAAATATATCTTAAATGAAAATATCTTCCAGATATTTCTGTCGAACGAATTTGCACGCTTAATTACTCTTAGTAACTCTTTTTTTTAATCTTTTTTTCGATACAGTTAATCCTTACGTTCATTTTCTCAGCCTTATTAACGGTGCTCAAATGGCACGTACGAGGATGCTTGTAGATGCGCATGTCGTCGATGTAATCAACGTGAATGCGTGACCGGTCGTGCCATACCGTGACACGTGTCACGATGTGCATTACAATTAAACGGCGCTTACGACGAGTAATCGACCACTCCTTCGTGCCCCTACGAGCATGTCTATTTTCAAACAGCTCAAATACCCGTCGCTGGTTTTTCCAGCATTCGTGTATTTCGCACGAAAATCGCGAAATACGGGAAGAAGAATATTAAGTAGCCGGGAGAATGTAACTAATGGAATGCAAATAAAAGGGAAATAATACGGCGATAAAACGTTGCGTGTGAAACAGAGAAGAATCAAGAACGATGGAAAAATCTTAAAGATAAGATAAGTGAAACAAGATAAATAAAAAATTCCGCTACCGCTAAATGAGACGTCATTTTAACGTCATGATCGTTTGGAAGCTATTTGGAAGTATCGAAGATTAAGCCGACCTCGATTATGCAATGGTAGAACGCAACGCACGATCACGTTCGTCCGGTTTCACCAAACTGTCATCGGCATACGAAAATGCGCTGTCAAAGATGTGTCAATAATTGTTCATCTGAGTGGCAAAGCCATAGGAGGGAGAGAAAATATTATCATATATACATCTAATTTTTATATACTGCATTAATATTTTATATATATCATTTTCTATAATTTCTCTCTTTACGTAAAAAAAAAAAAATAAAAAATATATTACCTCTATATAATCTCTACTACTCTTAAACCAGTGAAAAAGAATGTTTTGCTGTCGCCTCGCAGTCGAACTCTTCCGTGCAAGCAGCAACGAGGCTGCGTAATGCATACACCGCTGAGTCAGCGCGGTTATCAGTGGATTATTAACGGCTACGTGCGGCATTCGAGAATCGTGAACTCGGTATTAAGCACAATAGTTGATTATCCGTGGACGTACAAGGCACTCCGAGTCAGTATGTCAAAATGATATCGGTATAGACATTTCTTTTAATCATCATTGCTATCCAATATAAAAAGATAATAAAAGAAAACCGTTTAACAGTTATGCTATATACAAAAATTTATTACATAATTTTTATTTTTAACTTTTGAGATTGCTTAAAGAGATATCGATGCGCATTAATATTATGAAAGAAATTTATTAATTTTTTGAAATATAGTTTTTCATATTAAACTCGTATGCATTCTAATATTTTGAATTCACAAAATGCAATGTACAAAAAACTAAAAAAATACAAAATTTTTACGCATATGGGGCGTGCTGAATTCATTAAATTATATAGAATGACAAAGTTAACAAAAAATACTACGAGCTATTTAAAAATTAAAACAATAGTATATAAATTGCTAAGATAAGTATTGAAGAATTAAAACTGATAACATAAAATTAGAATAGTGCTCAATGTTTTCGGCCAACTAAATTGCATTCAGTAAATGACATATAATTTCTAATGATAATAATACCCTAATAATCTAATTTAAGTAGTATTTGATGGAACTGATTGCTCTCAAAGAAGATCGTTTCTTGGTACAATGGAATCTGCCGGTCAAACTCTCCAAACGAAGGCAATGACCGCGCGTTAGTCGCTCTATCACGTAGAACGGAGAAGAACTTTCGACTTTATGCTCCATGAATTTTGCATTATATCGAAAAATTAATAATTCAACGATTTAATCTAATTCTGTACATTAATAGCTTATAATAATATTATCGATCGAGATATTATCGAGCAATGGAGAACAAGAGAGTCTCTTATAGATATTATTTATCTGACGCATCATACATCCGCAAGATATTAATAATAATTGAATTATTGATATCTCGAAAAATCGCAATCAAAAACGTTTGTACATGGATTTAAAACGAGCCGAACTGTAGTCCGTGGTCAAGATAAGGTCAAGGTATCGACAAAGCCGCTTGACCAGCATTCAAATCTCTTTCCGTTTCCTCAGCCTTTCTCCCTTCCTTTTACTATTAGATACTAAGGTTCACTCATACCGTATCTGTACTACTGCCAGAGTCCATTTGAACCCCATGTAAAAATGCAATATTTGTAGTTAACTATAAAATTTACGATATTCTTCTTGCATTATTACAAAACATAATATCGCTTGTATATTCATAAAATATACAAAAGACATCATTTAGCTGTCTAAGCAATGTTAAGAAATGAAAGATATATATTTTCAAAGGCCAAATAATATTCTTCACTACAAATCAAAATTAATTACACGTATAAATTAATAATAAAATAATAATAATAATATTTTATACTAAATCAATACGTGATAACATTGAAAAAGATAATATATTATCTAATCGCACCTAATTATCTAACAATCATATGCAGCATAAATATCAGAACCGAGAGTTATATTTTTAAAGAAATTACATGGAACAATGTATCTAAATATCTATAGATATACAGCAAGACTAAAATTCGTTAATAGTACACTTTCGCGTCGTCTCGTTGAGAGTCTACGAACGTCTCGCAATCTGGGAAGGCCGTGGCGGCGAATCGAGGCCACAAGGCGCGAGCGAGCGCACAAGAGAATCTGCCTCTTAGAACATGGCTATTTACACAGGATTTTATGCGATCTGTCCCGAGGCGTTACTAAATTGCCGAGGCACGTTTTTCCCGTTCGTTTCTGCCGGCGATGTCTACATTTGACGATTGCTTAAGTCAATATAATCGTGCACGGGTTTCCGGGTGAAGCGAAAGGGAAGAACGCGATGCCGATCCAGTAAAATCGAGGATCTTTAAAATCGGCCTTGAATGTCGTCATTAAACACAAATCATTTGCAGACACCGCGTACTGGTCCCTCAGGTTCGTCATGTATCTTTTTTTTTTGCAACAGCTTTCCGAATTGTGCACGCGCGTACGTCATGATCCAGTTTTTACGATACTACGTTCCACGTGCGTACGAATCGCCGATGAAAACAATAAAACATTCCCACGTTATCGTGATGTAAATCAGGCCTTTCATAACTTTAATATTTCATATTAATGGCAAGAATCCATAATATCCGCACACGTTATGATATATCTCATAGATTTAGTTCTGTTAGAGATATTTTTTTATATGTTGTATTATTTATAATGTTCTATTAAATTTTTCTGTATACATATATAAAGTACAATATTATAATTTATGCGGGGATCAAAAATTTTTATGATAATTCAAATTTATATTTGTTAAATCTCTTATACAACAAGATCGACGAAGATGTTAATGAATATCTGCTAAAATAATTTGTACTATTGTCACACCGCAATTTTCAGATCTAAGAGCTATACTTTTTGTTTTATTCGCATTCATCAGATTTCCTCGAAAAGCAGAGGAAATTAACAGGATATGCATCATCTTTGCAATTCACACAATTTAAGCGATATAGTCTTACATAATATCCAGCTCGATGAAACAGTTTACTAATGATTCCTGATGACAATGAATGCGCAATTATATTCACGAAATGATTAGAAATATCCGGTTAAAGTCCTCTATTGATTTTATAATTTTTCTCAGCACTTTAAATTATTATTATTATATTTATTAAGATGATATACATATTTGCACACATGATCAAGATATAAATTAAAATAATAAGTGGCGCTGTGTATAAATTAATTTTTTTCATCAATCTAAAAGGTTAACAGCTAAAATTAAAATAAAAGATAATAAACATTAATTCCGACGCATTCATATCACATATAAAAATATATTAATATTAATTATCATTTATTCTGAATCAGTTTATGACTCAATAAAAAAGTTCCGGAAACAAATTGCAGTAGGATATATAAATTCATATCACATTCATTATATTCATATTACGTATATATTTTTTATCGTTTTCTATTTAACTTTGTAATAGTTATGTTTTTTTATATACTCGATAGTCAACGATTTTACGTAATTCGTAAAGGATGTGTAATGTTAAATAAACAATCTTACAAAGAAGTATCATTCAGAATTAAACATCAATTGGTTAAAAAATTCCACCAATTGCGACATTAGGCATTTCATCATTCATCAGTGATCGTCATGAGAAACGAAATTGCACGCACAAGAGCCGAAACGCGAGGAATATCTCCTTGATGGATGAAATCGATCGATTGGATGGCGTCACGCATGTCATTAGGCAATTCGCAAAAAAGATAAATTGGTCAGTAACGGTAATCGAAGCCCGCAGCTGTCGTTATCAACGAAAAACGAACCGGTTAAAGAATCTCTGATCATTCTAATTGCCGTTATCGGTTTTTAATACAGAAAAATATAAATATTCCTTTCAACGCGCGCGATGAGCCATAACTGTTTCTCATTACGAACCTAATCACGTTCACTGTTATCACATAATCAATAAGCAGAATTTAATCTTTTCAATGCTACACAATATAGAATAACGTTGCGATAACAAAATTAGCAACGTTAATCTTTTTTAATCCTCCTTCGAATCCTTCCATCGAAAAAGAGAGGAGACTTCTTGCGGTTTCAGTCGGCCGTCAATGTAAATTTGTACGACTCAGTCATTGAGTATCTTTCTCTTGTCACGCCAGGGTCAGAGATGACACCGATCCGTTTGGTATACAGAGAGAGGCGACATGAAAGGTCCTTGCAAAAAGAAAATGCGCTACAGAGTTACGCGTCGCTTGTTCGGCATGCATGAAAAGCATGCGCCGTTTGTGCATGCAATGAACGTGGCATGCACATTTTGGATTCTTCGCCGAGGTTAATATTCGTCAATATTAATTATGATATGCATTTCTTTTTCATGCGTCTATTTAAATCAAAAGAACTTTTATATTTCTCATGTTCCGATGAATGTCACTTATTTCGTGAGAATTTAAGAAACGTACATCTCATAAGATAATTAATGATCTTCTTTTTAACAATTTTATATATGCGAAAAATCTCAGAATTATTATTTAATTGCAGACTTAGATGAGAAAGTATAAAAAAATAAGTAAAACAAGTATAAAACAGATATAAAAAAATTGAAAGCTTATTTTATAAATAATTTTTACAAAAATAGTTAAATGAAAATTTTGATAATTATTCATTTCCACCTAATTGAAAGTATTTTCAATTAAAATTGTATATTTGTTACTATTTTTGCTACAGTCTATTTAATTTATAATATGCACTAAGAATTTTAGAGATGATTCATTGCAATTTATAGTTATTTTGAAAAATTCATATTATATTATTATTTTAACTAAAATTTAATAGCACAGTAACACAAAATTTCGTATATGTTCGCGATTACGTGTCGATATTCGTTTGTGTATCACGTCTGGTCGCGGAAGAATTACGCATTATTTATATACATGCAAGTATCAGCTGTGTGCATACGTTGACGTGAGTGTATATGCACCATTGGTCGGCGTCAGCACATTGTTCTACCTGTTAAATTAGGCTAATGTTGATTACAAACGACGCTGCATTGGATTTAACTTTCTCGACAGCATTCATACGACATTCCTCGGCAGTTTCAATATACAAAGGAGTATAAAAGGTAACACCGTTCGCGATCAGGCTGATATTCGATTAACCTGATAAAAATATTTCACGTCGCTTTTACATCGCACAAAATCGTCGTATCATTATGAAAAGTATGACTAAATGTGATGTGAATTGTAGAATAATACGCGAGAAATATAATAGTGGCTCTGAACGATTTTCAACCATGCGGATCGCAATTATATTCGTATCATGCTAATGTCCGACGTGTCTCCGAATATATGATATAGAACACGCACAGAGCACACGCGATAGATCCCACTCGTTTCCTACAAAATTAATTTTCATACTCGTATTTTCATCCTGGGGTAATTTAATTCCACCATATCTGCACGTGCAATCGCAAATTAAATATAGTAATCGTATTTATATGCATCGTGTCCTAACGTATAACGAGAGATTAGATCGGGTACGCTTTTTCAATGCTTCTTTGGATTAAAATGGGTGAAACTGATCCGCCGAGAATAGAGCAAGGTCGTCCTACAATAACCTCTAATAAAAAAAAAAAGAAGAACCTCTAATGAGAGCGAAACCCAGCATGAGTAATCGCCCGGGACTCCTGTCACAAGAAACGATTATGCCCGATTCCATCAACGTAGATTTATTTTAATCTCGGTTTAACTTGCTCTTCATCTTCTTCCAATTCTTAGAACTAGAAAAAGATAAATTTTTTTCTAATTCTTAGAACTTAGAAAAAGATGAGGAGTAAGTTGAGCCGAGATTAAAGTTAATTTAAAGTTGGTGGAATCGGGCATTAAGAACCGCAGATTAATTGGTAGTACAAGATTTTATACGAACACGCGCCGCACGTTCGATAATCCTATCGATGTATCGCTATCGACGATATGCTCGTACGCTTCGCCCACTCCTAGACTTTATTGCACCTGCATCTATTCGCTCATACTGAGACCGAGACGCGCGAGACAAACGCACGCACGTGGCCGGACACTATATTCGCCATTGGTTTAGAAAGTCCGCGAAACGATCAGCTTGTGAATGTTACAACCGTTTCACAACCGAATCACCGGGTAAGATATGCCTGTATCAATGCGTGCTCTTCACGTAGGAGAACATAATAGATCACATACGGGCCACGATGCAAAAATTCTTGGACCTATTGTATACCGGTATTGGTGCGACCGATTTTACACTGGATCGTGCCTGGAGGAAAGTGACTATCGTTATTAGTACTTTTGCTGAGAAATGTGTAAAACTAACTGTAAATGTAATAACCGTTACGCGAGATTTGTGTGTCGCCTACTATTTGCTAAAGCGCGTGTGTTTAAAATATCAAGTCTTGCTTATCGTCGTGTTTTATTAATAAATGGTAATTAATATTATTTCATCTCTATAAATCGTATAATACTCTTACATACATATAACCGAATTTTTTTCTACAAACTTAAAAATTTTATAAACTTTAATTTCTAATTAACTTGCATATGCAATTTAGCATAGTATGACATATTGAAATCTGACTAGGGAATAATTTTATATTTTACATGACACAGACGTTTTAATTTAATTAAAAAGTAATTTTTAATGAAGAATATGTCATTGTTCACATAGAAAGAATTAATAATAAACAAATGTCTATCACATTTATTACTACACTTGTGCAACAAAATAATCAAAAGAGCTTTGATAATAAAGTGCCTCAGACGTGACAAATCGACATGATGATCTACCATAAAATAAATCGCGATGTCCTCAAATGTCCATTGTTGCACATGTTACTTAATAAAAGTGATTAATGCTGCCATAGATTGCTGGATTTAAATCCGCGCAAAGTGCAATGTCGTTATGCATTTTTTAACATCATTTTTATCTAGAACATTCATATAATAACCTATTAAACCTCTCTGCAATTGTAAATTGATGTCAGCTAATTGTAAAATAAGTGGCATTATTTCTGAACTCCAAGTGCAAGAAATAAATTTCAATATCCGGTTCAATAATACATATTCAATTTTGTATTCCGGTAGATTATCTTGCATGGCATGTCCAGTAAGCCGAAAAAATATAATCTTATCTTTATTCCTTAACTACGATGTCTTTAAGCACACACGGCGCAATTTTATGTTGCACTTGATAGTTGTAAATGTTTTAACGATTCCGCCAACTTCTTCGCACCTTTTGAACGTATCACCGTTAAAAATTTCGTTACACGCTCTTGGCAATACTCACAGTATAAAGATTAAATCGAAAAAAATGATTAAAAAAGAAAAACTAATTCAAACTATATCCGACATCGCCAAGAGGAAGATAACTTGTTATTCAGCATTCAGCACGTCTAAGCGCGTTAAAGTTTTCTACATTTCGAGTGATTATAAGGAAGCGATCAAAAACAGGAAGACCAACATACGCGAGTGTGATTATACACGTACTATGACTCCTAAATTCTGACATTGTAAAAGATCGCCGAGTATTACGCGATCATTAGATGCTCTCGTAACTCCATTCTGCCTCATTACATTACCGCGCATCATAACGCAGATCATATAATTTCCTCTACGGTTTCTGAAATATTTCTTATTATTCTTATCGCGGGTTTAATTAGTCATTACCCGGTCGCCTCATCGTTCGATATTACGCAGACCTAGCCTCGTGCGATATTAATATCGTGATATTAATAGAAGAAAATTATATAAAATGCATTAATGCAATTGATTTTTTTATTAATATTAATGCACGAGCGAGTGCTATAAACCATTTTTAAGATCAATGTAAAATAATTATATTATCTACCGGAATTGTTCCGTATGAAAAAGATGCAATATTGCAACTTATTAATTTCCAAGTTGAATATCTAATATTTTCTCTTGAGGAGATTGCAAGTTAAATGATAATAATAATAAAATAGATATTTCTTTCACTTTTATAATGTAAATTTTTTAATTTTTATATATTGAGTTTCTGAATTTTTGTATGCTAATCCTATCAAAAAAACTTTCGCTACGAAAAACATTGTATCGCGAGAGAAGTTACAAAAAAATTTCAGTATATCCAGAATAATAATAATCTTTGTTGAAATTTCCGTTCAATATGTCACACAATAGCGTAATCATACATTTCTTTGGAAAAGATTGGGAACTTTTCTTCCTGTTGCCTTTGCATGAAATATTGATGAAATCGTCGACGAATCAAAGTTCAAGCCAGTATGCAAAGTGAAATTAGTTAGGTAATAACACTTTCCGTAATTCATCTTCACGATAGAATTTCTAGTGTAATTTTAGAATCAAAAACGTAATTGATATAATCGATACTTAATACAATCGACAATTTTAAATACACAAAATATAACAACGAAATATACGCTCAGACAAATTAACAAGTATTTCGTTGGGTTTCTTATAAAAATGTGACGTATCAAACAAATGTTGATCTAGCACATATCGAATATGCAACCCGGTTGATCATCTACAAATCACGTGCAACTCTCTACAGATACTAAAGTGAAAGCATTTACGAACATCTATGAATATATATATATTGCAACGCGAAAATCACTAGTTATCTTCTTTTGCATCAGACTTTATTAACTCAAAATTCAATAACTGATTTTGAAAAAAATTCAACGATTGAAGAATTTAAATCTTCTTTCCTTTTTCTCGAATTTTCAGAGAGATTTTTCTGCAGCATATTATTTTCTTTTTTAAAAAAATATATTTTTATATCTTCACCTTAATTGCAAAAATAATATTTGATGTTTATATCATAATTATTATATCTTGGATACAATAAT